>NC_067121.1:31166276-31469306 GCF_021347895.1 Acanthochromis polyacanthus
TGTATTGATGGGGTTTAAATCAGGACTTTGGGAAGGCCGGTCTAAAACCTTTAATCGATGCAAACTTTTGTTTACGACTGTAAATTATACAAATGCATTCAAAATATATTTAGCTCTTAGAAACTGGATCAACTAGATATTTCTTCTTGCTCACCATTCCCTATTGTCTTCTCCATTTGCAGCTTTCAAAATGACTCTTGATAATTTGTGATACTTTAGGACCCATGTCAAACATAAACTAAATAAATAGTTTCATCTATTAAAACTACATAGGCTCCTCTTTGTCCTGGTTCGATACATGACAAGTTTCCTATAACCTTATGAACACACAAGTTCAAAGTCACTGTAGGGGCATGTTTATCGATTTTAATATTGCTAATGTCTCATAAGTGTTTCAGGTACGATATATTATTACTTCACCTCTCTTTCCTGCCAATTCTAGGCAAATATGAGAGTCACACTCGAGTGCACACAGGAGAGAAACCGTTCCAGTGTGACATCTGTCTTCAGCGTTACTCCACCAAGTCCAACCTGACGGTACACAAGAAGAAGCATGCCAGCGACGCTCCGTTCCAGAAGAAAGAGCACAAATGTCCGTTCTGCAACAAACTCCATGCCAGCAAGAAAACTCTGGCTAAACATGTTAGGAGGTGAGATATGTTCATGTTCCATTTATTTTACTTTCTATAGCAGCACAACCCCTGGTACAGGCTCTAAAAATATCACAGATCGACTACTGTAACTCATTACTGGCAAACCTCTGCAAATGGTCCAGAACAGAGCAGCACATCTGGTTTTCAACCATCCAAAAACAGCACGTCATCCCGCTGTTCAGATCGCTTCACCAGCTTCCACTTGCTTTGAAACTCAAAACTCTTGCACTTGCATTCGAAACTACAATGAAAACAGCTCCCTCCTACCTGAACTCTCTCATTCAGGTCTACACTCCCTCCTGTTCACTACGCTTGGCCAACAAAAAGCGCTTGATCCAACCACCACAACAGGGCCAGCCGATAGCTGGACTCTTCTCTTCTGTGGTTCCCCGGTGGTGGAACAAGTTACCAAACTCTATTTGATCTGCAGAGTCCTACTCAGTTGTTAAGAAAAGACTAAAATCACTGAACACCTTTGCACTCGACAGACTACAAAAGGATAAAATAAAATAATAATAATAAAAAATCCTATTACCTCTGCACTGCCTGTTGACACGACGGTCCTATTATGACTCTTGAACTTCTTTTATCACACTTATCCAGGTTGTTTTCTCCTGACTAGATCCTTGCTTGTGTTGTATCCACTCTCAGATTTACGTCACATCTGCTAAATGAAAGTGTAGAATTGTAGAACTGTACATAAAGTCTGGTTCACAGAGTTTGTCATTCGAGGCTGCACAGTGAAATTGCAACTGATCTGAATCCGGTGTGGACTGGTAGATTCTGAATTTCAACTTCAGATGTAACATTGTGGTTTCTCAGTTAGCTCGCTCAAGGACTGCTGTGATGCTTCTGGTTCTACACACCTAATTACAGAGTTTTCAAGTCATTTTAGTTGTCTTTATAAATTATGTTACTGGAAGAATGAAGGGAATAAAAAGTCTAATAGTTACTTTGGCATTTCATGAGCATAAAGTTAGGCCTCATGGTGGTGCTACAGGATAAATGGTTGACTTATGGACACTGCCAGCTGTGACTATAATTATACCATTTTATACCTTTAAAATGACGGTACTATTGCAGAATGGAGGAAAGAGTATCAGCAAACACTATGGTGATGAATTAGTTAAAATACTTAAATTCTTTATCCTGACTGTGTTGTTCTGGTTTTGTGCAGCACTGATCCTCTGCTGGATCTCTGTGCAGACATTAGTTGAGCTGCTGCTGTAGTCTTGTTGTGTACAATCACATATCTTCACTGCTCTGCCAGGTTTCATCCAGACCACATCCAAGAGTTTCTCTCCAAGAGGAAGAGGAAGAGCGAGGGCTGGAAGTGTGCTGTAAGGACGAGTTTTAGTTTTAGAATATTTGTGTGTTGTTGACAGTATTATTCACAAATGTGTTGTGTGGGATGTAAGCTTTCAAATGTGATGATGAATTAGTGAATTTTGGTAATTAATGAATAACTTGTTGTGATTATTCTGATCCTAATGGTCTGTAAATTTGTACCTTTCTGAACCAGATTTGTTTGAAGACCTTCACACGCAGACCTCACCTGCAGGAGCACATGATCCTTCACACGCAAGACCGGCCTTTTAAATGCTCCTTCTGTGACGAATACTTCAAATCCAGGTTTGCAAGGCTGAAGCACCAAGAGAAGTACCACTTAGGTGAGAAATGGACCATCAAAACATGTATTTTTTTGGTACGGTAAAATTAAATATCAAAATAAAGAGAATTCAGAAGATTAAAACATCAGTTGTTCAACCAATAGTATTTATGGTAAACCTGTCATTAAAAGCTTAAAATGATTTTACTGCTGTAATTAGAACCACTGCAAATGAATTTCTAAAAGTTAGTAGCAAAGTTACTGAAGCATTTAATGCATTGGGAAATAGATTTTATCCTTTCTCATGCTCAGGCCCATTTCCCTGTGAGATCTGTGGCCGTCAGTTTAATGACACAGGCAACAGAAAGAGGCACATTGAGTGCACACATGGAGGCAAAAGAAAATGGACCTGCTTCGTTTGTGGGAAATCAGTGAGGGAGAGGTACGTTTCTCTGTCCCTAAACTTTCTCTTTCTGGTCTACCTGGAAGTTCACTTTGTTAAAAATAATATCATTATGTATTATCTTCTCTTTTTACAGTCTGATCTGCAAAAATCTTGTTAAATTATGTTTTCTACTTCCAGGACAACACTGATGGAGCACTTGAGGATTCACAGCGGGGAGAAACCTCACCTCTGTAGTATCTGCGGCCAAAGTTTCCGTCACGGAAGCTCCTACAGGTGGGTTCAGTGAGATTTAGAGAGAGCGTTTGGTGATGTTTTTGTGATAGATTTGCCTATGATTAAAAAACTATTCCTTGGACAGGCTCCACCTTCGCGTTCATCATGATGACAAGCGTTACGAGTGTGACGAGTGTGGGAAAACCTTCATACGCCACGATCACCTGACCAAACATCAGAAAATACACTCTGGTGAGCCCCAGAAAGACAGTACCGGGACTCTCCTGTGTTTGTTTCGTCCACACAGATTCACACAGTGGAAAATGCTGTTCCAATCGGTTTTTATTTTAAGTTTGTTTATGTGTATTACAGGTGAAAAAGCACACCAGTGTGAAGAATGTGGCAAGTGCTTCAGGCGGCACGATCATCTGACAGTCCACTACAAAAGTGTTCATTTGGGAGAGAAAGTTTGGCAGAAGTATGCTCTACAAATCACAGGATTGTTCTCTTTTTGTTAGTGGTGGAAATATTTCCCCTACTGCTTCTTTCCAGATTAGCTTTAGGTTTCTGTCTCCATTAATGCAGCCTTTCCCCCCCCTCAGGTATAAAACTGCTGTACATCAGTGTGAAGTTTGCAAGAAAGAGTTTAAAGGAAAGTCCAGTCTAGAAATGCACTTCAGGACACACTCAGGTAAGAAAACAAAGAAATCAATAGACGTTTATTTGAAAATATAGATGAGAAGAGAAACATGACAGTTAGATGCTTCAGAAACTGTTGTTTTCTTAACTGGCTGTTTGCTGAGCTTAACCCTCCTCAGTTACTGCCGCTACGCTTGTCAAGGCTTCTGTTGGAGTTCAGCAGATATGAGCTGTACCATTTGAAGGGTGCAATCTATGAGGGATTAATTGATTCAAAACCAGTTGTTGATCCATTTAGAAAAAAATAAAGGAGCAGTGTTTTTGTGTTTTGCAATAGAGACCTGATTAGTGTGTAAAAATGACATTAAAATAACATCTGTACATAATGCCTGAAGTGTTGGGATGCTGACTGTAGAAAAATATACTTGACATTAGACTATTTTAAGCCATATAATGTTTTCTGCTTCCAACAGAAAAGATCTAATGCTGACTGTGACAAAGTAATGCTATGAAATGTTCTGAGTTTGGCTGGATTTTCTTAAGTATAACCTTTACCAAACCAAATACAGAAACGGCGCAGTTTGACAATTTGATTCTGAAAAGGTGATATAAGAAGACACAGCTCTCATTCTTTAGATATCGAGTATTGCTGTTACTTGTGTTTCTGAGATATTCAAAACTTAATCTTAACAAAAAGCAAAAGAAATAGCTCTCTGAATGTAATTTTCCCATCTTCTGTGTCACAGGTGAGAAACCTCATCGATGTCCCGAGTGCCATCAAACATTTCGGATCAAGAAGACGCTAACAAAACACATGGTGATCCACTCAGACGCTCGTCCTTTCAACTGTCCCCACTGCAGCGCCACCTTTAAGAGAAAAGACAAGCTCAAGTACCATGTGGACCACGTGCACAGCGCCCGGTTCACTGAGCAGCCTCTCAGCACGCTCGGCGAGGACAAAATAGTCTCCATTCCCTTCGAGGAAACCTCCAAGGCGTACCACACCGAGCCTAAATCGACCCTCCAGAGCCCCCCCACCTCCACAGATGCCTGCGTCCCCGTCTCTTTAGTTCCCGTCCAGATGGCCGGAGGAGGGCAGGGCGACTTGAACGCTCACAGAGCCTCGTCTCTTTCCTCCCAGACTCACAGCCACGTCAGCATGCAGGCTCAAGGACAGCAGCAGAACTCTGGCTACCAGGCGGCTACAGACCTGGCCTTCTTAGAGAAGTACACCCTCACCCCTCAGCCTGCCAACATCGTCCACCCCGTGAGGCCCGATCAGATGCTGGACCCTCGAGAGCAGTCGTACCTGGGCACTCTGCTGGGCCTGGATTCAGCTTCTTCTGTGCAGAACATCTCCAACTCTGATCACACTCACTGACACTCCTCAGCCAAAAACCAGGACTTTAAGGCACAGTCCAACAAACAATGGAGAAATGTAATGGGACTGACAGACACTACAGTATTGATCTGTACAGCAGATTCTCATTTTAAATGGTAATGGTAAATGGTCCGTGTTTATATAGCGCTTTACTATACCTGCAAGGTACCCAAAGCGCTTTACAAGATACATCACATTCACCCATTCACACACACATTCACACACTGAGACTTTTTTATCACTCCATGTAAAATAATTGGAATTAAAACACAAAAAAACTGAAGTGCTGTTATTAAATAACCAGACTGGGACTATTTCATTCTAACCACAGTCTGCATGCCTAACCCACACGGTACACATTCACCAATAGGGGAGCACAAACAACCCCTGAAAATTTCACTGCAACTTGAAACTAATACGGTTGAATAAAATGAAATCAATACAATTGAATTGCAACATTTTTTCACTTAGCACATATCTGCACTCAATTTATTTGGCACTTGAAATGTGGCACCTATTTGATGTTCATCCATCTCACAGTAAGCTCACATGTATTTGTCACTAATATGAATGAATTTGGGAAGAAGAACACCATGGATTTAACTGAAGCAAGTGTCTTTGTATTAGATGATAACACAAAAAATCAGGCCAAGTTCAACGATGTTTTTTCTTCAGGTCCCTGTTGTACACATCAATGCGAGTCTTAGTGGGATTTTGGTGTCACTAAATGTTTCCCGTTTTGTGTTGTTTTGTATTAGCACCGATGCAATTGCCTTTTTAGTTGATTAGCATAAAAGTAATAGACAATTTTGAAAAATCAGCTATGTTTTTCAGTAAAGTATTTCCTCCTTGTGATTCTAACTTCTGACTAATTAATTTTGGTTTATCAGATAAATATCTTTCAGTTATTTGATTAAAAATAGAGTCACTAATGGCAGCCTTGTAATATTGACTGGAATACACTTCAACTGTGGCCTTAACTCAAACTGTAATTTATGTGCAGCCTGTACAACCTGTTACACAAAAGCTTTGGGTTTGCTCTGTAATGCAAAGTTAACATTTAGGAAAGGAGTTTCTTTTTACTCATGCAGCGTACATATGAGCACAACGACTATTTGAAGCTATGTATGTGTGCGAGAACTTTCCAAGAAAAATGTTAAATCAAATAAAATGTGCAGAACGAGCATTTTCTCTGCTCGGGAATATTTCTGTCCTGAAGATTCTTCCCATTCTGAACCAGTGGTGTGTGGTGATCAATAAAACTTTAACTGAAAACAGTGATGTGTGATGTGTGTGATGTGTGTGACAGGCAGCTCCTGGATTTATAACATTTGAGATTTAGTTTGGATAAGAGATGGATGGGTTGCTTTTGAGATACAATTTAACCACAAAAACTTGAAATTTCGCCAGACGACTTCATTCAGTTTAGTCCACATTTATCAGCTGATTTATTTTTAGCAGCTTTGAGCACAGATGACTTGTTCCTATACGATATACAGAAATGAGTACACCGGTGTGCTAAATCAGCTAAATGTTGTATTTAATTCCAGAAGCTTTAACAGTGCAGTAATTCCTCTTATGAACAATCAAAACCATTACTTTAGAAAGAAAATAATGAAAATACAGGCCTCAAAGTAGAAACTCAGAACACAGTGAATTCACCAATACACATGCAATTTCACTTGTGATGAATATGGTCCAAAAATGGCTCTTGAAGACCAGAACTTTGTCAGTTATTGACCTATGGACTATGCTGTCATGCAAAAGAATTGCCAGAGGAAGTGAAAAATGTGATCATGAGACTTCACAAAAAGGCTGCAGAGAGGTTGGTCGCCTACAAAAAAATCTGTGAAAACACATTTGCAGCAGTAATAATGAGGCATAGAATAAGAGATAGTACCACTAATCAGAGCTGCAGTGGTCATCCTCCTAAAACAATACCGCGGACATTGTGCTACTTGTACAATCCAGCTCTGGAAAGACAAATGTTCAGGAGCTTCAGACTCAGCACAGAGGCTGTCACTGGAAACTGGAGTTGCTGTAATCGCTCACTGTGTAAAATCATCATACATCAGCCTCTACGGATGGTGTCCAAGAATAAAACACCCTTACTGTTTGGGAGTAAAAAACAAGCATGGTGGTTGTTTTTGGTCAGATGAAACTCAGATACATTTGTTTAGCTCTGATGGGTCGCATGCTTGCCGTGTTCTGTGATGATATGGGGTTGCATGAGTGCTTAAAGGGTAAAGACAATTACAGATTATCTCTGTAGAGATATATCTGTGGAGGGACCAAAATACTTTGTGACATGATGACTTCCAATTTACAGAAGCTTTGAAGGAGACAAATATTCCAGCGTTAACAGTAACTCTCGTATCCTCTGTTGAGGAGGATTGTTGAGTCTGGCACCAAAAATCTGACTGACTTTTCTTACACTGAGCTTCCATTGTGGGGCCTGCATTTTTATTAAAGTAAATCTAATCTTTTAATTTTATATTTTGCATAAGTACATGAGCAGAGTACATAAATATAACACTGCTCACATTAGAAGTAATGGAAATACAATGTTGAATCATTTGACATTAGCATTATATTACAAAGGGGCGTACTCACTTCTAGTGTATACTGTACTCATTTCTAGATCAAAATAAAACCCAACATAGAATGTCCAAGTATTTTCATATGTCGGTTGTCTCTCAGGAGCTTCCATGCTTCCAACAGCAGCTGTATCTTCACCTTAGCAGATACCCTAGGTACAAGACAGAGGCTAGATGAATAATTAAATTACTACTTAGAAATAAAGTCAAATATCAATGTACAAAATTTAGTATAGAGCAGTGATTCAAGACACTTCCAAATGAGTGCTGCAAGAATATTGTGGGTTTTTTTTCCAGTCATGGAGAAACACTCACCAGATTGAGTTGAGTCCAGTTACAACCTGTAAAGAGTCATATAGAAGCACTGCAGTGAGGATTTTATCTACTTGTCAAAGAAAATCTATATTTCTCTGCTGGTGCTCCTACAGCATTGTTGCATTAAACATTTTGATCGTTGGATTTTGTTTCCTTTCGGTCTTTATAAAAGGCTGAAAGCGACACTTACATCTGGAACGTTTCACTTTTCCATCAGTGCACTGTGCCTCAGAATAGTTCGTCCACCTCCAGACATCTGTACATTCCAATCTCTCACTCTCACCATCTTTTATGTATTTCACTCCAACAGATTTTAACTCAGGATGTGCACTGGTGTCCACTGAACAGAAGGCAGCTGCACGGAAGAAACAACAAGTAACTGCACTTTTCTTTCCCAACATATCTCTGGCAGATCATTGGAATAAAACCTATTAACTTGTTGGTACCTTTGCATGTGGGCGCCACAGACCAGGTGCCATCTCTGTAGCACACCACTGTAGCTGGACCCACTAGTTTGTAATAATTTGCACACTGGTATTTCAAACTTCTTAGACCGGTTTGCACAACTTCACCGTTTTGAACTACAGGGAAGTCTCCACATCTGTCGACTGAAATGCAACAACAGAAAAAAGTTCATGAATATGTCAAACTGTCATTGAGGAGTCAAAAAAAACTCAACATTTCACCCCACATTTAGATTTCCTCAGCTGCACTATTAGATTTGTTCTACTCCAGAATCACTCAGAATGGATGGTGAGAGCTTTCACTGTTCACTCAGCTTTGTAACTTGCCAGCACAAGATGAAGAATCATAACACCCCAGTCAAAAACCCTCATTTGTTGAGATATTGTAGTATCTGACCAGATGTGCTGTTAGACATGTGATTCTCATGACTTGAGACAAGTGATGTTGGTGTTGCTAGGCATGTGCTATATGTCAGAATGGAGTGTATCTTCTTGTTGGAAGAACTCAGTCTTGTATTAGTAGTTCCTGTGTTTAGGGAATTATCCTATGGATTTCGCCACAGGGTTTAACAATGAGGCCCTTGTAATTTTGGTCTTCTAATACAAATCACATGTTGTGACAATGGTTCCACTTGTTTAAAACATATAAAAGTGACCTCCGTTTGCTGTTCGGGGAGATTCATTTGGCCGGATCCTCCCAGACAGTCTCTCTGTCTGATCGATGCTGTTCTTCCTTATAATAAACTTATTATTAAGCAAGTCAGTGTCACGGACTTTTCTCCTTCACCTGCACATCACGGACATCAGAGAGAAACCACGACAATATAATCTGGTGCACAAAATGCAAAAGAAGAGATGAGTCTGTTTGCTTACTTGTTGCAAAGGAATGTCCATGTCCTCCATCATTTGATCCAGAGCTGGTAGACGATCCTGCAAGATACAAAACAGCCACTTTACAGGCACTTCATATTCAGTCAAATTATCACTGTATATTGCAACCTTTTGTCCACTTACTACATATTGGACCTTCACTCCAGCTTCCAGATGAGCAAATGATGAATTTTTGGGTGTTTGTTCCCTCTGTAGTGTATCCATCTTCACATTCATACCGCACGTTAGAACCAGCCTCAAACACCTTCTGCTGTCCTCGATTAATGATGGCTGCATGAGGGATACGAGGAGGCTCACCGCATGCGTCAAGACTTTCTGTGGAAAAAAAACAAAAGAGAGAAAGAATGGAATGAAACGGTAAAAGGTGTTTACAGGAGTGGCTACCTTTTGTAGTTGCCGGAAATTCAAACCTGCAGATCTGACAGACTTCTCACAAACAGGCAAGGAGGGCCACGGTCCGTTTAAACATCTCATTCTTTCAGACTGGCCACTGAGTTCATATCCATCATGACACTTTACCGTAATGGTGCTAAGAAAACTGAGTTATCAAGACAGTTTTACTAAGTCACCGTACTTTAGATTCAGATCAACAGAGACAAACATTTGATTTGAAATAACACACAATATTACATTTTTGCAATTACTAGTATTATTATACTCAACCTAATACAATACAATAATGTTTGTGACTTAAAAAGTTCATCTAATTTGATAAATTTGATTTTTTTAAATAAACTTGCAACCATTCATTTCATTCAGTTATATGAATAGGTCCCTTTAATTATTTTTTTTTTAGAGTGTGTGCATTTGTTTCCTAGATTATGTAGCAATGTCCTTTCAGGTGTCATGTGATGTATTTGGTGATGTATTAACATACTGATTACAAGCACTTCTTAATCAGTCAAATTATCACTTTATATTTCAACATTTTGTCCACTTACTACAGACTGGACCTTCACTCCAGTTTCCAGACGAGCAAATGATGAATTTTTGGGTGTTTGCTCCCTCCGTATCGTATCCACCTTCACACTGATACTGCACTTTAGAACCGGCCGCAAACACCTCCTGGTGTCCCCGATAGATGATGACCGCATGAGGGATTTGAGGAGGCTCACCGCATGCATCGACACTTTCTGTAAATAAGAAGTTAAATCATGACTGAGAAGAGGAGAAGTTGCCCCGCAGCTAAACTGGGGGTAACAAATCGAACAGACTTACTGTTGCAGACTGGTGCAGAGCTCCATGCTCCATTCACACATGTCACTGTGGTGGCTTTGGGTTCATACCCATTATCACATGCTATATTTATTTCACTTCTCTCCTCATACCAACTGTTCGCATTGTCAGGGTGCGCTGCATTGGGAATATCTGGATGAAAGCAGGCTTTTTCATCTGAGGAAAAACAAAAGCACAGCTGCGCATTCAGACTTTCCAAACATGTAGAACAGAATAGAATAGAATGTGCTTTACTGGCATTATACAGTGCATAAAAAGATTGGAGAGCTTCTCCTATTCAGTGCAAAAGAAATCTTAAAGGCAGTGCAAACAGTCCATTTAAAAATAAACAGAATAAATAAGAGTGAATAGAAATAACGGAGTGAATGAGACAGTGGTGTATGTTGCACATTTTACATTAGTACAGTTGCCTCTTATATAAAACAGCTCAGTTCGAGAGTAATGCTTCCTTTTCAATGCAGAAGTAAAGATTACAGAGGAAAACAAATATGACTGTAAAAGTAGAATTCTTATTTACTGCCAACCCCTTAGATTTATCTTGCGACCCCTTGTGGCAGCCCTGAAAATAACAATTTCAATAAACTAGAAAATTTCTGAAATAATTTTGAGCGTGCCAGTGCTGCTGCTTCTGGTTAACATGTCCTGCTATAATTTAAAAAGATATAAAAGATTGCAAAACACTGATTTAGACAGTTAATATTCAAAGCCTTGTGACCCGTTTAAACTTTGAATGAAGTTTCTACTGTAACATTTTGCCAGAACTACAGGGTTCCAAAAGTGGTGGGGTTTTGGCATTGTCTGACTGACTTCTCATTCATGTCAGTGGGGACTTTGAACAGTTTTTTTTTGACGAATTTTGTAAAAACAGTATCACTAACAAAAGTCGTAGCACACCATTATCAACCGAGCAACACGTTTTGATGAGCAGTTTGGATTTTCTCAAAGCTGCGGTATGAGTTAGGTGCTGAAGAATCTGTAAGAATAAGCCTAAGGATAAGTGATAAGTGGAGTAATGCACTTGCACACTTAATTACCGAGTTTTTAGCCAAAATTTATTGTGCCAAAGCATGCTGATGCTCCTCAAAGACATTTGAGATTCAATGAAACCAAATGCCTTTATTGTCATTGGACATATGTACAATGAAATTTTGAGTGCATCTCCTTCATCCCTGCCTCAGCCTCCACCTGACCCCCTCTTTCCTCCCCTCACTCTCTCCTTCCCTCTGTCTGCCGGCCATTCTTAATCACTAATCAGTCTCATCCACAGAACTCCAGGCAGCTGCGGTTAGGCACACCTGGTCATCATCATCCTCACAATAAAAGCTGGTCACACAGTCTACACCCTGCCAGACTGTAAACGCTGATCTCTCAGTCAGTTACTCTAGCCAATTTTGCACTTCATTTTTATAGGAAAATTCTCACTCTAACCGTGTTGTCTGCTCTGACCAGCTCGCCGACCCAGCCCTGCCTTCTGGAACCCCGGATCCCCTGTCCACCCCAAACCCCTACCTGGACCTCTCCCCCTGCCTTGGAAGGTCCCTGCTCCACCAAACCCGCGCTCATCCTGCCCACCACCCAGTACAACCGGCCCGTGCTTCCCCCCCCCCCCCCCCCCTGGAATCGGAACCTCCTGCCCGCTCTCTCTCTCCCTGGACGTCGGCTGGTCCCATCACCCCTTCCTTAGTTACTTTCCTGAGCTCCCTCCCTCATATTCTCCTGAGTTTATTTCTGCCAAATTAAATCACCTTTTCTGCCTCAGCCTTGTCTTCTGTTTGCTCTCTGCACGGGTTCACTGTAAACAATATAATACTTAAGTTCTATGCTGATGTCTTATTTTTATATTTCTTACATTTCGACACCAGATTTACAAAACCAAAATGAGCAGAATCACCACACAGAAATGAAATTCCATTTTATATTAAATAGTTTGCGGTAATGGTTGAATCTATGCGCCTATTTTCAGTTTATTTTGCATATCTGAGATGACTGATACCCTTATGTCTTATCAGCACACTTTGAATTTAAAAGTCTAAAACACACCCTCAGAATAAGATGCTTATAAAACACTTACTTATACATTGTGGCTGAGGTGACCATTTGCCATTTTCACATGTGCTTGTTGCCCACCAGCCCTCCACCGCTGGTTTGTGACCCTCATCACAGGCGTAACTGAGGGTTTCTCCGTGAGAATACACCTCCAGTTTAGGGACAAAATAACCCTCATTCAGGCGGGGAGCAGGACATGGCTGTGCTGCCGTTTGTGCTGAAACACAATGAAGAAACAAAAGTTCCCACCAGATGTATATTCACCAAGCTAGCATGTGTCTCTATGTGGCAAAATGTAAAGTTCTTACCATGAAGCACTCCAGGAAACCAAAGCAAGAGAACGAATCCGAGACACCTCATGCACATTTTGTCAGGAATCAAATCACCACACCAAAGCAGTCAGGAGCCTTGTTTAGAAGTGACCTGGTTAATAATTGCTGAGCAAGAAGTTAAGAAATAGTAAACATTACGCTCAGTAACTGTCATCAAATGCAAATAGGCTTCATACGTTCCAATCACGTTTTATGAACTGCATCTTGTTTAAATTAGGTCTCACAAATTTAAAATATTTGTAATATTTGCAGTTATTGCTTCATTTTCTGTGAATTTTTACATTGTTTTTCTGATTTTGATGCACATCTCTATAAAATAAGTTTTAATAACAGTCAAGAAAACATTACTTATTTATGTCTATGTTACGTATCTGTTTGAGAAATTCCCACAATCATTCATTTGTCATGTAGCTTCTCAGAAAATGCTTTTGGCACAAATTCTACAGCGTTGTTTACTTTCCCGTTTTTCCCGGACAGCTGTGATCAGAGGTCGGCATTATGAAATAGCAAACCACAGTCCCATCAAAGGACAGAGACACTTTGAAAAGACTGAATCTGAAAAAACAAAACAAAAATGGACGCCAGATTGTGATCAATATTAACTCTTAGTCTTGGTATGTTCACTGTGTGGTCTTATAGTCTCTGATTTCCATCTGTTGGACCCTCATGTGCTCTGCATGGGAGCTCAAGCCATCGTTCATGTCATCAGTAACTCTTGTGGATTTCTTATAAGTCAGAATGTGCAACATGTCTGAACAATAAATGGATTTAAACTGTGTTTAAGTTAAATTGAAACAGTTCTAAGAGTAAAAGCAAAAACAGAAAATAAAAAATTCCAACATAGACTTGGATATATGAGAAAATTTCAAAAGCCGTCAATGTGAGACTTTATTTCTCTCTGTAGCTTCTCAAGTGCAATAATACAAAGTTCAGTCTTAAGTACAGTTATAGACAGCTGGTCTCCTACAATTTAAGGACAATTATCCATCATCTGTATGCGTGGAAAGTATACACAGTCATTATTTTCTTCATATCTTTACTGTATTTTTGCATTTCATGTCTTGTTTCCTTCATTTGTATTCAGCCGCTGTAATTATTTAATTTCCCCAGTCAGGGATCAATAAAATTTACATTATATTATTTTATCATATTTCCTAAAAACATTAATTTTTTTACACTGGTCTCAGTTGTGAGATTTTAGGACAGTTTGCTTCCTCAACAGTCTTTCCTGTTGGATAATCGGAGAGAAAACATCCAAAAATACACATTTATGTGTTTATTTTACAAATGTTCACATGTTTTTTCAGAACTAGTAAAATAAAAGAAAAATATCGTCCTGATGTAATGAACCATCTATTGAAGCTTCATAATGATATCTGTCAGATTTTTACCCATAACATGTGGCTTCCAAAAAAAGTAAATAAATTTGACAAAAAGAATTTTACAATGTGTAATTTTAAAGATAGCTTTCTCAGAATAATCTTTTCTAAGACTCTCATCCAGTAATGTCCACTTCAGTAGCATTTACATACACCAAACCTTCCAGTTATTTAGGAGTTTGTTGATATATCATTCATATCTTGATTTATTTAGCCTGACAATTGGTTGTGTTCTGGTTGTTGGCAGTTTTATGCTGGTTGACACATGAAGAGATGTACAAAAATGCCCCCTGAAAAACGTCTGACTCTAATATGTTGAGAAAAGAAGAATTTTCAGCCTGGCATCATCCAATGTTTAGATCTGGTTTTGGAAACTTATATTTGGATAGACAGTACCTCATCTGCTATGGAGACACAGGAGTGCCAAATCAAAATATAAATAAATAAATAAATAAATGTGGAAATATAAAGAGAAATAAATAAATAAATGTGGAAATATAAAGAGAAATAAATAAATAAATAAATAAATGTGGAAATATAAAGAGAAATAAATAAATAAATAAATAAATGTGGAAATATAAAGAGAAATAAATAAATAAATAAATGTGGAAATATAAAGAGAAATAAATAAATAAATGTGGAAATATAAAGAGAAATAAATAAATAAATAAATAAATAAATAAAAAGGAAAATTTTGTCTTTGCTTTTACCTTTTCTGTTTTTCCCTTTTATTTATTTATTTATTTATTTATTTATCTATTTCTCTTTATATTTCCACATTTATTTATTTAATTATTTATTTATCTTTATATTTCCACATTTATTTATTTATTTCCCTTTATATTTCCACATTTATTTATTTATATTTTGATTTGGCACTCCTGTGACTCCATAATCTGCATGTTTAAATGCAAAATTGAAGGAAACTTTAAAAGAACGCATTAGTACTAGTAATCAGCTGGAAAACTGGGATTTCGAGGAGGCATCTGTTCAACCCTCTGAACCCTAAATCCTGTTAGCAGATTTGAAAGACATTCTTCAAAACAATGGAGTCTTAAATCAAACTTCTGCATCGTGTCAATCAGCTGTGTTACTCTCACACCTGTCCCACCATAAACAACAGCAGGTAGGAACCAAAACAACTCAGCAAAGTGGGCTGTAATTAGCTACTCAGTCATTACACATAGAAATATTCATATGAAATGATAAAACGCTGTAACTGACAATGAAATAATCAATTATATAACAAACATTATTGTGAACAGTTTAAAAATGAAAGCAATGCTAAACTGTAGTGCGAGAAAACAACAACTAAAGTTAGATAAAGAATGTAGTGGAAGGATTGTAGTTCACAATTTGAAGACAAAACAACACAAATGTCACGGTTGAAATGTTTTATTCAGATTTATGTTGGTTTCTGCTTCAAACATTTCGAAAGTTTCCAACTCGTCAGAAGTAGTATTGGCACCTTCCCTGATTAAAACACATGCAATGAGCATTTCAGTGGAAATCTGCTGGGTAAAAGAACTGCAATCCACACTTAAAAACAAGCAATGTAATAATATTTCACTTCTGAAATTCATCCAATAATAACACTTACATGATTCAAGTCGTCTTCGTAACAACCTAAAGTGATCCAGCAGAAACAGCACAGCGGTCAATATATCAGTTGGTAGTTTAATTCAGATATTCAGTATTCATTATGGAAAGTGCTACTTCGATGCTGTAGTTAACTTTTTCCAATTTCAGTAGTTTTTCAGCAGCAATGATGCTCTGAGGCCCAGAAGAAGAACTTATATCATGATTTATGTAAACATGCAAATTATTCTGATTCCCTTCTCTGGCCCCTGCCCATCTTCCTCCCTCTCTCTCTACCGGTCCCTCTGGCTCCCTCTGTCTGTCCATCTCTCTCATTCTCACTAACCCTCTTGCTTCACCTGCCCGTACTTTGCTGATTACTGCAGCTGACACTCCTTGCAGGGATCAGCAGCACACTACATCGCCCTGGTTCTTTCACTCACATTCTGCTGAACCACAGACTCTGATCACCGCATGGACTTTATTTTGCCACTGATCCCAGCTCACCATAACCCCACCTGGACTCCCGTCACCCCCCATCCCTGGATACCTGCAGGTCCCCTCTCTGTCTTCAGCCTGCTCTCTACCTGTCTTGTTTCCCTGCCAGCTCCAGGATTCCTCATGTCTGCCTAACTTGCCCCTTCAGCTTTCTTCTCCCTGGGTTTGTAAGTACACCATTTGTTGATTTAGTTTAGTTATCCTGGCTTGGGGCTTTGCTAGTATTCCTATGTGGAGTGTAGTTGTTACGTTTTGTAGTTTCATATTTTGTATTCGCTCTGATTTAGTTTTTCCTCTCCAGTTTTGTTTCCTGTTCTTCCTTGGGTTGAGTGTGTTCTAAATAGATTTCCTTTTCCCAAACCAGTTTGTCTGCTTCTGTGCCTGGATTCCCCTCCCCTCCAACGCCACCCCCCACCTGCTGACAATAAAGTCGCTGCTTTAAATTCTCATTTTTTATTTTTAATCTTTTTTTTTTTTTTTGCTTCCTGCAAAGTGTAATTGTCTTGAATGATTTTTTTCTTCCTTAGAATTCCTCTTGAAACTACCTCACCTAAAATAAATCAGATGTGGGAGAATTCATGTACAGTGTAATAGCCTCCAATAAAAATTCAGAATGAAGAAAGTTAAAATGGAAATACTTACAGGATGTATAAGCTGTTCTTCCAGAAATGCATTTAAAACCGGAATACTGGCCCGGATAGTAAGGACACCGGAAATTCTTCTTCGCTCCTTCCCTTAAATATTCACGTTCAGTTACTTCAAAATATTCTCGAGTGTATTTGGCAGGATCAATGAGACAGAAGACATCTGCACACATGAAGAGGAAAAAAAACAATATAAAGATGTCAGTAGATGCACAGGCTTTTCTTTGTTTTTAGTCCAAATTTGAGACTTTTGGTTCCAACTGCTGTCTTTCTGAGAAGCACAGAGAAAATGAAGGATGCCAATTATTTGTTCTGAATTTCAAGCACATCTTTAACCAGCATGGCGACCACAACATCACGCAGCTCTGTGACCACCTTCACTGAGCTGGAAGGAAGGAAAAGCTGCCAGTGAGTGCTCTGTATATTCCAGTTGAGACTTTTTTTGAAAAGCTCCAAATAGCTTTGATGACACAGCAAAAGATAGCTGCAATGAAGATTTTAAATGTACTCGTATTATACATTGTATTTTTGAGGCATGGAGGTGGTGTCATCAAGAGGAATGGATGCTTCTAAGCAGCAGCTCTGGAAAGCTTGTAAAGACAGAGGCAAAATTAATGCAGCAACGTGTAGATTATTATTTTTACTGCGGTATATCTCAGTCCACTTACGGCAGGATGGGATTCCAGTCCAGTTTCCAGAGGAGCAAAGGACAGATGTTTCTGTTGCTGCTCCGTCGGTTGTATGTCCGCTTTCACATTCATACACCACTTTGGAATTTTCTCCAAACACCTCCTGGTATCCCTGTTTAATGATGACTGCATGAGGGATTTGAGGAGGCTCATCGCAAGCATTGGGACTTTCTGTGTAAAAAGAAAACAAAACAGAGAGAGTGAAACGAAACAGGAAAGGTGTTTACAGGAGTGGCTACATTTTGTAGTTGCTGGACATTCAAACCTGCAGAGCTGACAAACTTACTCTCACAAACAGGCAAGGAGGGCCACGTTCCACTTATGCATCTGATTCTGTCAGACTGGCCACTGAGTTCATATCCGTCATCACACTTTATCGTAATGCCGCGGTGCTCTGAATACCAACCATTTGGGTTTTTGATATAATGTCCATTGGGGATAGTTGGTGGAAGACAGGATGTTTCATCTGAAGGATAAGAAAAAAACAACAAAACAATAAATTCTATTGTTAGCAACCGTTACCAGCCCTACTTCACTTTAGTTACATACTTACAACATTACAAGTGGTACATTCCTGCATTTTAATTTCAAATTAAAATGTATTGCCTGTCCAAAGTCTTTCTGATGATGAATTGACTTAAAAAGAGCTGTTGCTTCATGATCCTCAGAGATTGGGCAGTTTTAAAAATAAGAAGAATGTGGTAAATCGCAGTGTTCAGATGGCCAGGCTGACTGAGATGTATCCATACAGACAAAGGTGCATCTTCTAAATATTAACTTGAAGGGGATAAATACCGGGCTTTGCAAAAGTTCTGTTACACTCGGTTTCATGATCTTTAGAGACGTTTACATGTCGGAGTGAAAAATTCCATTGAATAAACTGAAAGTTCTACCTTATAGGCAGGTGTCCTTAATACAAATTTTTTTCTCCGATGAAGTTGTATCAAGATGGAAGTCAAAAGAGTTGAGATATCTGCTCTCCTTTGTGCTGAACATCAGCCGGATGATCGTCCACAGAGTCGCGGAGAGGCTAAAGAATGGTGAAGATCTTTCAGGTCTTTGCCATTCTTGAAAGATCACTGAAAGATCTTCACCATTCTTGAGCCTCTCCGCGACTCTGTGGACGGTCATCCGGCTGATGTTCAGCTGCTTGGCTCTGTCAGACTTGTTGTGGCCAGCATGAAGGAGAGCAGATATCTCAACTCTTTTGACTTCCATCTTGATACAACTTCACCGGAGAAAAAAACTGTGTTAATGACACCTGCCTATAAGGTAGAACTTTCAGTTTGTTTAATGGAATTTTTCACTCCGACATGTAAACGTCTCTAAAAATCATGAAATCGTGTAACAGAACTTTTGCAAAGCCCGGTACTTATACTTTTAAATACTTGACATGAATATGTAAAGATCTGTTTGATGTGAAAGAGTCTTTGGTTTGTAAATTAATGTCAACAAATGATATCGACCATGGCCCAAAGCAGTAAGACAAAAACTTTAAAAATATAACAAGGATTAAGTTGCTTTTTGTCGCTCAGCGTTGTCCCACAGTGGGAAATGGACAACATTAGTCTTTTACAGAACAGATTCATGAAAATGCAGTGCAATAAAGATTACACGTCTGCATTGCTCCTTAATCTGACTCAAGCAAACAAACTGAGATGTGACTGAACACTTACCGATACACTGCGGTTTAGGAGACCACTGGCCGTTGTCACAGGTGCTTGTTGCCCACCAGCCCTCCGCTGCTGGTTTATAACCCTCATCACAGGCATAGCGGAGCTCTTCTTCATGAGGATACGTTTCTTTTTTAAGCCCTAAATAACCATGATCCAGCTGGGGAGCAGGACACGGTTCTGCCTTTTGTGCTGAAACGGTCAAAACAAATGCAAAATAATGCAATGCTTTGTTTGCAGCAGATAAGAATGACTGTAAGTGACAGGATTGAATGCTCTTACCATGTAGCACGGCCGGAAACCAAATCAGAAGCACAAACGCAAGATGTCTCACACACATTGTGTCCAGGATTGAAATAATGTGCGAGAAAGCAGAGCGACGAGCTCCGATCAGAAGCAGTTAATAATTGAAGACAGTTCCAGCAAAAGTTACCAAATGTGGAGTAAACACTGCTGTCACACTTTAGCTCTGTCAACATGCCACAATGCAGCAAGCACGTCAAACCATGTGAAATGGAGGAGAAATGAACCTGCACTCTTCTCTCTCTCTCTTATGTTTGCATTTTGACTTCAGACAAACATTTGAGCTGCACAGACTGGAAGAATACTTTTACCAAGACATCTAAAGTTTAACATTATGTGACAGTTTTAATTCATAATGAGAGATTTATTAATCTGACTTGCCTTTGAAATGATGTGAAAGTTTCTCAGAATTTTGTGCTAGAGTGTAAAAACTGCAAACCTTTTTTATGACAAAACAAAAGCATAACATTCATAATCATTTAGTGTTTATTATTAAGACATTTTCTTTATATTTTGATGTTTATCCAGAACAAACTCCACTAGTTTAGTAAATACATGTTAGTCTCAGAGTAAAGGTGTCTAACATCCCCACAAACATTCTTGCGTTCAGTGTTTGGAAAAGCTCCCACAACACCAATTTATTTGTTTAGAGTCCAGATTTCAAAATGGTTTCCCGGACGGCTGTGCTCACAGGTCAGTGTTAGGAAAATAACAAACACAGCCAGGCCAACGGTCACACTGCAGAAATCCTGTGTAAAATAAATATATATTTGATAATGAAATAAAACCAGATGAGGAATCAAGACTTCTGCTGCTTCTCGTGTGTTCTATGACATTTTATTCAGCTCAAATCAAAATTTGCACCAGCATGAGGGGTTTTCTCTTGCATTTTTAAGCATTTATTCATTTTTTCTTTATTTTATTGACTCAATCCTTTTTTGTTTTTCCAAATATGTATCTAATCGATCACTGCCATCTGGTATGATCCATTTTATAGATTTTACTCCACATTTTGATTTTGACTTTCGGTGTATAACATTAAGTTTGGCCCTAATGGGATTAGCAAGGTAAATATAGTACGTTTTCTTGTATTTTTAAAAGCTCCTCAATGTTATTTTTACAGGAAAATGCGTTTGGGTGCTGTTGTAAAACTCAGCTTTTCACCACATTTTCATCTAATCACTACTGTGAACTGCAGACAGACCGTAAATACATGCTTGAAATAATCACAGAAAACGGGAATCTTCAAGGAATGCTCGGGAAACATCTAAAACACCTAAAACAGTAAAGATAAAAAGAAAAAGGCAAGTAATATATTTACTTTGTGTAAAAAAGAGGCCTGTCTCAGTGCACCACTGTAATGTTAACAATCATATTCTAAGTTGCCGAAATCAAGTTAGTACTCTAAAATGTTTTCTTTGATTCACAGTCAGTTTTTGTTGCAGCCATCTTTGATTTTGTTTCCAAAAATTAAAAAGAGAGAAAAGCTTACAATATTTAGCTTTATTTTGTAAAACAGAACACTGCAGTTAATTTTACAGTGTTTTATTTTTCAGTGTAGCTTGACTAAAGCGAGAAACTAAATGACAAAAAAATAGAAATACAAGGCAAAAAAAACACAAAACGACAAAAACGATGCTCAAATCAATGAATGAGGCGAAACACAAAATGACAAAAATAAGACAACAAACAGTAGTGAGACAAAAAGGAAACGCAAAATGACACAAAAACGTGAAACAAATGACAAAAGTCAGACAAAAAACAAGACAACAAACAACAAAAACGAGACGAAACATGACAAAAATGAGACACAAAACAATGCAATGAGTAATGTTGTATTTTACTTGTCATGGTCTAGAGCAGGGGTCGGCAACCCGCGGCTCCGGAGCCGCATGCGGCTCTTTCAGCCCTCTGTTGTGGCTCCCTGTAACTTTGGAAAATACATTGTTCTGCCTTTCAGGCGCGTTTCAATGCATTTTAATATAGAGAATTGTATTGTGAAATTACCGCTCTTACTTTGACGTGTCACTCCACCGGATATGCTGTGCCTGTGACATGAGAGCGCAAAGCTGATGCAGAGAGACAACACGGAGCTTCCGATTCCCACACGTTTCATGCCTTTTTAAAAATTTTAGTCCTGGGTAAGCAACGCCTGTAGTTTCACATCGTTTTGTACTCAAGAATGGCAAGCCTGTATATTAAAGCTCCACTCCAAGAAAGACACGTCTTTGAGTCAAAAGTACTCATGATAGGGTAATACACGTTACTCGCAAGAACACGGCTCGATGTCACATCCAGGCAGCAGGTCAGAGAGTCAGAGGAGTGTCGTCTTGGAAAAATAGGGCAGCGACTTGCCGGAGAAAAGTTATTAGCTTAAGATAAATAGATAAATAGATTTTACAAGTTAAATAGACATTCGCAAAATATTGATTTCCAGCTAACATTATGCAACATATGAGGTCCAGGAGCAAAAATGACATTAACCAAGTAAGATAAATATTAGTGGAAGGATACAATTAAAAAATGAATCTATCTAATTAGAGGCTTTCTAATTAAGTAATCACGACTGATTAACAAGGGCATAGAGGTAAAAAAAAAAAAAAAAAAAACGATAGATGCAGCGTTGTCTTCATTTTAAATGCCAAAAGGATTTTGCGGCTCCCGGTGGTTTCTTTTCTGTGGGAAACGGGTCGAAATGGCTCTTTGAGTGTTAAAGGTTGCCGACCCCTGGTCTAGAAGTTATTTTAATTTGAAAGTTTTACAAATTTACAGTTAATGTCTTCTCTGTAATTTTTACTCTTTACAAAATCGTCCCATGGGCCGGACTGGACCCTCTGGAGGGCCGGTTTTGGCCCACAGACCTCATGTTTGACCTTGCAATAAGGGATCTTCTTCGAGCACTCGATCTCTGCCAGCAGTAACTACAGAAAGTGATGCAAGGTTGAAGGGCTGGATGTTGGAAAAGAGGAAGGAGGTCTGTGTGCAATTTGTTCTCCTCTCTGTGTGCAGGAGTCTCAGTCTGCTGAGGTCTGTATTGATTTCTCCTGCCTCTATCTGCTTTACAAATCTTGTCCTGCTCTCTCTGATTGATGAGGAAGCTCGCTTGCCAATTTCCTCCTGGGTTTCTTCTCGTTTATCCTCTATTCCGTCACGCTACATCTTCCCTCGTCCTACATCTTTTTCTCCTCACACACCCGGTACCATCTATCTATTCCAGAGCAGTGAACTGAAACGAGTGAGCCGAATATAATTAAAACACTGCGCTGTGCCAGTGTGGGGAACAAAGACCTTGTTAACGCAGTGACTTCCATTTGTCTGATTTACATCTAGAAGAGATAAATCATAATACCTTGAGATGTGTCTTTCATTTTGTTCCTTTTAATTTGTGCAAATTCGTTCAGACTTCTTTAAATGTGACCCTTCTGGGATTTTTTTTTTTTTTTTCAAATTTAGCCGGAAGCCTTGGAAGAAGCTACTTAATCACCTGCTGGGTGGACTGAGCACTGCTGATATGGGGCTCATTACTCTTCATTTAGGAAACATCCTCTATACAGACTTCATCTGCCAATACAGCGGGAGAATAATTGCTGGGCTTTTAACGCTCAGACAGCAGGACATCCAGGCAGGATTTGCTGTAAAAAGTCTTGCAGCCAGACTTTGAAAGGAACACCTGACATAAAGTACAGTTTCCTTTAGAGAGGTATGATGTATATGTATATATATGTCAGGGTAGAGACTGCGATTTGGTAGAGTTGGAGTTTCTACCAGTAGAGTTTGCGATTGTAATCTACCAGTAGAGATGGAACTTTAAATCTGACCCCTGACCCTAACCTAAAAAGTCTAACCTTAGCCCTGACAAATCTCTACTGGTAGGATTGCAGTCTCTACTGGTAGAGACTGCAATCCTACCAAATCGCAGTCTCTACCATGATATATATATATATATACAGAGAGAGAGAAGCAGATTTGTACCGGTTTTATCCCTCATTTGGCTGCTGCTGCTGAAACTGTGCTAAACACTAAAACACCCCCAAGCTGTGAGTTTGTATTGTATTAATCTAAAATATTGAATAGAGTAACTACAAGTGGGTAAAGCGTACAGTGTTTCTTATGAGTGGAGGGAGAATTTGTGTGAACTTGGCAGCGGAAACAAGCTTCTATCCTTACAGCGGTGCAACAATAGCTGCTGGTACAGTATCAGATTAAAGTGTTTGGAAAGCAGAATAAAGAAGAAACTCTGCCTCAGGACCAAAGGATGAAAACTGAGAACTGGCATCAGAAACTGTCAACATCTCAGGTTTGGAGCTCTGATTACGTTTTCCTTCTTTGGTTGCGGTTGTCGTGCAACGACTAAACTGGGTCAGATTTACGGAATTATTTCCTTATTTAGTCAGATTTGCTTCTGTTGACACTTCATTGAGTTCAATGTGGCATCAAATGTGTTACTATACTGATTTTAGCAATGCAAAGTGACGCTCAGGACTGTCTATTTGTATATACTGCTGTCTGAGGAACTACTGAACCCAGTTACTGTTGATTTATTGTTGGAATAAATCAACAGTAAAGTACCCTGTAAAACTCATGGTTTAAAAATACATCAGTTTAATTTTTGAATTATTTTTTTATTTACACACACATACATATATAATTATTTTAGGTTTTTAGATTTGTGTTTATGTGTGTATTCTTTTTGCTCATTTTTTTTCTATATTTGGGTTTATAGATGTATATATGATTTTTTGTTTTAGTGTCATTTATTTTTGTCTCATTTTTAGATTAGTGTTTATATACGTGTAAAATAATTTGTCTTATTGTGTTTTGCTTTGTCATTTTGTCTAGAAATTGTCTCGTTTGTGTCCTTTGTCTAGCCTAGCCACGCTAGACAACCCACGGCAACGAATTTAATTCTCTGCCAGGGTGGGTCCAGTTACCCTCCATAAGGCTCGAGGTTGGATGCTCCTAAAACTGGCCGGACCAATCACCATGAAGTGTAGAGTCAGAAGGCGGGCGTAACTAAGTGA
Organism: Acanthochromis polyacanthus; assembly: GCF_021347895.1. Classification (NCBI taxonomy): domain Eukaryota; kingdom Metazoa; phylum Chordata; class Actinopteri; family Pomacentridae; genus Acanthochromis; species Acanthochromis polyacanthus. The sequence continues at coordinate 31,190,844 of NC_067121.1, forward strand.
CGACAGAGGCGTGACGATTCTGACAGAAACAACCGGAAACAACTAGCCTAGCCGTGCTAGACAACCCACGGCAACAAATTTAATTCTCTGCCAGGGTCGACAACAAAAACGACAACAGTCGTTGAGCTCCATTAGCACCGACTCTGAATAATCTGTTAACATGTCTGTAATATACTTGAGCTTCACCCATTGACTGTATAAATAAGGTTTCACCGAACTACCGTATCCTCTGATTTCCGGCGCTGTAGGAGCCTATTCGTTGCACTGATTGGTTGTATACCTACCCAATTGCTGCACAGTGATTTGATAGACAACCTTTTAGCCCGCCTCCCTCCCTGTCGAGCGTGTCTAGACCCTTGTGCCTTCAGAACATGGGTCTAGCAGGGCTAGGCTATCCTTTGTCTATTTTATTGTCACTTTGTAACTACTTTTGTCTAATTTTTTGTCTTTGTTTCATTTCTCATTGTCATTCTACTTCTCGTTTTTTTTTGTGGGTTTTGAGTCTGACTTGCCATTTTAATCATTAAGTAAAATATCATTCAGTTCCAGATACCTGTGACTAAATGTTTTGTGTCTTTCTCAAAGTTGTAATGTGTAAACGATAAACCGAGGCATACATTTTTGAAATTGATGTGATTTTCTGAAGAAATTTCAGGTTGTTCATAATGTCTTGTAAAAAGATATTTTCTTAAATGGGAACATTTTGCACTAAAACAAAGATTTGGAGTCAACGTCATTTATAGGTTTTTGTGCTGTGATTTTACTGGTTCGGCCCACTGGAGACCAAATGGATCTGAATGTTCGCCCTGAACTAAAATGAATTTGACACCCTTGCTTTAAATGCGGAGAAAAGCAGCATAAAAACACTAAAGAAAGGAAAGAAAAACCCAGAAAGCATCATGTAAAGTGAGCATTTATCGGCTGTAGCAGGAACAACACAAGCATTTGTTTCTCAGAGCCTTTATTGTCTATTTCATGTGATGAATTAAAGCAATACTTTCCATAATTTCTCTCATCTAGCACAACACCAACAAAGAAGAAAAAGAAGACTTTAACAGGGTCACTGCATGACCAAGAGATGTGCTGATCCGTCACCAAACTGAACTAGGAACAGAGTCAGAGCGGTGTGGGTTTTTAAACATATTAACAATTCACTTACCTGCATCTTCCTCTCTGCTCAAAGAGCTTTGGCTCTCACAGGTTTTATCATATATGTACATTCAAACCACAAACACCCAAAGTAGAAAACGTGTAAAGAAAGTCTCTTCCCTCGAACTCAGCGGCTGCTTTGTTTGTAACCAGAGTTATTTCCATGTTTGCCTCAATATCCATTTTCCTCTTTACCACCGTCAAAAATGCAAACCTCCTCTCCCGCTTCCTCACCGTGTTCCTCAATATCTTATTTAAATTGTTTCCACAGCATGTTGCCTTTTTTATATAAAACATATTTTGGTATTTCTGTTGAACTACATGAAAACATTAGAAAACAATTACAACAGAAAAAAACAAAACACACAAAAATCCCCTAAATCTCCTCTCCGATGTCCAGAGCGACACATTGCATTAGGAGTCCTTGAGGAACTGTTGAAGGAGGTGAACCTGGATGACCCGTCCTTCTCCTGGTGAAGTGGGGATGGTGTTGGAAGATGGGGGGGCAGACGGGATGACAGAGATGCACGGAGCAGAGTTGGAGGGCTGGAGAATGGATTTGTGGGGTTTTCGGTGATGGACGCTGTGATCTGGACTCAGAACCTGAGGTGAGATTTGTGTTTCACCATGTATCTGATAAAAGAAAGAGGAAAGGTGAGGTTGAATTACACACACACTGTGGATGTGTTTACATGTGACTAGGGCTGGGTATCAATCTAAAAGCTTCAATACCGGTACCAATACTGATACCTTCACTTCGATACCGGTTCCTAAACGATACTTTTTTCGATACCAGTTTTACAATATATCCTCTAACAGAATGAAAATTGCATTACACATTACTTTTCACATCTTGAGTTTAATTTTCCAGTGATTTCCAGTGCAAAAGAACATTTGCAACCAATGTACAGTTCAGTACATGCTGAGCCACCTCAGAGGCGTCTTTTCCCACTTCGACGACACGCTGCACAACTGCAGTAAAGTCAATGACGTGAAACCTGTCTGTGAACGGGGGGGGGGGGGGGGGGGGCACAGCATGTCTTTTTTTCCGGCTTGCCGCAATCACGTGTAATGTTACAGCCAATCACAGGTTTGCTTTATCATAATCACGTGATAAGTACCGAAAGACGAGGCTTATTTTGATACTCATTAGTACCGAAACATTTCGGTCGGTGCCATTAAAGAACCGAAGTTCGGTACTCAGCCCTACATGCGACGCTGTAGAATAGTGAATACCTGTCGAGGGTTTCCCAGAAGCGCAGGAAGACGGGCCGGTCGAGATGGCGTCTGTGGCGGCTCAGCTCCAGGACGGTCACATCCCACTTCTGCACGTTGGGGTCTGTCTTTGCCTCGTCATACTTCAGATGAAAGGCTCGAACTGGAGGGAAAACGCATCCAGACAACAACAATAAAGCCACAAAGGTAGAACTAAACACCTCATTTTTAGACTTCCACAATATACCGTAACATATAGAAAGGTTTGTCATTAAACTGTTGTATGAAATTCACATCATTTCTAATTCATCTTTTAAAAACAGTGCAGTTATGAGGAACTCTGGTCAGAGTTTGTTCTGTAGGCTTTAATGTGGAGGCAGCGCTGGAGTGTCTGTTCAGTAATTCTTGCCTAACTTTCAACAATGTTGCGTGTATGAACGATTTGCTTTAACAAAGAACACATTTTACATTTTAGAAAGAAGAACAGTCACAATAAGGAACGACAATCTGGAAACAAAAATATTTTCCACTCATTATGCAGAAGAGCACGGTCAATTTGTTCTTAAAAATAAAGATTATTAATGCTTTACTTCGCCTGATAAAAGGTATAATAGTCTGAAGGGAATCTGGCTCAGATTAAACAGAGAATCAGGAAGCACCTCGTCAATTATTAAACAGATGGACTCAGTCACCTTTATGTTTCCATGACCGTTTATCATCCTGCTTAGTATCTTCTGATTTCAGTGAACTATTCTGTCATTATTTGCGACCACAAGCTGATTCTCTGGCACCATTTCTAAATGAACAGTGTGTATCACTCACTTTTGGCGAAAATGTCGACAGGAGATCCGTCGGGCAGCAGCCACGGCCAGCCTTTGAACTGCCAGGCAGGACCCTGTACGAACACGGCCACCACTCGATCCCTGCAGCAAGAACACACACAGGTTGATGTGAGGGGGCAGAATTAAACGAGATCTTCTACTACCAGTTAATTCCGAGTCTGCTGTGGTTAAAGCTATCAAGGTGTCACAACTATCAATCATGCAAATAAGTACAATTTATTCTATAGCACCTTTCACAGAGTAAAAAAAAACCACAAAGTGCTTTACAGCTATAGTAAAACAAGGATAAAAACAATAATGATAAAGGTAATAAATTGTTAAAACAGGGGAGTAACAGCGAAAATACAGCGCATCAAAAACAATAAAACAAAGCAGCTACAGGTCGGAATAGAAGCGTTTTCAGCTGCCTGATTAACTCATTCGCTGCCATTGACGTCTATAGACGTCAATCATGTTTTTTGACTGGGGGGCTGCAGGACAGTCTGTCGGAGCTTGTCGGTGAAAATCCTGGAGTTTTGGAACATGAGAGTGTTGCGGTGGGCCAAAAGAATGACAAAGACAGTGACCATGGTGGGGCGACAGCAAAAAGTGCCGTTGCCAACAGCCGCTGGCGATCAAAGCCGCGCTAGTTTTCTGTTTCGCCACCACCGCTCTCTTGAGCTCATCTGACGAAGCCGAGTCAGATGAGTTTAGAGCGAGCACACACACACACACACACAGACACACCTAAAAATATTTTGTTTATATTTTGTAAGATATATTGTTCTGAACCAAAATGTTGACTTGTGTTGTTTGTTTGTAAATAAATGATTTAGCTAACAAAAGGTTAAAAAGTTGACCTCAAAATGCTTTTTCCGAGTTGTTTTTGTTGTTTCATATAAGTAAACAACTGTTCAGTTGTGTGGGATGTCACTAAACCAGAAAATATTGGCATCAAAGTGACTGATGTGCCTCTCTGTACAAAAAGCTCGTTATCTCTGTTTTTTGGTCAAAAACAGGTGTTTTTGCTGAAACTACCCTATGTTCTGCTGCCGATAACTTTAGAACCGAAAATGCTAGAAACAAACTTTTTTTTCCTGATGAAAGAAGAGAATCTACACTTTCTTTCGATAGTTTCAATGTTTATGTAGTCTTAAAACTTGATATTCTGTAGATCTTGAAAAATCTGTCAAAATTCTTAAAAACTGGCAGTAGGGGGCTCTTTGCTCTGAAAACAGCTGGCAGCCAATGAGTTAAGCTTCACAGAAATCGACTGATCTCAGCTGTAGAGGAAGAGCGTTCCAGTGTTGGTGCCAGAGCTTGGAAAACACAGTCTCCACAGGTTTTATATGTGGAACGAGGGACAAGAAGTCATTTTTTTTGTTGGCCTGACCTGAGAGCTGTATTCAGGGCGTACGGGTGAAGGAGGTCAGAGATAAACCGTGATAATCGGCCACGTAAAGCCTTGAAACTTAGCACCAGCATTTTAAAACGTACGTAAAAGTGATCGGGAGCCGGTGAAAAGAGGAAAGGACTGGGGTGACACGGGGTCTCCGGTTAGTTCCTGTTAAAAGACGAGCAGCTGCATTTTGGACTGTCTGAAGATACTTAAGAGAGGATTGATTTAAACAGGTAAAAAGGGTATTATAATATTCTAAATGGGATAAATGTGTCATTATGTGTTCATCTTTAAAATGTGCTGCTGCAAACTTTAAGCTAAAAGGCTCACTTTTCTAATATTGTAAGACAAGAATGAGGTGATGCTTCTAGGTGTGTGTGTGCTTTGTTCCTACAGTGTTTTTTTTTTGAAGTGAAAAAACAAACCACCTCCTTTTTCCTTCTTGAAAATTTGAAATTCGATAAACGAGACCACAAACGGGTCAGCATCGTGTCGCTTTGTGTATTCGTGTACAATCCTGAGTCATGTTCGTCAAGTGACTCAGTGTCACAGATGCTGCTTTTAACAGCTGAGCCATCTGGGGAACGGACTGAGAAGTGGTCGTTTGGTGATATGACTAAACCAGTCGACACGCTGCACGACTGAAACTGTTCCTCCTTTGAGATGCTATCATTTCTAACCGGACAGTTCAGGGTATTTCAACAAACGGTGAAAGAATCTAGTCCGAAGTGTTCATGCCATGTGGAAAAATGTTAAACGCGAAGCACCCATTAAAACAAAGCTCACCAGTCCTGAGGAGCCAGTTTGAGCGGCTGATCGATGATACGATACGGCACGGTGACACTCAGCGTCGTGCCGCCGGGTTGGATCTGGTCTTTGCGCCTCTGAAGCAGAACCTCATTGTCGCGCTGAAGGCCCTGTTTCTTCTTCTCCTCTGATGTGACAAACCTGGTACAAGTCGAAATGAAGTTTAAAACTTTCTCATTTCCATTTTTCTGGGATTTTCCTTCGACTTCCCCTCATGCCTGGTTTATCACTAAACAGCCGTGATCCAGTCGTAGTTGAGCAAACGTAGCCAAGTGCTGCTTTTGATTTCTCCACATAATAAAATGGATTTTGGGCTGCAGCACGACAAACACCTCAACTATTAAAACCAACTAAACTGTAGACTTCAAACTGTGTGTCTAATATCCGCCGTGGTAAAACTAGATTACTTCTACACTGCAACTGTTGTCTTTTTACAAATTATGTTAAAAAAAGCCCTTTACAACCAGCTTATCCATGGTACAGTGTTTAACAACTGTGTGGAAGTCGGACGTGGATGCTGATCAAACGGTTCAAATCCATTTGGCAACATGTTAATAAATAACTTTTGATATAACTGTACATCTAAAAATAAAGAGAAAAATAATGACTGAACAACCTGGACCAACTTTAAAAAAAGTTTTAAATAATGAATGTTTGTTTTTTATGGACCAAGGACTACAGATGGAAATTAGCTTGAAGCTAAATCTGGTGCAGCCATCTTTTAATGTAACTGCACGCTGTCCTTTTTCAAATAAACTTGAAAGAAAGAAAGAAAGAATAACTTAGATACATATTTAACAACACATAAATCTAAAAAAAATGTAAACAGTTGAACACTTCTACATTTTTTCTTGTCTTCCATCACTCCCCTTACATCCTCTGCTGCTTAATGGGAGGACTGAGCTGCCAGTGTTTTGAATCATGGCCTGAACGGTGTCAGGGTCGTTCTCAAACACATCTGGCGCTCATTGGCGTGTCTGGAACCATATTTAGTTTTGATTTTGTTCATAGTTGAGAAAGCTGCCTCACAGCTGCATGTTGTCCCTCGCCTCTTAACTGTTTTCTGTCTAGCGGCTGCAATGCAGAGACTTCAGTGGATGAGCAGCATCACGTGGGATGTCTGAACTCGTATGTAATTGGTCCGTGTGCTTCCTGAGCTGATGACCAATGCCGTAAACAGTGGAAAAGCCACGGCGGTAAAATAGAAGCAACCTGTCACATTTAAAATCCCGTTACAATTCACTGATCACAGGTCCGGCTCTGTTCTTCTCTATTAGACTTATTTACACTCCTGAAACATCAGCGGTACCGTTACCAGAGAGACATTTACTTTAACACACTGGTAGATCCTCATGTTAAAGGCTGATCACTGAACTGTCCAAGTGTCACCACTAAACTTATACTTGCTGAACTGAATCTAAAAACAGCTCAAATTGCTGCATGATGAAAAAAAAATCTTTTCTCAGGCTATAATAATAAAAATGACAACAATAACAATCATTCAGTGTCTGCCTTTGAACTTGGCGCTGAGGAATTGTGCCACAGGGATCAACTGTGGCCTCGTTTAATACAAACAACACTGTACCTTCCCTGACAGTGCAGCTGTCTCATGACTTATAGAAAGAGTGAGGCTCAATAGCTTTCTGTTCTCCTTTTATGTGTCAAAGACGGCAGAGACTTGTTTTAGACCGACACTTATTTATACTTACTTTAGATCCTGCAGGAGATCCTTTGCATTGAGCATCGTGATGAGTGAGGTGGTGGCAGCGGGGATGATGATGATGGGTGTCCGAGAGCCTGCAGAGAACGTCACAGTAAAAACAGACGAGTCAAACAGACAGCCAATAACTGTGGTTATGACAGAACAGCAAGTAACGATTAAGAAAAAACATATTTCTATAAATAGGTGCTCTACTACATTGAATAACATCACGTACCAAAGACTGTGCTTTATATCTATGCAAAAAAAAAAAAAAAAAAAAAAAAAAAAAAAAGCAGTGTCAGAAAGCCACGTACCTTTCTTCTGATTTGGTGGAGGTCTGGCTTGTGAAACTAGAAGGAAAAAAGGCAAGAAAGATACGATTAGAAATAAACAGACATCATCTGTTTTGTTGGGTTACCATTACCAGTAAGTCCTGCATTCTGTATCAATCACACTGAAACAGAGTTCAACTGAATGGTTATTTTAAAGGTCGTCTGGTGACTCATCTGTGCTTATAAGAGTAAGAACGAGTATTATGGGGCAACAGTAGTTTTTGCATAAACATCAAAATACTGAAAATAAATAAAATTAAAAATAAAATGAAAATAAATTTAAATATTTTCCAGGTTACTGGGAACACTCCAGTCGTTGTCGCAGTCATGACTGTACTTTTGTGTGGATGCAGATAGCCCTGGTGGCAGGTACTTATTTTGCCCAGGGGCTTGTAGCTTTGAAGCCACCCACTGATGCAGAACATCCTCTTTTCACGATTTCACTGGCTACACAACACATCATCATCAGCACAATCGGTTGCAGCTGGCTCGGTCTTCACACCAAATAAGAGCGCAGCAACTTTATTTCAACCCCTGCGCTTCGTACTGTCGGCTGTGGACGCGACATGGAAGGGGTTAACTACTAACTTTCAGCAGCAACTCCAGGTAAAACTTTTTTTTTTTTTTTTAACTGTATTTTTAGACCATCTTTGTCGATAAAGTGGAGCTCTTCTATTAGTTCTCGCTGCAGGGCAAAAGTGTTACAGACTGATGCTGCTCTGTTGGTCTGTCGCATGAAAAAAATGCGGAAAAAGCTGTGGGAGCGTCTTGGGCTGGCATTTGCTGAGGAGTCAAACAGACTTGCGATTCTTCTCTGCAGACAAAAAGTCCCTTCACTGATGCACCTTCATCCAGAAATCATGTGCATATTTCTTTGCTTTGGTCATGCATCAATAAGCCATGCATGGCGGCAGTCAGTCTGACAGAAACTGGGGCTCGCTCCATTTTCTGCTGGAGTTATTTGTAATATTTATTTGTATGTAAGGAAAAATTGCAGAGTAAGTGGTCCAAAAATGTCATAAAAAGCTTTGGTTTTCTTTTTGAATACCTGCCCTTGTACCCTAAATGCACCATTCAACCTCGTCTAATTCTGCCTGGGCGTTCTACAAAAGGGGTTAGAACATGAACAAGGCAGGACAGTAATCTAATTTTTAGGGCTCAATGGATTTATCGGCCGGTTGATTAAAGCCCTTATCAAAATAATCGTCATTGGCCGGAGGTTTGTCGATTAACCGCCCATATATTCTTAATTTCTCATTAAACAGTAAATGTTATTTTCATACCTCTCTGGTTTTTATTTTCATTGCAAAGAAAATGATGGAGTGAGGAAAATGTGATTTAACGTTAAAGGGCATCAACAGGCAGCAGAAATGATGTTACACCAGTAACTTCACCTGTACTATAACCTTCCTCTAATTTGCAGCAACAAGGAGTACAAGACCAGACATATTTCATAACTCATTTATAGATTGACTCCTTTTTTAATAAGGTTATAGAATTTCCCAGCGGTTTAATGCTTCGTTGCAAGTTTTTGTACTTAAATTCTTCTCTGTTGTAAAGTTAAATAAATACTAAAGGACAAACCATTGTAAAACAGTAAAATGTTCTGCTTATAATTCATATCTTCTTTGTTGTAAGCGTTAAGGGAACAAAAAAGAAGTTATTTTATTCATTATACGTTTTTAAAATTAATCGGCTGATAATCATTCTTTTGGATTTTTTTTTCTGCCAAATATCGGAATTGGCATCAACTTAAAAAAAAAACGTATCTCAAGCCTTGCTGACTTTGATTTATGTTAACACAAAACGCTGCCGTCTTTTTCAGGTTAAAGCATTAATCCGGTTAATATTTGATTTCTAGAGAAAAACACGTGACTACTCTGTGACGTAAACTACATCAGAAATACCACAGAGCGAGTTCTGCAGTCGGAACTTCTGTGCAGTATGTGCACACCAAAAAATACACATTAAATTGCTGGTTTTTGGGTCACTACTGTCTTTTCACTAATGACTTTGCAGAAGCCAATGAGCTCGTTATATTATAAATAGGAACCAATCTTTGTCCGGGCAGGTGTTCTGCCCGGAAGGAAAAACAGTTTTGACCGCCGATGAAGCCGCTGAAAAAGGGCTTAGCCTCTACAGACTTGTTCATGCCCGATTCTATGTCGATATCTTGTTGTTCTTGAAGGCACCACAACATCAGCTTGTGGATTCTGCTCTTATTCCAAAAGTCTAATCTGAATAGCAACCTCATCTCTCTCTGGCTTTTTTTAAGCTTATCTTTTGTCCAGAGTTTGGGAGCTCAGCAGCTGCCAACTATACTCTGCTGCCAAATGCATTCAATTTGCTGAAAGTCATCAAAAATTCTTCCCATTGTCTCTTTCTTAGTTCAGTGTTAACACTTTTTGCATTGTGGACGTCCCAGCATTTGTGTCCACTCAGTGACTATACAGTTGCACAACAACAACTGTACATCGGTGCACAGCTGTCCATGTGTGCATCTGCAAGGGAATACAATGGAAGGAAAAATGCGACCTCTAAGGCAGGACAGAGCGGTTACACAACTAAGTTAAAATACTATAAACATACTTGTGTATGGTTAAATGGGAGTATTGTGAATTCAGCACTAACCTGGACGAGGGACAGGCTGCAGCGCTGGGGTCTGGGCCTTACGAGCAGATGCGCCTTCCTGGAAAACAAACAAAACAACACCCTCAGGTCACTAAGAAAAACATGCGTTCTTGTGTGCCTTTACAAAATGTTACAGCATCACAGGCAAAGCAAAGACAACGCAAAACGCCAAAATCGATAAACAGTTCAAGAACAACACCTAGATTAAGTTACGGGAAAAAAGGAAGAGCCCATTTAAAGACTGTGGCCTGTTCTCCATGTTAATGTGTTTTCTGATTGATTCCCTGACAAAAGAAAGTGTGTGTGTGTGTGTGTGTGTGTGCAGAGGGCTTTACAGGGGGCCACACCAGCGGTCACAGTTGAGCAGTAATCCATCATCCAGTGACATTCCCACGACCTGGAGCTCATAATGCTAACTCCGTCAGTGTGTTAAGCTCCAAAACCATCCGGGACATCAGAAGTAAAAACTAAACAGCTATATAGTCAGAAACAGGATAAAAAGTCTTAACTTTAATTGCTAACACAAGTGTGTAGCCACAGATTAATGCAGCAGTTTAATATGTAACAAACACTATGAACATACATACAATCTCAAGTTAAATGACTAAACAAGAAGATGAAAACAAATAGCGCCGTTTTGACAGATTATCTTAATAAACCAATAGCATGTCACTAGAACATGATGGTCTTGAACCTTAAACATACATATATTATAAGATTTAGCAGTACAAAAATCAGGGCTCTGGACTAATTTTTTCCCCACTGGTCGCACCTTCCACCTCGTCTCAAGCAAAACATCACTTGAACATTTTCTTATCAATAAACACTACAATTTACCAACATTCCCTAAATGTGCCACGCTGAAGGCTGCCGGAGCTGCTGCTTGGCGGCTGTGGTGCTCAGACAGGTGTGGGACCAAAAATGAGTTTGGAAATGATATTTTGTTTTCTACATGTGGTCTTTATAGGAGTGGGGAAAAAAAACTGTGCATGTAGTTCACGACAACAGTGCATTTTTTAAATGTTTTTTTGGCTTTATTTGAGAACAGGCAGACAGGAAAGCAGGACGAAGAATGGAGGGGAAGTCCTGCAGCAAAGGGCCGTGAGCAGGAATCAAACCCAGGCCACTGCGTTGGGACTATAGCCCCTGTTCATGGGCCGCCTGCTCAACCAGTTGAGCCATCTGAGTGCCTTGAACAGTGTATTCTTAAACGTAAACACTGCAGTACAGCGAAGTTACAAAAGTACTACTTTACTCCACTGTGGTTAACACAGTAGTTGTCTGTACCAGTTAGAGCAACACCAATAGAGCTTAATGATCATCATGCCCTCACACAATGCGGACACTTCAAATTTTAACTCACACACTCTCAAAAAAAAAAAAAAAAAAAAAAAAGTGTAGAAAATACGACCATTTTGGTCACAGTCTGGAGCCCTGTAATTTATTAAAACTACACTTCTGATTATCTACCTGCACTGGTTATTGCAATGTGAAACCGTATCTCCTCCTTATGGAATTTGATTCATATTAAATAACCGGTTGCTGAAAAAGGCCAACATTTAAATAAGCACAATAAATTCCACACCGTATATGTTAGTAGGCCAGCAGCTAACAATTCTATTTTTTAACAGATTAATCAGTAGATTACTTTTTTAACTCACTGTTTAGTCCATAAAATGCCAAGGGATTGTGAAAATTGCCCTCAAAATTGACCATTAACTGACCACAAACTCCAACAACTGAAAACAAAGAAAAGCAGCAGATCCTTGCATTTGAGAAGCTTGAACTGTTTTGTTTTTGTCTCAAAGGACTTCAATCGGTGATGGCATTACTGGCTAAGCTATTCATTTTCTCAAAATCCAGTATCTTTCACTGACCGGTCCACAACCTGGCACTGATCCAATCAGGATTGGCTTCAAAGATCTTTGTCAAAGCTCAGTATCGACCCTCTGTCTGTTAGCAGAGGGAACCTCAGTGTCCTTCCTGACTGTATACTTTAAAAAGTGCATCTCTGCTATCAGACACCATTAAAAAAAATGGCTGGATGAAAAGACGAATCTCTCTCTATCATTAAGCCTTCAGAGCACTTACAGTGAGAATGACCTTTTCGGTGAAGTAGGAGGCATCCTTTTCCCCTAACATTTCTGTATTCCTCTATTCTGGATGTGGAAACTGCAGATTGTGCAGGAATAAACATTGCAATTTAAGCAATAAGCAAAACATTTTTAATGCTATTCTAAGGGAGACTCCGTTTGCTCTCAATCCCTCAAACTACAAGCCCACTCTTTGCAAGATGCTGAGAAACTCGGGCTGGCCCGAACAGCAATTTCTGGGCTCCGGATATTCGGTCCCGATTAATGACAAATATCCGAACATTCGGGGGAGAGAGGGTGGAATCGGAATATTCTGATCTTAAAAATAAATCTTCGGATACCACCATAACAACTGAATATTCGGGTTCAGTCCTAAGAGGAACTACGAAACATTTGATTACTCGTTTCAGAACTGTTCGATTTTTCTCGCTTTCTCTGTAATAGAGATTCACAAAGCTGTTTGTATGGTTTCTAGCTGATTGAACCAACCAACATGCATCAAGAAACTGACTGTTGAAATTCATTAATCACCATTTGATTTAAAAAGGCCACAACCTGACACCATCAGAGAAAAGCAAAGCTTCAAATAACGATGCTACCAGTTTACACATTTACCATTTAATACGGACATTTTTTAATTCTGTGCATCTAACATGTCAAGCAAATGAAAGTAAGGCTGAATCCAAATCTCTGGACTTCACCGCACTTCCAAACTCGCGGACTTTGCGGGCGCGTTCATGGGAAGTCCGGGAGTGCTGAGGGCTGTCCAAATCCACAATTCATCCAGTCCACAAGGGGCCTCAAGGGGACTTTCTCCAGACTTCCAGAGAGTCTGCTTGGGGTGCAGACTTTGATTACCCACAATTCTTTGCAATACGGACGTGATGTTTAAATTTTTCGATTTTTTTTATTGCGTCTGGCCTATAAAAGCTGTGCAGTCTGAAGCCGAAATCATGAGCAGAGAAAAAGGACGAAAGCAAGTCCTCCAATGTAAGTAATACCCAAATTAATTAATATTATAGCGTATACATGATAGTTCTTCAAACAGTGTCACAGAAACAACTGAAACGGACTCAAAGTCTGTCTATTAGCTCCATTCATAATGCTGTAGACTCCCGCTCTTGCAGACTTTACGTGATGACGGTAAAGACGTCACATTACGTATGACTGAAGTCTGCAAGTCCAGAGGGTGGAGATATGGATGCAGCCTAAGCCTTTCAGGTTGTCCTTTGGCATCATGTATGTCCTTTTGTGCATTTATACAATGTTTAGACATTCCAACACACATAACTGAAACAACTCTCCGAAGAACAGGTAGATTATGCTCATTTGATTTCCTTTAGTTAATTTTAAACACTTTATGGGGCAAAGCAAGTTAAAGTCTTATGCGTTTATCCTGAAATGCAACAGGAACATTTGTGAAGCTCTAATGCTGCCACAGGAAAACCTATTGCGCATGTAAAGGACCTCTGTGCAGCTGATATTGTTAGGCTCAAGAGGCCCTTTGACATAAATTATTCAAAGCATGTTTCATCAGTATAAATACTGAGAAGGGTGTGAATATTTTATAGGATTCATTTAGACTGCATCAGCAATTAAAATTCATCTGATGGAGGTAGTGGTCACCCTATCCTGACCGGTGATGTCAGCAGAGATCATCGCTTCCAGTCCAAGCGATCCAGATGTCAAAACCACCGAGTGTTTAGAAAACAGCTGTGTTCTAAATCTGGGGTTTAGAGGATGACATCTGGACATTCTCAAGACTTTTAAAAATAACCTAAACAAACTATATACAATCTGGTGTTAATTAATGGTTCTCTTGATTAGCCAAACACATGCTATCTCGTCATCTCATGAGCTGAAGGGTTCAGTCTATCAGCTCTACAGCATCACTGTCAGTCACAGACAAACCGCACATCTGCAGCTCACACCCCTGAAATAACCATGTTTTTAAATATTCTAGCAGTTGACCTCTGAAAGCAGTGGGTCTTTGTCTTCCTCCACTCATCATCCATGTCATACTGATTATAAAGAGACTGGTCAGGCTTATCGCACCAGAAAGGCATGATAGAGGATCCTGGAACGTCCTGGGTGTGTAAGATCCAAGTCTGACGGTTTATCAGATGCCATTTACAACTCTGGAAAGCTATCACGGTTAGTCATCTTTTGTGGTATCGGAGATATCCTGTAAATGTGGCGTTTAAGTGTCAAAACACCAGGATTGGACAGCTTAAGAGTTCTAACTTTGCCTGCAATGTGAGCATTACAATAATAAGTAGTATGAAAAACTGTGTAGGCTGATTGAAATGTAGACAGAGTCAAAGCGAAACTACTGTGACAAAAAACAAGCACTCCTCTACCTCTACCCTCCCAGGAGAAATTCATTGCTTTCAGTCATACTATAGAATTAAAAAGACAATGCTTGAGTAAAAAAATCTAGGCGTTGCAGTCGAGCACGGCTGACTGAGCATAGCGGAAACATTGCTTTAATTGTCTAATCCAACACAAGAGGCTGGCGCTGCACACTTTAAAGATTGCCTACATGGGCATTCTGAGTTGCCATGTTCATCACGTGAGAACATGTAATCTGGTGTTTGCAGTTTTTCCAACCACATTAGGCAATCAGGAACCCTCTAAGACTTGTGCAAGTGCCGACACAAAGGCTTCTCTCCCCTCTCTCTCTCGTCTTACTTCACAACATGCCAAAATTGAGATAATGCTTTACTCCTCTTTCTGGGGAGTGGGTGTGAATACAAATAGGTCAGTAGCCCAACCCCCCTCCCCTTTAACAGAGCAGGCAGCAACAGCAGCAGAGACGGCGTGACGTGGTGGGAGAGCGTAATGCCACCAAGCCTGGAGCTGCTTTTCAGAGCGAACACACAGCTCACAGCGCTGCCTCCCGTTCATCTTCCTCCACCCCCGCTGCTTACACCCCTCCAGCCCTCTCACAGACAACACAGCGACAAAACAGAGCGGCGCGTGAGAGGCTGCTGAATGAGCAAGGCGAGAAGAGGAGAACGAGACGGCACAGAGGGGGACATCGGAGGGAGAGCGGGTAACGTGAACCAAAGAGGAAGAGCGAGAGGAAGCAAGAATCTGCGCAGAAATCAGAAGAAAAAGCCAAACGGGGAGATGCAAGGCTTATGCATCATTCAGACACCCGCTGCTGCGTTGATATACACATCATGACAACGAGGGCAGTGGAAGGACCCAGGGCTGCAGCTAACTGTCAACTGCCGACTCCCTTCTCTCCTCGGTCCAAGGTGGCAGCAGCTCAGCGCTGTTAGAATCGAGCCTCTGGGGACAATGCGCCAAGGCAGATGGAGCGACTGCAACACTGGAGCTCTGACACATGTTCTGCCCATGCACACACACACTTTCATGCATGCATGCAGTGGAAAGCCATGAACACTAAAATTTCTCTGTGAATAATGGAAAAACAACCCCTCCTTGTAACAGTCATAGGAGATGATTTGCAACACGATGCAGAGGAAATGAAAGGACATGAGCCATCAAGCCCAAGATGCATGTGCCTGTGATTTAGCCAAGACGAGCAGAGACTCAGAGGGTGATCAGTGTGTGAGGACTGTAATTCATCACCAACAGAAACGATGGCTTCCAGAAACAGACAAGCACTGAGGGTAAAATGGGTGAGTTTGTGTTGTGAAGGACTTGCCGATGCACATCAATAGTGTCACCCCAATGCTGTAAAATTAATCAGTTACTGTGCACCTTACAGGATGTGAAAGCAAGGTGTGTCTTTCTACAGGAAACTCTTGCTTCTATTTGTGTTGATGCACAAGAGCCAACATAAGTCTTTTCAGCTCTCACAAACCGCTCTTTGTCTTGTGGGGGTCCTTTAAGAGGGTAGTGTGTAACTCAGTATATATATAAAAAAAAAAAAAAACACTGAGAACACATTCCACTTCAGGGTGCTAGTGGCACCATAAACATAAGCTGTTAACTGTTTCTCACCTGGAACAGCAAAGGAATCTCAAGCTGAGAAAAAAAAAAGTACATATTTTCTTGATTCTTGCTATGAAAGCAAGATATTTCTTTACCCGGGCATCTGAAGATTAGCAAGTTTCTGTTGCAATGATGTAAAAGTTAAGTGAAGTATACAAACTTGATTATGCTCTTCATTAGCCAGCAGTTGAAATACCAGCTTTTAAGAGTGTTCTTAGGTGATAGGCTGTAAGAAGTCACAGACAATGATATAGCACTGCCTGTTAGCTTGTCATGATTTGCTACAACACGCATTATAGCATTATGGTATTAGTAATCTGCAGAGACACAAGAGAATGGTAGGAGGAGGAGTCAAAGCACAAAAGAACAATGGATTGTATGTCAATGTTCAAGGTTAATATCCATTTAAAATGTGCTCTATATAATGTGGACTATAATAAACCAAACAATATAATTCCATATAGAAATTATTTGTCAAGGACAATACAAGCTGTAAACCAGTAAGAACCAAGAAAAAAAATGACATTTATTACCTTTAAAGATAAAAAGGGGAAAAGAGCTGTGTATTTACACGTTTCTTGCCACTTGATTAATCTCCAGGTTCAAAATTCTCTCAACTTCAAGCTCGCTTTTAGAGTCCAAAACCAACTTAGGAGGGAAATGTGTTCACCTGCTAGTCAGTGACTTTGCCAAAGTTTGTTTTTGTATGCGGTTATTAAAAACCGCTGCGTACTGCGTCTGTAAATGAAGCTGATCAGAGCAAGTGAACCACAACAGGTAAAAGCTGCAAGTTGTAAAAGCAAAGCAATAAGCTGCAACGATAAGCAACGTCTTTAACATGTACCTGGATATTACATCCATTGTAAGAAAATATTATAATTATTGCAGCTTAATTGGGAAAATGCAAGATGCCGTGTCTAACTTGCTGCTCAAGTCCAAACTCTTTTTCTCTGTCTTCTAGGCAATCACTGGACATCAACAACGTGATTTACGTATATGGAAATGAGATATCAGCACAGGGTGAAAGCCCCTTAAAGACTCAACAGATACCCTTCACTTTCTCTCCAGGGATCAATACCTGGTGAGAAGCTGTCCACGACTGGCCTAAAGTGTGACAACCGTCTGAGTGGATTAGTGCTGGCAGAGCCATGCAGTGGAAACGACGCCACTGCTGTACACACACAGCTAAACTCCTTTATCTCCTCTCACTGCTGGGCGTACTGGTCTTTCTGGTCCACCAGGTGTGGCTACCAAGGTTCACTGGTATGCCATGGTGGAGAGGCCATCCTGTGGTGTATGGAGGTGGAGGACTTCACACCAAAGCCAAATGGAACACGAGTGCTTCACATTCAGCGTGGAGGCTTGTGATAGTTCCTCAGCCGACGTTTAAGGTGGACGCTAACATCAGCTCCCAAGAGAAGCAAGGTTTTGAGAACAATCTGGCAGCAAACACAAGCCAAACTGAAGTGGGAGACTTTACTGGCACAATAACCCAGGGCCCGTTCCCTTATATCATCAATGAACCTGACAAATGTGCAGAAAACAGACCTGCACCGTTTCTGGTGTTGCTGATTGCCACTGAGGCTCGGCAGGTGGAGGCAAGGAACGCCATACGGCAGACGTGGGGGAATGAGAGTGTTGCCCCTGCTCTGGGATTCATACGGCTCTTTCTGCTGGGGAAGAAAGAGGGAGAGCTGGGACTTCTGCAACAAAGGATGCTAGAAGCAGAGAGCCGGAGGCATCACGATATCATTCAGCAGGACTTTCTGGATTCCTACAAAAACCTGACCATAAAGACTTTGATGGGAATGAACTGGGTAGCAATGTACTGTCCGGAGGCCAGCTACGTCATGAAAACTGACAGTGACATGTTTGTCAACACAGAGTACCTCATTTATAAGCTGCTCAGGCCAGAGTTAAAGCCCAGGATGAACTACTTCACAGGAAATAACATGAGAGGCTTTGCACCGAACCGAAATAAAAACAGCAAGTGGTACATGCCCCCAGAGCTGTACCCAAGAGAAAAGTATCCCACCTTTTGCTCTGGGACTGGTTACGTCTTCTCTGGAGATGTAGCAAAGAAAATCTACCGAGCATCTCTAAGTATCCGCCACCTGCACCTGGAGGACGTGTATGTGGGAATATGCCTGGCCAAGCTCAGGATCGAGCCCACTCCTCCACCTAACGAGTTCCTGTTCAACCACTGGCGGGTGTCTTATTCCAGCTGCAAGTACAGCCATCTGATAACATCCCATGGGTTTCATCCCAATGAACTCCTCAAATACTGGCACCACCTTCAGAGCAACAAACGCAGCGCCTGCCTCAACACATTTAAAGAGAGAGCAGGCAAGACACACACAACCAGAATGAATGGAGAAAAACCAGCTCAGTGACTGACACCTACACTCACAAGCTCCTCGTTACAATACGAATACTGATCAGCACATTCTTGTCTCAAGTTGACAACGCAGATTTAACGTAGATTTTATCCATATGGGAATTCAGTTGTGCGTAAATATTGAACGAAAACTGATGACGTGTCTTAAAATTATTACCAACTTTTCTACAAATGAGATGAAAACTGTTTCTGATTATTGGAGAGTTTATGTACACAATTCTATTTTCTAGAATAATTGGTGTTTCTCGGTGGTGGAAAAGCTCATTTTTTTGTAACCTGCTGTTTGTGTTTTCTAAAACTAGCGTGGACAGGGTACAACACAAATAAACATTTCCACATGTGCATCAAACAGCCATGAAGTCTTTCTTAAAAGAGGCTACGTTCCATGTTAACTCTGCTACAAGTTGAGGTTGTGGCAGACACATTTGCCAAAGTACCTGTGACACAATTTCCTTTCCGTTACACCGACTCTCTTTCAATGAGTAAAATATAATTCGAAGGACTAGCAGATATTTCTTTTTCATAGTTTGTTTAGCTTTTGAAAAAAATCTGGGTTTTTATTTCACGCCATTTACCAAACTGAGAAACGAAGAGCATGCGACACTGATGCTGTGACTCATGACTCCTTAAGAAGCAGGTGTTGATTGAATGTCACGGTCCTCAGTAAATGTGTCACATCAAGGCTTTGGTTAGCAGCTGTTCTTACAACGCAACGAGCAGCAGCAGAGTTCTTCTCTTACCGTCACTGACTTCAGGGTCATGCCGTGGTAGGTGCCCATGGTATCGATTTTGAAACCCTCCGTTTCTAAGAAAACAACGAGGAGTTGCAGATTACTGGCAGAACAAAATGCATCATTTCCAAAAGCACCAGTGTAATTAAATATAATGTTCAAATACAGTATTATGCAGCATATTTGTGCCTTTAAATTCTTTTCAGCGCACAATGTTCTCACCTTCAGAAAACTTCCAACCATTTTAAAGAAATTTTCATTCTTTCTGAGAATTATCTTATCTCTAAAAAATAAAATCTATCTTGATTTTTTTGTTAGGCGTCATCTCTACAACAAAAGAGTGTATGTGACACGCAATCTGCACATACAAAAACCACATATTCTTCCAAAAAGGCGTTGTGTGACTCATGGTTAGCAAGGAATGAAAGACGGCCACAGAGGTTCTATATCTGATCTTGCTTTCATGTTTTGAGTATTACTACCCAATTTCAGACCCCAGGCTAAAAGCTAGATAGCTCCACAACACAAAGTCTGAAGATTAGTTTACAGCATCAGTTTTTTTCTGGCACAAGAAACCCTGTGAACAGTGTAATTGTCTTGGTTTTGCTCCAAGCAGCATTTGTAAGCTTTGGGGTGAAGCACAGTCTGCCTTGAAAGAATGTGATAGTCTATCTATTAGAAACAGAGGAAATCGAACACGTTCCTTATAAATAAGTACTCAGGGGTTCCAGTGGAAGGACGCGATGCTGCTGTGCGGGCTTTGCTTACATTTTACTTGAGGTGGTCAAACCGATACCAAGTTTCACTGACCTGCAGATCACTGCTCAAGCACTGGCTTCATTCTGTCCCCTGACACTCACACACAAACACACTGCCGCACCCTTGTAAAGAATCGGTACCAAAATTAGCAAGAAAAGCAGAAGTGAAACTCACCCTCTTTTCCTTTGAATCGCTCCTGATCGTATCTGTTGTAGGCAGCTGGGACGGGCTGCTTGTTCCTTAGGGACGGGTCCTGGAAACACCATGAAACAAAAAGAATTCTTATCCCCACAAACCATCTATACACTTGTTAGTCCAAATCCTATCGGCCAATTGTAGATTTCTAACTGAACACCTACAGCCCATTTCTACTTAGACACTTACTGTGGATTGTCCTCAACATGTCTTTCAATTTGACAGATCCTCTGCCAAATGATTGTAAATTTCAAGCTTGTATTTGACAGCTGCCACATTTAAGAGATGGAAACTATGGTGGGCCCTTTAATGAGCATCAACTCAGTCTTCAGTCACACAGTGGGTTTAACTGTTTATGATTTTAACATATATGTACAAACAATTTTTTATTTATGTATGTATTGTTTTAAGACCTGAGCAAAATCACTGTTTCTAAACCCATAAACTTATCACTTCTATGACTGTTGCCAATATGTATACAACCTTTAACATATGAAGAAACTCAACTCTATAATGCATTGTAAAATAGACAGAAAGCATCATTTTTACCACTTGAGTAGTGTTCTGTGCTGGTCTCTGCTCTGGTGCTCGACCTTCTTCTCTGGCTTTCACTGACTGAAGGATGGCAAAGATGTTCTTTGAGAAGTTCTGCCAAAGAGCAGATACGTACATGATGAGTTCAACATCCGCAAGCAGGAAAAAAAGATCTGTATGCTAAGTTTTTACATGAAGAGACCTCGTTACAAAAGTTGTTCATTTAGAACACGTTTTAAAGGGATGTACTCGACATTAAATATTATGTGCTTTCAAGATGCTTACTTAATATAAAATGTGGAATTCTTCATCTTATTCTGAAACAAACTGCATGACAGCTATGTATTCACGTGATGCTTTAAAAAATAGTGTAGTCTAAAGCTAAGGAAAAGACACAACCAACTCCTAAAATGTGCGGTAATAAAAGATTAGGTTAAAATATCCGACCACGTAAACATAAATATAGGTCAACTCTAGCCATACTGTCAGCAAAAACACGTGTTCCCTGACAGACATGCAAATAAGAGACGACTCACTTAAAGCAGCATCTCTTCATCTGTGAAGACTCACAACACTGCTTAGAATAAAATTTAGACAATAATCATTTGAATACACAGCCATATCAATACTAATAGCATTGAGGTCTTAAGTCAATCTGTGAAAAACAGATTGATAATGGTGCTTTTGCTGCCATCTAGCGGTTTAAATCTGCTATACACTGAGGGTATGTTTAAGTTTGAGCCATTTGGATGTTTTCCAACACCCAGAGCTGAACAGGTTTGTGAAAATATACTTCCAAACTCTGATACTAAAGTAGTTTCAAGTTCAGCTACAAATGAAGGCCTGAAATTTCCCTCTAGCGTTCTATTCAGTCTGCACTCATGAGTACACGTCACAAAATGCTGGCCAAAGTCAGTATCAGTATGAACCCTCTGTGATGCTGGTCTATGAAACATGCTAATGACTATTTTCTGTTGCTTTTATGTAGTAGCAGGACAAATGCAATATAAGTTAAAGAGATATTCTCCATGTTTCCAAAATGTAATGTACATGACAATTTTAAGTCTAGGATGACTGCAACAATGTGACTAAAATATCAAATATGGAGATGAAACAAAGTATCTGGGCCAAATCTCAACACTTTCAGATCCAAAACCCTACAACAGTCACTGCTTTACTCAACGTTCAAGGAAACAATGCTTCTCTGCTCTCATAATTCACATGCGAATCTGACATGTATCTGAAGAATCCAGCATTTTGAGAAAGCACATCATTTGAAAATAAAGATCAATGTTACTAGATGTCATGGACTTTAGGTGACCTTTCCGGTGCTCTGAAGAATGGTTGTCCTGGTCCTCCAGACTCTCTCTCTGCTGACAATATCCCTGGTGACATCCACTTCTGCATCCACAAAGCTTCTCTGCTTCAGGGTTATGTCATCATCCAGATCGGTTTTAATGGTGGAACGTTTCTTGGCCATAATCTTGGCCTTGATGGCGGCGATTTTCTCCACTGACATGGCCTCAGACAGTGATCTGGAAGACGAGGACAAAAGTTTGGATCATTTTGACAGCTCACTGCTTCAGGGTGGGTGCGTGAGTGTAAAGGTTTAACAGACACCTCACATATAGAGCAATCAATTAATACTGATCAGTTTCTATACACATACACATATACAGATAAACATAGCCACAGAACACAATGGTGGAATGACTTAAATAGGAGAAGATATGTTTTGGTTATAGAAATTTCTTTATGCAGAAAAGCTACTGCTCTGTTATTTTTATACCTGATCTGGTCAGTCTGCACAATGCCCTCTTTGTGGCCCTCCAGACGGGCGGCCAGACGCTCCTTGTCCAGACGCACTCGCTCCTCATCCTGAAGATGAACGCAACATTTACACTATTAGCAAACTATAGAACAAAGCACAACGTAATCTCAAACATCTATGATTTGCTAAGTCTTTTCTGAGTTTACTAAAGTTAAAATATTATTTGACCTCATGGACACCATGTGATTTAGTCAGAATAAGAAGCAGCACTGTAAAACTAGTGTTGCTGATTACAATGAACAAAGAGCTATGAGATAAATCTTGGGGTCACACTTAAAATTTGGGACAAAATATCATGAGTTACCCTCTCCATTAACTACACTGAACTTTATGGCTAACTATTTTACCACTCCTCCATTTGCCTTGCATGCATGGAAGTTGGCTATTTTGTCAGTTGAAAGGACAGTTGAGTTTTACAACGGAATAAAATGTACAGACTGTCTTGTTTTGGCTGCAGATACATTAGTTTGGGTTTTTCATATCATACAAGAAAGAAAAGATGAACCATTTGTTAATTTATGCTTCTTTTTAATGCATTTACTAATACATTTAATAAATAAAATCAACATCATATACACTTTTGTAAATACTTTAGTCTTATCCAATCAAAGGGCATGCGACCAAAACACTTTTTATCGATACAAATAATTAAAAATCATATTATAATGTAAGTTGGACTTTCTCTATAAAATAAACACTCAAATTTTAGTCGTTGGCCTTCCACCAACAATCAGATCCTGGAATTGTTATTTTGTGTGGATCAAAGACTCAAACTAAATGAGTTTAATCCTCCAGGGAAAGACTGAACTGCACTGACCAACATGTGATTATGAAGTCATTTGTGGTTATTAGTAGTTAGTTTAAGAAAACACTTAGGATATTTTTCTAAGTTTACCTCAATCCGTGGTTTTTTGGCTTCAGAAGATACCTCATCAGCTGCTCTTTTGACTAAACAAAAACAGAACAGGAATATTGTTTCACTTTGCAAAGCTTACATGGTTTTCCACTGCCTTTCCTCACTTTATCAGCACAAATTTAACAGTTGTTTTTAATTATACAACAGTTGCAGAAAGGACACATTATTATTCTATCCTCAACAACAACAAAAAAAATCTGTAAAATTACACATAGCTGCAAATTCCATATAATATATATTGAAAGAAAGTGAGAATTTACCCTGTGTTGGCCTTTGTAGACCTATTTCTATAGGCGCACTTCTGTCGATGCTCGTTGAAGTAGCTGCAAAAGCACAAAAGCAGTTAATACATTACATGTCATATAGTTATTTGCAAATCATCAGGACAAAGGGTGCTGAGCATTTCAAACAATGAAACCTGTCATTATACTGTTTTAGTGAATCGTAAACCTTTAAGAAATCAGAACAACGGTACAAATGCGTAGAAACCACATCTTAACATATTAAAGGATGACCAAAGACCTCCAAAACTCTACTTACAGCTTTCTCCATTGAGATATGACAGTAAGCCCTTTCGATCAGGTCGTCTGACAACAGGTATGTTCTCTGTCTATAAGCAAGATACAATCAGGTCACTTGCAGAGCTTCCGGTTGTACAAGAATTTAAAGGATGCTGCATATCAGATACATAAAATAATGGCTAAAACACTTACTGCAGCTCTTCGCACATACGATGGATGCGGCAGGTGTACATTGTTGAGCAAGAACAAGATTGAGTCCAAAGTATAGTACTCTTTGGGCTGCCCCTCTTTTCCAGTTCTGAAGGTAGAAACATGGGTAGAAACATAATTATCACTCAAGCTTCAGCTTTACTTGACCTTTAATGTACACATGGACTGCACACGGTCACATAAACACGTAACTATCAACAGTTATCCGGCTAGCTAATCTACTTTTCGTTGCAGCTTCGTTTTTTTCTGCGTCACACAAGCAAAGTTTGCTTTTTGCACTGTCAAAAGAAGCTGCTCAAAGTAATGACTGTAGCTACTAGAAGCACAAGTGCTTCCCCTTTTAATTTATGGATCACTACCTCTATGGGAACACAACTACTAGCGAGCTTACGTTGCTAATTAGTTAGCATCACATCGCTACTACAAGTTTGGCTCTACATCACTCGTAAATGCATATTAAGTTTAAAAACACTAACATACATTAATAAAAGCAAGCACAATATGGTGTACGGTCTGTGGCAAGATACCTCAATAAAAGACCAAAGTAACCAAAGACTATTTCAAGTTTTGAGCACAGCAACGAGGAGTTATGTTAGCATCTTAGCATTCCGAAGCTAACGAGCCTTCCGCCGTCACTAGCAGCACAAGGCACCGCTAAGCGTTAGCCGCGGCCTCCAGGACGCAGTTAAACATACTCTTAACGCTGACATACCCCCAGATTATGTAGTTGGTCTTGACATTTTTCGGCCAGGAGAACTCTCCAAATATAACTTCATCTCCTTTCGCGACGATTTCTTTTTTCTGGATGTTATACTGACGAAGAACACTCAACACATCCGCCATCTTCACTTGTCTTGATGTAGTGTGTAGCTGAGGCCCCCGGTTATCAACATCATGTGGCCTCGCAGGATGCCTGATCTGAATTAAACTTTGATGTGCTATTATTTTACACCAATTTTCTCCTAGTAACAGAAAAGTAAAAGTAGACAGTAGATGTATTGTACTCATAGTTATCGAGCTGAATTACACTCAAGCGCTTTGCATAAGGTTGTCTGTGTAAATTCTCATCATCCAGGTCATTGTAATCCAATGAGCTTCAATTAAGAAGACTTTAACAAGGACATTTGTGATGTCCAGTGATGTGCCCAAAAGATATTGCAAGTTCATTCGCACAAATTCTGACAGTAGTTTCTAAAATGGAAAACAACATCTGAACAGCAGCAACATATTTATTAGGGAAGGATTTACATTGCCACTACAGTCAAGTACTTACATGTTAAGCAAAATGAATACAATATGATGGAAAACAACTTAATCATAGAGGTGAAACACTTGCGAATTACCAAACCTCATAACTATCTCTCTGGCCAAACTACAAACATTGTATCGAAGGGTCACTTCATACAAAGATTTTAGCATTAGAACATTTTGCAACCAAAAAGACAGTGGACATTGCTTTAACGTAGAAAATGAACGTATGTGTGGACGAACATCCTTCACAGTTACATGGTCAGGAGTTTACAAAGACTGAAGTACACCAGAATGAAAGATAGGTAACAAATTTTGTGAATGCTGTCAATCATTACAGTCTAAAACAAGAAGCACCACTGTAGTCATTTGCTTGTACTTTTCCCAAAACAAATTGGCCCCTAACAATAAAACACTGTAAGCAGTAGGTTTATTTTGTATTTGGACAAATATAAATCACTGTACTTTAAATCTCTACTGTTACATGTCTTAAAAAAGTACATTCAGTTTATTGTATTCAGGGAAGGTAGCAAGTATCTGTTAGTTTTTGCATAACAAACATTCATACATTAAAGATACAGAAACATTACTGTAGAGGTGATTTATCCTTCTCTGCACATACAGTAACAATAAAGTAAAAGTCCAATTGTGATGCATAGAGTTCAGACTGAAATATGTGAAGAAGTCCATTTCACTAGCTCACTGTAAACTGATTTTAGTTTCTAAACATTGGCATTTATTTTCCACAATGGAAAATCCCCAAAAACCCATAAACTAAATTGATCTCCTGAAATGTAACATCACATTTAAGAGCACCGAGGGTATTTCTGTGAACAATAAATTCAACAAGAGCAGAACAGGGTTTACAATCAAACTGACTTAGGTGAAAACAAATATTAAAACAACTAAAAACTGTAGCTAAACTAAAGACAAGGGTTGTGTAAAAAAAGGAATCCTATCTGCTACTATTAAAAACAACCTTTTCCAACCAAATAAATCAAAGAATTTAACAGAATACCAAGAAAAAACTGCAATGTATTCTGTTGACTTTTGGTGATTTGTTTTAATCCTCACTTTTATATACGTTAATAATTTATATTAATGCTACATAAAATAGTGGGGACAGGCTTTCAGGTTTAAAATAGCTCTACATGTAACACAAACCTGCTAAATCATACAATAGATACATATTGTAAACTACAGGAAATCCTCTTGAAATAAATCTACAGTTTCACTACCTCTCTAACATTCTGTTCCTCTTATTTGTCTCCCAAACTCTTTCTATATGTGAGAGGAATTTATTGTTAAATGGGTTAGTGTCTCACCAGGAACCATCAAAGCACTAAACAGCCCATATGCAACAACACGTCCTATCACTTCCTTTTAAAATTGTGCAAAAAACACATGCACATAACATTTCCAGAGTGTCGTCCAGCCTGCTGGACACTTTGTCAATTGACTTGTAAGCGACAAAACACAAAAAGAGAAATTGGAAATGTCAGCATGATTTTGGATTAGTGCTGTTTTCGGGCACTCTAAATGATACGTGAGCCACATTGGTCCACTTTGTGCCTTCTTATTCTGCTCCCACGACATGATTCAGAGACAGTCCCGACACTTAATCAGATCAGATCTTGGGCCAAGTTACGAATGACGCTCAGAGCTCCAAGGTCGAAGCCGCAGACGCTCAGCAAACCCCTGTCTTCTGTGTCTGCGATGGCGTGTCCGATGGATGTCAGCCCACACATCACCAGCTTGGAATTGGCCCCTGATGCCTGTGGAAAATAGACACATGTAACATTTTGCTTGTAAATGGATATTCATTTATCTGCAATCAAGACAAGACTGTAAAAAGCAGGCACATGGCTGTGCTACAAAGCAAGGTTTTTTGGTTAGTGAGGAACATAAAACCAGAATCACAAAGGTGGCTCTCCTTTAACCAGTCAGGTCACCATGGCAACCTGCTCTAGAGGAGTTTATGGTCAGAGCTTTGGTTTTAAATTGGCTGAAAAAGACATCATTCTTTCAGTAGCTGTTTTCCTGATAATATTCTCTTCCATATCCTGCATTATTGGGCAGCGTGAGACTGAAATGCATGTTTGATTGTCATGTTTAAATGAATAAAAGGTTCAGTTTCAGAGCTCTAATGTGCAACTCTCGTGCTATAAACAGGCAACTGAATTGAGAAAGCATTGAGGGGTAAAACTTACATGATCAACAGTTTTCTACAAGCATTCCCCTGTTGTCTGATTTGGATAAATAGGGCTTTTGCCATAAAAGCTTTTTTTTTTTTAAATTCTTCATAGCTCTTCATTACAACAACCCATTCTGCTTGAGTGAAGTGGGTAATGTGATGAATCCATTCTGTGCAGAAGTGGAGTCAGATGACCCCTTTTGTGGGAGTGTTGTGATAATCACCATCTCTTACTGGTGTTTTAGAATTTGCCACACAAGCTAATGCACAGAAAGCCTTGCTATATTGAACTTGCGTTGTAGTAAACTCCTCTGATGATGAGTGTTGTAAATATTTGTGTAATCCCAGTTCGTTTTTAGGGCTCAGCAGTAGGACTAGAAAGCCGTTCATGAGTTCTCACACCGAGTTTAACATCTGTATTGCAAACACAAACAAGAAAAGTTCTCAGAGAGCACAGTACTCCACCAAGGCTGCTCAGTTGTTGTATCATTTCAGACGGATAAGTCCCGATAAGACCGCAGCGGTGGATTTGTAGTAGTATTGCAGTCATGTGATCGTCAGCAGGGAGCTGATGGAGTGTTCACTTGTTGTCATAGTAACAGTGACGCTGTGCCGCTATTTCGCAATGATGCAGAAATCTTTAACAAATCTGTGGATCCAGACTATAACCCGCATCACTGCCAAAATCTAATGAGGTGGTCCTTGTGTCATTTCTGACCTTTCCTGAAAACTTTATCCAAATCTGTTATTCAGTTTTTCAGTAATGCTGCATAGACAGACAGATTCACAGATTAACAGACAAACATATGCCGATCGTTACATGATTCTGCCGTATTACTTGGCGGAATAAAAATTGAGGTGTATCTACCAAACATAACAAATATTTATCCAAGTATCAACATGAGCAACAACAGTGAATGACAAAATATGCACTTGTCAAAAGCCATTCTGTTAAATGACATCAAGAGATCCACTTTCTTTTGTTTTGTAACTTTAATATAAATGTGAAACAGAACCTTATCCTACTTCCCTGATTAAGTCTGCACACATCAGTTTAATTTATTTAACCTGGCACAATATAGTTATATTTTCACAAACAATGTTAACCACAGAGGATTCTATTCAATTAGGCAGACATAAATGCATAAATGTACTTGTCTGTGCTTTTTTAGAGACTCCAGTGGGCTGGCGGTAAACGTCCACAGCGGGTTGTTGGTCAGAACGATGAATACGTCTACAGACTTCCCGCTCTCTGTGGCCCACGTGATGGGAAGGCTGCAGTCTGTGCTCCCACTTGGGATCTGGAACGCAAAAGCTCAGAGGTCAAGAGAAACATTTGTTCAGTGAGATCAATGTGAATCACCTATATGTAACAGACACTGTGCAGTTATAAAAGGCTGTAAAATCCTCCAATTCCTACACTGGAAAAATGCCCCTCTCAAAACAAGATAAAAAAAAACTTGTTTCAAAGAACTTTTACTCTGAAATAAGTGGGAAAAAAAATCTGCCAATAGAACAAAAGAAAAGTGGCTTGGTAAGATTTCTTGAAATAAGATGTGATATTTATTAGAATATTGAGATCTTAAAATTAGCTGAGAAAATTTATGTGAAGCTATATTTTACCAGGATTGTCAAGCTTAGGTGTCTTAACCCTTCTGTTGTTCTCATTATGGCACCAAAAATATTGTTTTTTTGTCTGAAAAAATGCAAAAATTCAGCAAAAAATTCCCAAAATTTATGAAAATTTGCAAAACCTCCAGGAAGAAAATTCCTTAAAAGTTTCCCTTAAAAGCTTGATTAAAAAAAATCCCCAAATTTCAAGAGAAATAAAATTTAAAAAATTAAAAATATCAAAAAATTGTAAATATTTTTTAAAAAAATGAATAAAAATCTTCCAAAAAATACTATAAATATCTAAAGTGATTACATATACGGTATATCTGTAAAAGTTCTAATGTTTTCTTTAAGGACATTGGGGGAAAAATGTTTTTTTCTTAATGTTCTTAAAGAAATTTTTTAACATTTCTTTTTTTCCACCAAAAAATTTGAAAATGTGAAAGTTTTCACTGTGAAAAAATTTTTTTTTTTTTACATTTTTAAACTGTAAAACGGATCAATTTGACCCGCAGGACGACAAAAGGGTCAAAACAAGATCATTTCAAGATTGTCTGACTTTACAAGATATTTAAGATGCATTGTCTTAAAACAAGTCCCTCCATCTGGCTGAAATGTCACTTGTTCAGTGAATTTATCTTAAATCAAGTGGGATGAGACATTTGACTAAAAATAAGACAAATAGACTTGATAAGATTTTGAGTTTTTGCAGTGTAAAGTAAACTGTCTAGTATCTGGTATTAATTTCTTCTTCTTTGGTGCCATGGCATGACTCACCTTAACCAGTTCAACTGTCGCTTCTGCCAGTGTCATGTCAGCAGAAACAGAGCACGGAACCACAGCGCCTTCAGAGTAGGCCAGCACATGTGTGTCTGCTTCTGTCCTTGCAAAAATCTGTCAAACAAAAAGGCCAAAAGTAAAGCATGAAATTATTGTCTGAAAAACTCCTCTCTTTTCCACATGTACACACGCAACGCTCCACAACAAAGCACGCATATACAGTCACATACTGCAATTTTCCTAATAAATCCCAGAACAATTGTTGTAATGTTGCGTCTCCTAGCTAATAAGTACTGGAGGGCCTTTGGACTAAGACACTGCAGGAGGAATTTCCCAGGAATCTATAGTATGTGTCAACAGACCAATTCCTTCACCAGGCTTCCTCCAAAGATGGAGCGAGCTGATCCCTGCTTACAGAGGCAGCTGTTCCAACTGAAACGACTATTACCCACAGACAGCTCTGGTGCAGTCTTACCATGGTAATGGCTGCAGCGGCGACAGCAGTGCTGATTGACGTTCCTGGGACAACGCTGCTCAGCGACGTGCTCACATCTACTGCCACCACGAAGCGTTTACCTACAGGCTCCACATTCTGAGGACAAAATTGTGACAGAACATGAGTTTTGTTTTGATCTATTTGTCGCCGATAGCCGTCTTCTCTGGCAGTCTGTGAGAAGTTGTGAAAATAAAAATAACCTACCATAAAACTCTTGTAAAAGGCAGAGTCCATTGCTTTGAGGATGCTGCTGTCTGGTTCCCATTTTGGTTTGCCCTGATAGCCTTGGCCCCTTTTGTAGTGTTCTGATGCCAAGAGTATGCTGAAAGGGTGGAGCTTCGCCTGGTGATTTCAGGACACGTTAAATATTTGAATATTGACTCTTTTTTAAAAAAAAGAAAAAAAGACACAACTGTAAATGAATTAGAAAAGTTATGGGTTGTACCTTCTTTAGTACTGTCTCGCTCTGGATTCTCTCGCAGACAAGTTGTGTTTCTGAGCTTCCTGGTTCAAGGACTTTGTTTGATGTCATCTTTCCCAAGATCTTTAGCACTGAATGGAGAGGCATTTCCTTCAACAAAGCTCTCCACACCTGCAGAAAACCACATATTCTCTCACTAAAATTATGCCAGATGGGGAGAAGCACAACATTTGTGCGCAATTTCCACCTCCAGTTAATTATTATTTCCCATGTAAAAAGTACTTGGTCAGTCTATCCAAAGACGTGAACCAACACATGTTCATTGTTTCCATCACTGCAAAGACTGTAAGTAAAATGGAGCTGAAAGTGAATCTGAAAATGCACACTTCACTGCAACTATAATGATTACAAAAAATACTTTCCATATGACAAACACCCAGGCAATGATTCTAACGTGTTACAGAACAAACCACTTCACTCCAGCAAATACTAACCTACATGAAACACAGCCAATTCATCATCTTTACATAGTAATAAAGGTGTGTAACACTATTTGACGATGATAATAAAGCTCAGAAAAGATACCTCTAACCTAAATATGTGACAACAATGATGAAAACAATAATCCCACTCACCTGTTTGGACTTCAGATGATCTGTCAGCAGCTGTTCCCTCTCCAGCTTGTGTTCCTCTATTAAACTGATGACTTCCGTCTCGTCACAACTGTGCTTGACCTTCTCCACCACTTCGAGATACGAAAGCACTTTGACAACCTCATCTGAGTTCTCTTTGTCTGCGTAAGCCACCTGGACCTCTTTCCATCCTTTAGTTATGTATTTGCTGATCAAGGCGATTGCTGAAAACACAAAGAGACCGCCATCACAATCTCATTGTCCGCAAAAGTGACGTCATGACAGAGGGTTAAAATCTGCGTCATGCTGATTATAATTCAGCAAAAGATGCAGATTATCATTATAACAGGAGGAAAAAGCTGAGAACTAATTCAACCCATTGGTCATTTTTCAGACCATTTAAAGAGTTGTCTAACTTTCTGTCAATGATTGTTTGTTAAGACAGTTCTTCTTGTTAATGGGACTTCTACATGCTTGCTGCATTTCACTTCTAGAGATGCTAAGCTTCAAACCTTTAGTAACACTGAGTAGTTCCTGGGAAGTGTTAGGAAATGAGCACAACAAAATTATGCTGCAGGGAAACGCTTCCGGAAATAAAAGGATAATAAAATAAAAGGATAAATAAATGAGCAGCCAGGTGCTGGCCTTAGCTGGAGCAACTCTAACAGTGACTCACATACTGTGGTTTTATATCAGTAAATTACTAATATATTACATATAGACTCCCTTGTCAATATGTCTGATTAAGCCCACATGCGGATACAGCAGGTTATTATCCAGAGAATTCACAGCATATCTCACCTACTACACGCTCTACCCATATGGTTAAGCCTTCACCTCAACCATACAAGGTATTCCCAGTAGTCAGGACATATGTACATCTTTGAAACTTCAACTGCAGACAAAGTCCTGACATGTTTTTCCAGATACTACACGCGATAATAGCTTAAACTCCAAATGCCCATAGAAATTCCACAAACAATTACCTTAAAATTTCATTAAGCTTTCATTGTCACCTCTCATGTATGAAAAAAACTGGACAAAGTCATAACCTTCATCAATGCGGCTCTGTGTACACTCACCATCTTTAGCTGGTTTGGTGTGGGAGAGTCTGAGCAGATCCTGGTGTGACCAGCCCTCTCTCTGTTTACATTTGGTCACAGCGGCAGCTAGACTCATGGCATCTTGCTCGTTGTACCAGTCAGACACTGCTTTCCTCAGGGCACGCCCCCAAATCCCACATTTCATGCCGTCTTTTAGTTCCTTCTTGTACTGGATGAAAGAAAACAGATGGGTAGGGTCCCGACAGACTTCCTTCAGGGCTTTGAGCGCTGCCTGCCTGGTCTTCAGCTCTGAGTGCTGGGAGCACAAAGCCAAGGCGAAAAAGCAAGGGCCCGGTCTGACAGCTCGGCCATCCTGAGAGAACCTTCTTATATCCTCCACCACCTCAGCACCTCGGCCCTCCTGAAGCATGGACAGCAGCGCTCCGACGTTCTCCATGCTGACGCGACCCTCCTCTCTGGCAGTGTATACGTCTCCCTCCGAGCCGTAGCAGAGGAAGCGACACAGCCTGGCCTTGTCGCTGACCTCCCATGGACAACCGCCACCTGTGGAGTTCAGGGTGTGGTTGCTCGTAGTGCTTCCTGATGGCTCCATTGTAACACTTGAGAAGGCCTGAAATAGAAAGGAGAACACTCATATTCTGTCTCTACTTCTTATGGTGAATATGCACTGTTCCCTCTGTCACTTCCACTTTGCCAAAACGATTTCACTCTTAATCCTTGTTTTTTCAAAACCTCATTCTTTAAATTCCCTGCTATTCTGTCACTCTCTCAGAGGAAGTTAATCATGCATCCTTAATCCATCACATATCCACTACATCTGGATGTCCAGCCCAGTCTACATCAAATTTAGACCGGTACTTTTCACATCTCCTACCTTCCTACTTTTATGTGATCTTTCCTTATTGATCTGACGTGTATCTTCAATGATTTCGAGCCTTTTAACACCATAAATCAACCTGGCACTGATTTTTTTCCCCCAATCACTGTCAGTAACTCTGTGTCTTAGCCAATCCCTGATGCTACCAAAGGTTTGAGTTAACTCTTGTAGCAATCATAGTAGAGAAGCCACATCAACACTTAGTAACGTTGACTTGGTTAGCTGCGTTACTTACTCACTGCCTCAGCGCACTGACAGAAATAGCTTAAAGCCGATTACAGGACATGATGATACAAATAAGACTGATAGGAGCCACAGTGAGCTGTTAATAGAAGATGGTAGAGAACTTAACCGCACATAATGTTAAGGTTTAGCTGCGGGGGATCCCAAATGGCTAATTCAGCCTGAAGAGAACTAACGTTGCCAGGACAGATTTGCTAACTTAACTAGTTAAGCTAGCAAAGGAGGACAGTCGAAGTTAGTTCGCCGATTTAAATATGCTGTATTGATGTTAAAGGTGTCTCCAGATAGTTATGTGGTTGATTATAAGCAGTCTACTCCTCACGTTTCTCAGCTGTAACTTCAGTGTATATTTATGTTAACCATCCGCTCTCCTCTCAGCACAAACTCCCCCAATCTGAGCTCCCTTCTGGCCGGACACCGGAAAGCTCGGCTAGCCGGGATGGGCAGCGGGGCTACTAAAATACGCAAACTGTAAAAAAAAAAAAAAAAAAAAAAATGCGTCGGCTTCGCTACGAACACGCACAGTTGGCGAATTTAGACACGTCTGTGAACGCTGAAGTGATATAAACACGTACTTACCACAATGTACTAGCACAGTGCTCAAGTTTTTTGATGTAGCTAGATGCAGACAGGCCTCCCCTCTGACCGTCAGTGAGATAACCAGGGGCGGTGCCGCGATGGATGCCGGGATACAGAGTATCATCACACACAAACACCAACACACACGCAGCATCTCTCAATTCAATTCAATATGCACTCATGGCTGATTGACAAGGAGGTTGCAAACAAAAAAGATGAGACAGTTTAAACAGAAAAAAACGTCAGGAGGAATATCATGAAGAGGACAATGGAAAACAAGAAGAAAAACATTAAATTTCTGTCTCAGCCCACCATGAAATCACTGATTAAAGCACTTAATGTAATCTCTGCACTACTGTGTGCACATTTTGACCCTTTGCACCATAACTATTGGACCTACTTTATACAGCATGTTCTGTATGCTCAATATTTTCCTTTCTCAGTGTGTAAAAGCAGATGTGAGTGATGATTGCATTCATTCTGCTTTGAATTACCTTGTTTTTGTTCTTTGTTTTTGGTGCATATTACAATAAAACCACCCAGATCCTTGAATCATTTTGCATGTGTGTCTACAGGTATAGCATGCCAAGTCACGATAATTATTTGTTATATTCAGTGATGCTGTTTGAGACGTTTAGCCACATATTGTGCAGCTAGATAAGCTGCATGTCTGTCTCCTTACACGAGATGTTGCATGTGTTCAGTCAGGATCTCTTTCCTCTTTGTATCTTCAACAGCAAAGAGACATTCTGCCAATTTATGTCAGAATCAGAATCAGAATCAGCTTTAATGGCCAAGTACGTACACGACACACGAGGAATTTGGTGTTGGCTGTTTGTCTCACACTAGGAAAAAGGAAAGAGTGTTTGTTTGTCTTTATGTGTAGCCTGAATGAGGATTAAATGGTGTATAGTTAATGGAGGGAGGTTTAATATTGGCCTAAAGAACTCTGCATGTAGGGCATCAAGACCAGAGCTTTAGTCTTGTATTTCTCTCTCTCGTATTGACTATTTAGTAATGTTTCCAGTTTATATTTGTAGTTTGCGAGGGAGATGTCTGCTCAGAAGATATATGCAAACTGATCTGGTGCTGATTTACATTTAGGCTGAACCATGAGCACAGATCATAGATCACCGGCTTAGGATTTTAATAGGCTTCTCTGTCATAATTAAAACTATCAGAGACTGTGCACAAACTGATATATGCATCCGATACCTTTTTAATAGATCGGTGTGTTTTTGTAATTTCACACACACTTGTGCCTACTTCCAGATTTAGCTAATAAACGCTGGATCCCAGAGAACACTTAAATCATGTGGCTGTCACATGCAGTCAGAAACTGACCCTGTATGCCCTGCATGTTTTTCTGTGTTCTTTATTTAATCATGTCTTCTATTTTAGCTTCTCCCTCTCAGAAATGCATCAGAATGGCTATAAAACATTATAGGGGGCCCAGAGAAGATGGTGATGTTAAATGCTGATAAATTGGTTAAAATATATGAAGACAGTTTGGCCTGATTCTCTACTGTGGCAGCTTTTTAAGTTTTAGCCTGGAAAAATCATTTCTAGTGTCATAATTAACCTTTGGAGACTTTTTACATAGCAACATATCCGAGCAAAGACACAAATAAACAGAACATATAGGCATACAAAGGCATAAAATTGAGCTAAACTTAATGATAAAAATATTTAAAAGGAGGCAGGTTAGTAAAATAAACAAACCATCAGGAATAAATCAACCAGTTGACATGCTGGTTATTCCAGGTTTCAGTTACACATGAAAGAATTCAGTGAAAACATTTGGCACTCGCTACATTGTTTGTGCTTATTTGGTTTGGGCCAACATTAAAAGACAGCAGCAAAGTAAACTTCAGGGGAGAAAAAACTATTAGATCTTATAAATAAACCAAACCTAGTGTCTGTCGTGTCCTACAGAGATGGACGGTCATTCAACTTCACCATACGGCTCACAGCGATGAGCGCTGTCTGTGGTAAATCTTAGTGTAAAGTGGTAAAGAGTCATAGCTGCATAAAATGTCACTATAATCCAGTACTGATAGAAAAGTTACCTCAATAATCATCCTTTCACAGTGCAGCAGAAAACATGATTTATTCTTGTAAAATAAGCTATTTTTTAGTCTTAATATATCTCCTTTAAGTATAAAAATGGTTGAAGCCTTGCTGTATCCATCAATAAGTCATTTTTTCACGTTTATGAGGTTAAAGCTCTAGCAACAGTTAAAATAAAGAAAAACTGAGCTGTCCTTCATCAGTACCACTCAGAATATTTTAATTTGTCACAGGAAGAGATGCACAAACGGTTAAATTAATGATAGTTTATTTCCACTTGATAGCCAATAAGCTACAATTGAGAAGAAACCTCCACTTATTCAGTTTCACTGGTTACATTTTGATAATGTCTTTCTTGTCATTATTTTCTGCAACTCTTCAAACCAGGACATCAGAATGTAGTTTTTCATGTAAGGCTTCACAGACACCACTGGGTGGCAATAGCACCACAACTGTAAAGACACAGGATGCACTTTCATTAGACCAGTGAAGACACTGATGGTCTTTTTCTTTGCAAACAATTGAACAATTTCAGTGACTTTACCACAGAATAAAGTCTTCAGTATTCTCCAATACTTCACTGTGCAAACATGATAATATTGTTTAAATGCACAAAACAGTCCTACTGTCCATGAATATTCAAGTTCACATTCAAGACACTGGTAGCGTCAGTCAGAACCATCACAGTAATAAGCACCACAGTTTTACTGTAGGTGAAGTCCAGTGTTCCTCATCTGCAGTACCTTCTATGCATTTCACCATCACGGCTTTCAGTCTTGCCAAACATTGTGTTGTTGTGATATTTTGAGAGGAGGGGAAGTGCCTGCAACAGCACTACATCAGTCTGTCTGTGCAACATTTCACACCATCAACAACCTGCAGGATGTCAGTCCTTGTGCAAGAATCAGAGGTCAGGCTACAGGCTTGACCGTTTCAGAGCCATACTGTATTACGCCTCAAGTGCTTTTTATCCTGACAGCCTGACGGTGCTTCCCAAGGCCTCTCTGCTTAGAGGCTGCATCAAAAAGGACTTTGTAGTGCTCCGACTGAATGAAGCGTGGGAAGGAGCCATTCTCCATCAGGCTGTAGATTTTCTTCTGAGCCACAGTAAAACATGATGAACTTGGCTGTTGAAGACTCTGGCGGATAATTTCTCTTGTGTAGAAATCCAAGTTTACCTGCAAAGATCACACTGCTGTAACACTGTTTCAGACTATGCAGCATACGAAGCCATTTGTGTTACTACCACAGCTTAAGAGCATTTTAAACTTGTTTTTTGAGGTTCTTTTATGCTACTTTAGCCAAAATTGCACTTTTGAATTCTGTTTCTATCATCTACAATTAAAACAGAGTCAGTTTTGCAGCACAAAAATCTGTCTTGTGAAGTAACAGTCTTGTACACACTGCTTTTACCTGTTTGGGAGAATCGGCCTTGATAAACTCTTCATAAATGCTCGCTGCTCGCTGTGTTCGTTCCTCTGGACTATCAAAAGTTTTGAACTCTTGACAGGCGAGCCAGAAGTCCAGGCTTTCCTCGCAGAACTCCAACTTCAAAAATTCCCGAAATACCATTTGCCCACCTTTTACACAAGAGAACATAGCCTCAATATAAAGAAAACAGTAACCAAGCATGATATTAGTTTTTTATTGCTTGAAAGCAGATGGAAATTACTTTTCCTGGAAAGGACTGTCTCCAGAGATTCTCCCAATAGGTTTGCTTCATTTGTTTCCTGTCTGTAGACAGGAGAAAACAGAGGTTTTACAGATTAGTTCACATTTGAAAGAAGACAGCAGGCAACACAATATTAAAATTTTGTATAATTTAATAAAGAAAACACCTGCTGATTTTCTTCCATAGCAAAGGAGTCTGTATGAAGGTATGTATTCTGGATTTCCAAGCGATATCTCTGCAAAAGAGGACAGATGAGTAAAATATAGATTAAGAAAACCTGCAAAGAAGCCTTAATGTAAACAAAACGTATTGTACTTACATTCCTTTTTTACCATGGAGGTCCACAGATGAAGTCTTGCAGAGCCCATTCATATTTTAACTGAAAGTTGCTCTACTTCCAATAATTATTTGACTGTAATTCTCAGTATGCATATAACAAGTTTTCCATCGATGTCACTTAGATTTCCAACTTCACAGCTTCTCCGCTGGATCCTGAATGTCCCTGCTCGCTGATGAGGGTCAGGGTCAGAGTGGAATCTGACTGTGATTTCAGCGAGTGATGTTTCTCCCTGAATTACAAGTTTTCAGCTCTCTGCCCTCCTCCTCCTCCTCCCGCCCAGCCCCCGGCCCCCCTCTTATCTTGTATTGTTGCAAAATTAGAAGGCACCACATGAAAGCTGAAAGTACGTCAAACCTTGCGCTCTTCCTTGGTGTTTAATTATAGAACAAAACTTTGCTGTGTCACACCCCCCCCAATCGCATTCTCCACACTTAAATGCGCGAGGCTGTTTAAACGTCTGCTAGTCCTTACGTCACTGGACTCACCAGTCAAGTCTGTGCTATTCTTAGTCGCAGGTCAACTGGTCATGAGTTTCTTCAAGTTGTTTGGCTTTTTCTATCCTATTGCTTCTGGCTTTTCTCTCACAGTAACTGGATTATGTTCCTTCCACTAGAGTTGGTAGGCATTTTTGGAATTTTTGCTATCTGAAAATGTTATTAATTTTATGATTTTACATAATGAAACTAATACCATCAAAGATTTGCTTCTCCTGAAGCTCGCCGTTCAGAAAAGCAAAATGATTATTTGTGTGTTTGGAATTGATACATGGAGTGACTGTAAAATATCAGAAACATTTTATCTTGTACTCAACTTTTCTTAGCATTGATCCATGTATATAAAGCTAAAAGGAAACAGGAAACAGCAAAATTCTAAATGTTTTATTTAAATTCATGCTCTCTTTAGGCAGAATAACAAACTATGAGTGAAATACTTCATTTTTTCTCAGTAATCTAAAGAACTTCTTTAGAAATTTAAGCAGAGAGCTAAATCTTGGCTGAAATCAACCGCATATGGAAGGATGTTGTTCATAAAATGCACATAAAATTTTAATTTTCATGGAATAAGACCAGAAATAAAGACATTATATATGGAGCACTGAGGATTCGTGGTGAGGTCTTGTAATTGTATGTTGCAGAAAGACCCTTGTACATATTGTACATATTATTATACAATTGTTATACATGTATAAATATGTTTATTGCAATGTTGCTGCTGTAACCATGTAAATTTCCCCAGCGTGGGAACAATAAAGGATTATCTTAAGAAGAGGATACATGAGAGAAGGGTGCAAATGTGCAGACTGTCAGAAGGAAATCCATGTGGGTCTCATTTACACATTTAGAATCCAAGAATTGGGAAAAATATGAGAACTGAGATGGAGATATGGGGACAAAAGCTGAATTTCAATTGTTTACTTTTAATAAACAAACTTTCACTAAGAGTCTGCTGTTGTACTAGCAGCTCACTAACACTGTATTTCTGCTTCAGCGTCACTTTGAGCTAAATGCTAACCTCATAATCCTAATATCCTTAGAATGACAATGCTAAGCAGTAATGTTTATGATGTTCACCATGATAATTTGACATGTAAGAATGCAACCCTTTTTCTGAGTAGTAACATAACCATCATAATACCTCCAGCAGATATTTCACCTGAAACCGCGAGTGTTATTCTGCTGCTTGCGCTTCAGGGAGAGTCAGGGGACCACCAGCGTCAGTGGAATTCATCATCCAGAAACAATGAATGTTTGTGTGGAAATTCAAGGAAATGTTCTGGGCAGTTGTGTAATATTTCAGCGTGGAGCAAACATGATAGGCCAACATTGCCACTGGCAAGGCTAAAAAGGGTTTGTTTACAAAAGAGTTGAAACACTGCAACATGAACTTTTAGCTAATCATAGTTTAATCATAGATTAAAGATTTCATCTGGTTCCTCTGGCTCAACCATTGAATCATTAGTTTGATTAAATAATACACACATAAGGAGTCTTTTATTTGACTCAGTCACATGAATAACTGTGTACATGAACTGTTTGGGCAGAAAGTTGCAAGATTTCCATTAACATAAATGTCTGTTGCAGTCTCTCTCGGGTTAAAATGTGGCTGTTCTTTTTCACTTTTGACAGGTTCATATTATGTTTTTTATACACTACATGACGTCTTGTGAGTGAAACAAGCAGTCACTGCCATGCCAGAGCATTTCAGTAAGCTGATGACAAAAGCACAGATTCAGATTTCAGGTATGTAACAAATCGAAAGAACCAATCCTGTCAATTTGCAGGGTGAAGCGCTCTTGTTTGAACTGCCGAATCTGTTTCCTGCCCAATTATAACATCCAGCCTTACAACCTGTCAGTATTACAGTGTGAGCCGACTCATGGGTGAGCTGGTGTGCTCAAACTGTTGCAGAATGAGGTAACACAGTGGTGATTGACTATGGCCCACTTATGAAAGTATGGTATAGATCTGGAGTGTTTTGATCTGTCTGTGGTGACATTCCCAGAGAAAAATGTTCTATTGGGTTGCTGCTAATTCAAACAGAATATTTTCTACTGCTGCAGCACATTAAGTATGAAACTGATGAAACACTGATGAAAGCAGTCCTATGAAATCAGCATGTTTATCAGCGGGCTTAGCATTTACTGCCGTATGAAAAGCCCGTCTGCAAAACAAGACAACTGTCATTTTCACGGCATTCTTACTGAGCAGATCAGTCTGAAATATTGCAGGGACTAAAGGAACAAGAAGCCACAGCGAGCTATTAGATGAAGAGCTGCATGCGGCAAGAAATCAGATCGGGATTGCTCACAGAATAATAGGAAAAATAATTGCCTGACTCCTTCATTAAACTGGCATTACTTTGTTCTGCTGCTCCCAGAGCTCCGTGACCTGTAGCATTAAACTGCATTTGCTGTCACCACAGGTAACAGGTGCTGCTCCCTTGTAATTAAAGGTGCCGCCAAATCAACCGGCGCTGAAATCGTTGGAGATTACCACTGAGAAAAACCACACAAAACCAGTATAGACAAGTTTGAACTTGAACTTGTAACCGAAAGGAGGACGTGATGCATGATTTCACGTGTGGTTCACATGACCTGAGTGGGCTGTCTACAAGAGGAAGCAGCTCTCAGAGAGAAAGTCTGCTGCTTCAAACACATCTAACTGTGTGCTGATATATATTTTTATAACCTGAACTTTAAAAGAATGAAAAAGTAATCATCTGAATGGAGTTTAGGTGATTACTAGTGCAGAAAGTTTTTGATTTATCGCTACAGCAGATCCAACACCTTCAACTGAGAAAAAAATGCAGACAGTAAAGTCATTTAGTTATTATATAGCACTGGCAGTGGGAACAAATCAATAAAACCATTGTCCTATTCAATCACCAGCTCATGAACTCAGTTTCTATGTCATAAAGTATGATTATAGACATATTGTGTGGAAAAAAAGTAATGTGTATACTCACCTTTATAGTTGCCACTGTACAGCTCCCACATTTTGGTCTTGTGAAATCTCAAAATAAAGTATTATCAACTTGTGGCATCTGATCACAGCTTGTATGTCGGTCATGTCTTGCTGCGTAGTCACACATGCTATTAAAATGTAGGTTTAAGCAAGTCTTTTCTCAATTATGAGCTAAAATGTTTGCAAAAAGACTAATTCTAATGGATTTGTCACTCCTCAGTTGCTGGAATGGGCTTCACATCACTTCACGTCCTTTTAACCCACATTTGAAGCCAAATACATAAAAACCAAATACCTGGGTTTGCAAAACTGACACATTTTAATGAATAACTACTGCAATTCCTACTTCTTTATCCTACCGGATGAAAAACAAACATTTTTTGAAAAGAAAGAACCTTAATCCTCAATCTTTGCATGCAATTATCTCAGCCACTTCCACATTTGAGACGTGAAAATTAGGAATGGGACCACATGACGGGAAATGTTTGCGTTGTAGCACTCATGATTTCTCATTAAGGTCATTACTGTGGAAGCAAAAGTAAACACAAGCAGAGCGGAGAAGCAAAACAGAGTATCTAGGTCTCCTTTCGCATCACTGTGTCACCTACATAAAACCGATCACACAAATTTAGG
The DNA here is from genome assembly GCF_021347895.1 of Acanthochromis polyacanthus. Lineage (NCBI taxonomy): Eukaryota > Metazoa > Chordata > Actinopteri > Pomacentridae > Acanthochromis > Acanthochromis polyacanthus. The sequence continues at coordinate 31,233,381 of NC_067121.1, forward strand.
CCACAGTAAACCAGAAAATGCAGTAAGCCGGATGCTGTTGCACAAATAAAACTCAGACTGGGTAAGCATAATTTTCAACAGACATCATCACCTTTGTAAGCTCTTGTATCGTGTGTGTGACTCTTTACAAACAGCGCAGTAATATTTTACAGTATGTAAACCTCTGCTCTAAAATAAGATCTGCAACTCTATACAAAGACCTGAAATTTGCAAGGCAGGCTTTATAGAGTTTCATTCCCGGATAAGTTTTACATATTACAGCAGGGAGACCAACAAAGAAGTTTTATTTACAAGTTTTCATTTGCAGTTCACTTGGAGACTCGGTTGTATTGTTGGATTTATGTAACTAACATCACTATGAACATGTACAGTTGAGTTTGCTTCCTCTGAGTGCTCGAGCGGTGTAATTAGCAACTCATGTTTTGCTTAATAAATTTCATGTTCTTAAAACTCGTGACAGTCCCATTCAAAGATAAGAATAAACCCCTGAAGTCTGTCAGGATTCACGCTAAAAAGTCCTCGGAGATTAAAGGTCAGCTGAAATTAACTCCTGCTGCCACTTCTCGGACTACGTCAGAGTCTTTTCTCAGTTGCCCAGAAAACCTCCAGAGGAAGGCACCCAGAAGGAATCCTAATCAAATGTCTGAACTGCTTGGCTCCTTTCAATGCAAAATAGCAGCACCTCTAGTCGAGTTGTAGGAACTCCTTACCCTTTCTCTAAAGCTGAGCAAAGACACCCCATGGCGGAAACTCATTTTGGCTGCTTGCATCCACAACCTCATTCTTTCAATCACTGCTTGGGATGTGTATTGACTGGTAAACTGAGAGCTCTCGGTCCCTTGCATCGCCAACATAGCTACTGTAGCTGCACCAGTCTGTCCATCTCATGCTTCATTCTACTGCAACTTGTGGACGAGATCCCGAGATGCTTGAATTCCTTTGCTTGGGGCAACAACTCAGGGAGGAATCCACTGTTTGTTTTCAGGTAGAGAACAATAGCCTCTCTTTCTGACTTGGCTGCAAGCCGCCTCAGTGTCACGATCTGTTGAAGCCAACAAAACAACATCCATCCATCCATCCATTCTCTGTACACCGCTTTATCCTCACTAGTCGCGGGGGGTGCTGGAGCCTATCCCAGCTGACTCGGGCGAAGGCAGGGGACACCCTGGACAGGTCGCCAGTCTGTCCAAAACAACAACAACATCATCTGCAAAAAGCAGATTGTCGGAAAGTTCATAGCTTGATAGGCTATGTTCTTTTGTTTATTATTATTTCCTTGGCGTGCCGCCCAATCATCTGCACATGACAAATGCTATTCACATGCACTGTGCCTCTCTCTGTCACTGTCATGGGTTTTTGATGACTTTAATAGATTACTGAACCAAGCAATGCTACATTTTCAACGCCTAAAAAGGCTTAAGATGGTGAACAGAATTAACCTTGTACCTGCTAAATATCAGTATGATGACAATATTACTGTGAGCATGTCAGCCTGCTAATAATAACATTTAGCTCAGAGCACCATTGTGCTGCAATATAAGTCACCATGGTGCAGACTGACAGAGCTGGTAACATGGCAGTAGACTCTTGTTTCTTTATATGTGCTGCTGCACTGTCCCATTTTTTGTTCCTAAAATAGAATACTGTACCTGATGGAGGAAATGCCAAACATTCTGTCCTGGATTTATTGTTTGCTAATTGAAAAATGGAATTGCTGGAATTCGTTTAACAGCACGTTTGATCGAAACAGATTTTTATCTGGCAGAAAGATTTCCTCTTTGGAACATTTTCACCTGTGCTGGAACAATGCTTCCTTTGTTGAACTGGTTAAGCAACGTCACAGTGACTTTCTACATACAGATCATGTGTTTCCTGAATGATGACTCCTGTCACATGAAGCAAGAGACCGTTAAACCTTTGAATTTCAAATAAGAATTGGAGTCTTGATCACAACCTATGCAGTTTTCATGAGTGATTTCTCGATCCCCTGATTGATAGCTCAAGCAGTCTGTTACCCTTTTTTTTTTTAGAGATTCCCACTGCCATATGACTTCTCTGTCACAGGATCCTCTTGTTACTAATAAACAGACCAGTACAAATAAGGAAATGATGACTAGTCAGGCAGCGACCTGTCTGTGTCACTGTGACGCCTCAACTGCTTCTGTGAGGAATAAAATGGACGTTTTGATTCTGCCTGAAATGACTTTGGTGCTTTTGTACTTATAATTTGTTTTCTTTCACCATCCGAAAGCAAAAAAGGCGCTTCAATGGCATTATTAGTAGTGAGCGTGTGTTTGTGTGTGTGTGTGTGTGTGTGTGTGTGTGTGTGTGTGTGTGTGTGTGTGTGTGTGTGTGTGTGTGTGTGTGTGTGTGCTCACCCAAACGTACAAAAGCAAGATTAAAAGAGGATGTGGCGGCGCAATCTTCTTCCTAATTTCTGTAACCTTTAACGGAGTGATACCTAATGGGTCCTCAGATAAACTTCCTGTTTAAGTTTTTTTTTAAAGAAAAGGAAAAGAAAACACAAACGGAATTTCAGTTTTATATCTTTCTGCTGTCTTTTCTGACGGTGACGTGTGTTTGCTATACTGATGAGTGAAAGACTGAGTGGTGAAAAAGAGGCCTGAAAGCATCGTAGAATGATGGGAAGAAAGCCCATTGAAAAGCATGAAAGGCCAGTGACACATGAAAGGCTGATGTAAGAACAGATGCTGCGTAGGTGGAAACATTATGCGACAACCTGCCTTATTCGTGTAGCGAACGCTGAACTATTTGAAAGAGTTTCTGAAGAATAGACAAATCACCATGTTCAAGTGCCATTACCATCGCACTCCTACTAGCTGAAAACTTCACATTACACAACTCGCTTTTATATTGCAGTAGTAACCTCAACATCCCCAAAGAAACTGAGCTGCGTAAACATCTTAAATCTTGATTTCATGCCGCAACCATAAAAATATTATTGCAGGTTTCACTTTATATAAACACTTTATACTGTGGCTGTGGTGAGAAGCAAAAACATGAAAATGTAAAGAAATGTTATAGTGTCTGACTGTGTGGAATAGACACACTTTTTAGCCTTGGGTCAGTTTGAACAGAATAAAAGGGGAAGCTACATATTTAAAATGAAAGGAATAAGCCTATTCACCTTCTTGCTGAAGCTGGATGAGAAATCTCTAAAGGAAACCGTATAAAATCCAAACACTGACCGTTAACTTTTCAACCCTACCAGGCGTTTGTCACTTTTGCTGCCCTTGAAAAAAATAAAACACCTCAACTGAAGCTGGAAAGTTTCTCTGTTTTTGTACAAGTCAGTTCCAAAAATACAGGCAAATGGTATTGGCTTTGAATAAGCCTCTTTTCATAAATAATAATACACAATAAAAACCTAAACATGATATTTAGTTAACTTTAGACCTGCTTACATGTGGAATTTTTACTTGTGAAATGAACAAGGCTAATTTTTCTTTCATTTTTGTGTGAAGTGAGGTCAGCTGTGGCTTCATGTTCACAGCTCAGATTTGAGAGAAAGTATTGATCTTCTCATCTTTAACAGATGAGCATATTTCCCAAAACGATGTCTAATGATTGGAATATATAAACACAGACAAGGACACACAGAGTCAGACGTGCCAAGACTGTGCTGCGTTCACCACTGCAGAAAACATGACTATGTTTCCCACTGAGCTGCTGTAGATATTTCTAAACTCAGCCAAACCACTTGATAGTAAATATCGCAACTGTGAGTAAGTGTATGAATGAGTAAAGAATCAAATGAATTAAGTGGTGACTAGTTTCCTTTCTGGACTCATCAGAGTTCATTTGTGGCTGTCTGATAAAAAACAGATGTTTTCACGTTGTGTATTTAAAAGTCATGATCTTACACATCTGTGACGTAAATGTAAGATTTTTATTAAATACAGAATTCCAGTATAATATTCTCATTCACAATGTTTTCACAAGCTTGAATGCTTTATCAATATATAGCTTATAACACATGCTTAACATATCAGTTCAGCAGGTCAGCACTGATGTCACAATGAAAAAATCTTACATGCACAAGTCTGAATATAAAATATCCACATCTAGATTGGATCTGCATATTTATGACTCTAGTGAGATAACATCATCAGAGGTGATGTGTGAATCTACCAGCTTGTGCACTTTCATCTTGGGTGGAAGGTGTTTTTTGCACCACATTCACTTCCTGGTGTCTCACACAGAAAGTCCCTCGCATTTTCATTACCTAATCGTAGCATCTCTGGGAAGTCCTTTACTTTACAGATAATTTCACAGCAGCTGCTTTTTAATTAAGTAGAGTCATTTTTAACCCGGATGCCTCATTTCCCATCATCCTGTCTGGTTCTGAGCAAGCTCTCCTCAGCTTTTTTTCACTGCAGAACCAGCTGCTCCTCTCTTCTAACAGTCGTATGAGGTCAAAGCTAACCACAACTGAGAAGGACCGCATGAATGTATTAGAAATGTTTGGTGTTCATGACCACAAACACAACTTCTCTCAGGTAATCCAGCATTTTTGGGCACAGCTTTACAGTCCAGCTTCTACAAACGCAAAGTCTCTGGTGTCTGTTCTTTTTACATCTTCACTGATTCGGATGTGGAGTCCAGTAAAGTCCTGTAAATGTCAGACTTGAGGAAACGTGGGTAGGAATCTCTCTCCATCAGCCCGTAGACGATCTTTTGGGCATCATCGAAACACACCGCGGAAGGCGCCATAATGTTCCGCCTGATCACCTCCCTGGTCTTGTGGTCAATGTTTATCTGAAAACAAAGGAAACACGATGAGCGTCAGTTAAAAACGAAAGCAGTAGTAGCAGCAGTGCTGTAAATCTGTCTAAATGATTAAAAACTCTGCAGGTACCTCTCTGGGAGCCTCGGCTTGAATGTAGCGTTTGAAGATCTTTTTGGCCCTGGAGGACATCCTGAAGGATGATTTGATCTTCTTATAGTCCTCACACACCACCCAGAACTCAATGTTTTCATCACTGAATTCTGACTTCAGGAAGGCCTGGAATATGCTCATTCCATCTGAACAAAGAAACAAGCTGCAGTTAGCCACTGTTTGGGCAGAACACATGCTGAGAGACTCGACTGTGGAGCAACATATTGATTAACTTACATTTCGATGATAGAAGTCTGTCTAGTGAGCTCGACCACTGGGACATTTCCTCAAAACAAAGCCTGCAAGAGAAGGATTCACTGTCAGTCACACATAAAACAAACACATCAGCAGTGTAGATGTTTAATTTACAGTTTTATTTCACTTACCCGTCACTGTTAGTGGCTTGAGTCGATCGAGACTGCAGCCGAGACTTCAGGTTTCCTCCCCTGGTAAACCAAACAAACCAGCATGTCTTATTTCACATTAAAAAATAACATTATCAGATGGTAAGCATGGATTAAAAGAATCAAGGTTTACCTGTGTTTTCCCGCCTTTTTGTTGTCAGTGTCCATGCTGAGGTGCTGCAGCTCCCTGGGTGGGGATGTGACTAGGCTTGGCATGGCAACGATGCTTTGTGGATGTGTGACTGTACGTGTTGCTGCTCTAACACAGTTATGAGATCTCTAACTGTGTCTGTTTCATGAACCCGCAGCGTCCCCTTTTATATATATGCAGAAGTACTGAAATGAGGATAGCGAGCAGCGTCACAACATCGCTCTGAGCTAACCACAAACAAAGAGGAAGTTGGGGATGACGCAAACGTACAAGCAAACTGATGGCAAACAGCTACAGCTGTGTGTTCGTACTGTACTTCAGCGCGATCAGTGCTTGCTTGTTTTAAAGTCTGAAGATGCAAATACGCCAGTGGAAAATACAGCAGCAGATATGCAAACGCTTCAGTCTATGTTCCATTTTGTCCTCCAAACTCTGGCTCTCTTTCAAGTTTTGGAAGCTTTTTGTGAACTACAACTGAAACTATTGTAGCATTCACTGAAGTATTTTTTTTAAAAAGTCTCCTTTAGCTTTGTGGAGCACTCGTATCTGGAGGTTCATGCCACCTGTAGAGCTAATTACTCACTGTAACAGCAAGTACTCCCTTTGAAAGAAGAAATGGCATACTCTTATTTTTACAGATGAAAATATTAACTAGTATGCACAAAATGCATCCTCCACAAGTTCAGTACAAACAGGAATTTTGCTGTCCAGACTGAGAGCATTTGTCACAATGGGGTGGTGCAGTTACTTATTATTTTGGTTTATAATTGTACAGTTAATAGTATTTTTTTTGGTCACTGACTTATCATTTGCTTATGCAGACAAGACTATCATGTAGAAGTGCATCCAGTCTCATATGCAACATTAAAGTACAGTATTAAAATGTTTGGTAGAATTGTGCTTCTTCATTTGTTAATCAGATAATTACAATATAGGTTACATAAGACGACACACGCCAGACTTTTAGGACACCATCTGACCTTTTGTTTCTTGCTATCGGTTGCAGGTTCTGCTTTAGTCTAGCATTGTTAAGATTTTTTTTTTTGAGAGAGTTGTTCAAAGTTGGTTTCATTTCTGCAGTCTAGAGTCTGTAAAAGAGCTTCAGCTAAATTAAACCTACATCATACATGCATTAGCTAAGGTGGGAACAGAGAAATGTTTCCACAATAAAGTCCTGCCAGAGGAAAGTGGGTTAGTATGAGAAGTAGTTTTAGAGTAAGTGTGCAGACCTCTAACAGTCTTCACTATTGGTTTTGTGGGACGGAGATACTTAAGTCTGGTGGCTCAGCATGGCCTCATATGATCTCTACCCTTTAGCTGCAAAATGCTAGAAAAGCATTAACTAACCCGAAGCGATGCATCAATATTTGATTTTTGTGCATTCAAAGTGTCTCCTAGATATGACTCTGTAATGGACTTTACTCAGCTGCTGACTTTATGACTCTTTTCTTCTTTTGCTGCTATTATGTCGCTGCATTTACCATTATCCTGTAATTTTCTCTGGAGGCTATTGTGGCAGCTGTTCAGCAGAAGTTCAGTTCGCTCTGAGGATGTTTGCACATTATGGTGTGATCAAATTAAACTCTGTGTGTTGTTTGGTTTCATAAATCTCTCAAGATTTCTCTCCCACTCACTTAACACGTCTGGAAATGACTGTTTCGTTGGTTTTTTTCAATGTTTGTTGCTCATGCTACTTTAGCATGCGGAACTCACTGAAGACGTTATGCAGCCGGTTCTTAGGGGCTTTCTGACCATTCTTGTATCTTGTCTTATCTCTTTCAAAAACACAGACTTGAACATTTCCTCTGCAGCAGACTTCCATAATGTCTTTCTTTCCATTTCACACCTTCATACCATTTTTTAGCCTTTGACAGTGAAGGCAGACAGGAAACACGGGAGGAAACAGAGGGGGATGGCTTGCTGCAAAGGTCGCTCTCCGGAACCAAACCAGGGCCGCAGTGGTTACGTGGTGTCAGCCTGAGACCACTGAGCCGCCTCCATGTTTCCATTCAGATAAAGTCGAAGCTCATAGACTTAGAACATTGAATGAATTGTCCGTCACACATGTAAAGTAAGATTGCCTGAAGGCTCTGGTGTGACACTACCAAAAAATCTGTATCTGAAATCTGATCAGTTACTCACCACCAATGAGCGCAACAGCTAATATCATCATGTCTTTTCAACTGGGTCACTGTAGCTGCCCCTCTTTTACAGTAAAAGTTCTTAAGAGTTTACTTTTAACTTCTGCTTTTTAGGTGACCAGAAACTTTCACATTTCTCCGGACCTCTAAAGAGTATTTAAAATTCCCCAGGAACGTGATAAGTCCTTTTTTATGGCTTTATATATGTCTCAGTTGCAGTTCTCTCTTTTTTGCTTTATGGTTTTATCTGACTGAGTTCCAGTAATCTAAGTAATAACATACTAATCAGAAATTTCCAAGATTTGAAGGAGGAAACTGCTGTAGGTCAAGTTCTGTTTTTTTAACATGACTGCTTTCCAGACATGGGTCATGAGTTACCCACGGTGTCATTCCTACTTTAGAAGTTTGTAGTGAATTAAAACTGAGATGCACTGACGATCTCACCCAATGTCAGCCCAGATATGCTCCCGAGGACAAAGCAGGTCTAGCTAATGGATGGATGTATATGAATTAAAGGCACTTTCCAGCACCAGCACCTCTATCGGTAGCTTAAGAAATACACTGTAGCAGTTAGCATGGACACTGCTTCAGTTACATAATGTCTAAAAACCCTATTTATCATGAAAGTTCCTGATTTTTGATGATTTGCACTCTACACAATGCAGAAAAACGGAACTATTTTCAGTTAACATTGTTGTTTGCTGGAATTTTCTCCACTCAGAAGCGTGTAAAATGTTAAACTGCGAAAATACAGCAATTCATAGTCGTCTGCCATAAAAATGTGTCCAGGTGTCTCTTTACCTGCAAGTCTTAGGATCAATAGCTTCAATGTGCAATAATGAAGCAAATGTAAGTGTGAATCACAGTTCAACACTGGCATCCTCAGACGCTGATTAATTTACTGTTTAAAGGTCGCACTAGGGAGCAAAAGAGCCTCAGTCTTTTAGACCCCTTAGACTCTGAGCTGAGACCGACTCTGTGAGAATGTGATTAGGCACGTAGCTGAATGCTAATGTCTGTAATGTCACACGCTGAGGTGAAGCAGGTGTACTGTTTACCTGTTTACCGTCTCAGTTTTGCATATTGGCAGAATCTATCCAGCCAATGATGAGGCAAAAACCATAAATGCTGCGTCCCGTCAATGTTTGAAGGAAGTTATTAAAGAGTTGGTAGGATTTGTCCTAGTTATTGAGATGTATTAGTTTTGATGCACTGACAGACCAACAAAAAGCCTACCTGACCTACCTACCTATAACTCTTTGCTTCAGAAGTCTTATATTTTCTTGTAGCAGAAGTCTTATATTTTCTTGTAGCAGTTTCACTTTATGTTGTGACCAATAATTTTATCTTCTCTTGATTTATTTGAAGTAAATGCATTTTACTCTAAATGCCATCCAGTCTTTGCTAATGTATTTTATTTTATGTTTGGCTAATTTTACAATGAATCTGTACTTAAAACTTAAAAATGGCTACATTTTGATCTAAGTTTGGTAGCAGTAGATGCAGGAATAATGTTGACTGTGAAGCCTACACGCAGTCTGTATAAGATTGTTGTGAAGCAACAGTGTTCTGCTGTTGCTTCACAACAAAGATCATATAATTTATTGTATGTGTGTGGGTTTAACCATTGAAAAAAATCAATGAAATGAATTCATAAATAAACATTGAATCGAGGCAGAATTATGTATATCATACTGAGTAAAGTTGTACTACAGCTTGTTTGGTTTACAAGCTGCAGGCTTGGTGTATAAAATGTACATAACCTCAAGAGTTTAAGTACCCATAGTGAACTGCTCCTGAGATAAGTGTTGTTTGTGACATTGTTAGTCTGCCTGCCAGGAAATGTGTGGTGTGTTTGGACGCAGATGTTAATGACTGCGTTGACTGTTATCTCATTTTCTGTATCGGTTGCAACACCCATCTGTGAATTTCCTCCATCAACTGCTGTCACTGTGAGAACCAGAATTTCACTCAGTTTCTATAATTTTGCTGTCTTCCTCACTTCCTGAATGTAACATCCTGTAGTGTTTTTGACTCATAGAAGCAAGTGCAGATTAAACTCCAGGTTTATCAAGTGCTATATTTCTGTACAGTACCCGATGAACTCAACCTTCCTCCCACAGAGAGGTGAGTACAACCAGACTTGTCTCAACTGGAGGAAGTTGTGGTGAGGTGTCTGCAGAACACACAGCAGTTTTTGCATGAAACACATATGAGACACCTCTTAAAATAAGTCTGCATTTGGTGCCACCAACACAAACTGAACAAAATGTTCTAACCCACAGCTGTCACATGGAGACACCGGGCTGTGTCTACTTCCACTTTCTAATCAGAAAAAAACACACCAGACCATTACTGCATTAAGTTTGCAGGACTTCATGCATTCACATTAGTTTAGTTTCTATTTTGCTCATATGAACATCTCCGATGTGAGCTGGCTCCCTTTTGTGGGTCTGAACATTGTGTCTCAAAGCCTGCTGTATTGTGCTCTTTTGTATTTGCATGCTTTTTTGCATAGACTATTACACAAGCTTGTAAAAGTTCACCATGCTCCATCCAGAAAGCAAACAAAAAAATGAACAGATACAATGGAGAATACTTTCTCATACTATCTAATACTAGCTAAAACTCGACTACACTCATTTTACCTGAAAGGAGATTTCAAAAAAGGAGACTGGACTCAGTTAGAGAGGATTTTTTTAAACCAAGCTGCATTTTGAATCGCCTTTGATACTGGTTCATGATGAATGAACTCAACTGGCAACATGAAACAAACTAAATTGCCACCGAAAGTGTACACCCACTATCCTGCTTGTGGCATTTCAGGCAAATTTAACTCAAGGCAGAACTGAATCATGCCATTTCTCAGTGCACCAACGTCTTCTAACTGTAGCTGAAATATTGCAGAGACACAAAGAGAGGAAGTGTAAAGTGGGTTTTCCACGGTTGTACCTGCTTTTAGATCCTGAGTGATGTTGCTGAAGAGACTCTATTGCCATCTGGTGTTTGAGTGACCAATGACCATAATACATTTAATGGACAAAGTCTCTCCTGACAACAACAAAGATGATTTGCATTACATTCAAAAGGACCACACCCCAAATCTCACTTCGCTGAACATATTTTGTGAGGATTTTGGGAAAACTTCAACGCAAACAGACAAGAAAAGATTTAATGGAGCCAAAAACTAAGGCAGAAATGTAACAATATTTATTTTGCATATGAAAGCAGAAAGTTCTCAGAGAATATTAGCATTCATATTGGCATAATCGATTAGATAAAGGGCTGATAATACTTTACAATGCAGGGGTTCTGTTTTATCATTAACGTTAAGCGTTGAAGGACAAAAAAAGATTATCAGTCAGAAGAATTATGTGCACAATCTCTCTCTCTCTTTTTTTTTTTACTTTGACATAATCAAAGAGATAAAGTATAATACAAGCTGCAAATTCTCTTGAGCTGTAACTGTCTACGGAATCACACAGTTTTAGAAAAACTACATCTGCCTTACTTAAGTATCTGGATTGTATGGCATAAACCGGTTATCCACACCGAAATCAAAGAGTGCTACAGCAGATCAGAGTTGGATAGATGATTTCACGAGCCCGTCTGAGAGGCTGTCGGTTTTAATACAGTCACCTTGAATCGGTTCTCCTCAGGAGTCCCTGATAGATGTCAGATTTTAGGAACCGCGGGTAGCAATCCCTGGCCATCAGACTGTAGATGAGCTTCTGCGCTGAATCAAACGAAGTCAGGGTCGGCTGGGAGATGTTCTTTGTGATGTTTTCTCTGGTAGTGCAATCTATGTTGATCTGGAATCAAACAATGTCGCCCAGAGGCACATTATAGCAACTCTTTTCATCGTCATTCACTGTAATGTTCTAGGGGAAACAAGTTGCAATTTTACAGCCATAAAATGCACTTCATAGCAGCTGCTGCATCACAAAAAGCCCAACTAAATTCAGATTAGAAGCAATGACTCCCTTGGTTCATATGTTAAATTTAAATTCCTACAAAAGTCTGTTTTCTGGCCTGCAGTCATTCACCTGTCTGGGTGCTTCTGAATGGACAAACTCTGAGTAGATCCTGTTGGCCGAGGAGATCATCTCCGGAACCGTCTTGATTTTTTTGTAGTCCTCACAGGCGAGCCAAAACAGTATGTTCTCCTCGCTGTACTCGGACTTCAGGAATTCCCGGAAAGCTATCTGTCCAGCTGGAAATCACAAATGGCATTAAGCGGCAAGCGTGTATGCACAACATTACACGTAAATATTAGGAGTCTCTCACCTTTACAGCTGAGGACTTTGTCCACAGACTCGCCCCAAGTCTCAACATCCTCCAGTGGATCCTTGGGAAAGCAACACAATCTACCCTTGAAAAGAGCGTCAAGATCTATCACTAGCCCAGTTACCTGTGAACGCCACATCACTTGAAAAACCACATTATGAGGCAAAATTATTCATCAGAGTATGTGATATGCTTTAAAATGACCTGTAAACATCTAATTTAATGCACCGAGCACCTGAGGGAGCGAGTTCTATACAAGCCCGTCTTTCAGAGAAATACCACAATGCAAAGTGAGACTTACAGTGAGTGAAAACCTCTTTGGCATTTTCCACATGGCTGCTGTATGCTGTTGTCTGCTGAAAATGGTAAAGGTCCAATAAGCAAATATGCAGTAACTCACTTTATCGCCATCTCCTCGTCCTCTACACAGGGAGACGGAGATAAGATCCTGCCAGACTGAAGATGGGGTTGTGATTGTTTGGAAATGAGGGAGTCAAGTGACTGAAGAAATCTAAATGACCCACACCCAACATGAATGGAATATATGGAAATCTGTATGCAAAGTGTTGTTGCTGGGAGAGACGGGGCATCCTTCCATGTCGGTGGCACCTCGAGGAGGAGAGAGCTGTGATTTACGTTGACCTCATCTGTTGACCAAAGCACTGATCATCATTAATGTGACATTTTACGTAACAGGAGGATGAATAAATGATTGAATCGGAGTGATTCCAGCAAATGAGCGTCTGAGGGTCAAACGCTTTATTTCTTCACTGCCTAATAAGAGCTATAATCCAAGGTTTTTTTTAATGAGGGATATAGGAATCAGTAGGGCCTGCTGTGTTGGGAGCCCTATGTGTCAGAACATAATTTAACTAAAGCAATGATCAATGGTCAGGAAGCCCCGGAAAAAGCTCCTGACCATAAGCAAATAGCCATAAACAAATTCACTATTAAGGAAAAGGGCCCGTCAGCCTGCCATTTGCATATCAGCTGTGTAACTTCAGTGCCAAAAGCATTAAGAAGCACTGATTTATTAATATGCCTCATACAGTACCTTCAAATAGATGCTTTCTGACTAGTCTAATCATTTCATTTCAATCCATTTAAAAGCTGATGTGTTTCAGTCTGAAATGGAGCCGAAGCCCGACAGCGATGCTAAAAACAATGATGTGTTTTGATAGAAATTTTGCATGTATGCAATTTGGCCAACCCCGAGGGCAATTTTACTCTGGATTTTCTATTACGGAAAAAGAAAAAGTCTTGAATAATGACCACTGAGCAAATCAGGTAAACAGTTAAATGAGATTTTCACCCAACACATTCACAGTGTGATTAACTACAGCTGCAGCAGAGTCAGCAGCGGTGTTCGTATTAAATCTATTGCATAGTTTTCATTTTTCACAAATGGATGTTTACTTGTTTCATTTAGTACTCTCACACTCTGTTGCAAGCAGAATGTGTGGCATTCTTTGCCTTTTCTCAGCTACTGTTTATAACAGCCCTTAAAAATACTATTGCTATTATCAGAAAATAGCATAGCTGATGATGACTGTATGCCCTCTGCTCCTTTTCTGACAGTAAAAGTTACAGTCTGTTCTGTGCATTTCGACCTCTCTTGACCTCCCTGGACGTAACGATGTGATGGGCCCAAACAAACCCAGAATGTAAATCACAACAGGTGATGGAAAACACCCAGGCTGCCCCTATTTGCATGTGTGTAGACGCAGCAGCTTGAGGAATTTGTTTTTCAAAAAAGGCACTGGCATGAAAAATATGAGGACTCGACTGAGCTGCGCATTCGCCGCAGAGCATCCAGCACGTTTTGTCTTGTTGAGATTTAGCATTTTGCGTTTCTTATATGTGAAGTTATTCATGCACACTCCAGTGGTCACAGTTAATAACACCCAAGGACAAAGTGATTACAAACAACCCTGAAAAGGCCCATTTTGTAAAAGGGCGCTGATTTGTTTTCACACTCACTATTCATCCACAATGAAATATGTGGGGCCTCAACGCTGATACAGGAAACAGAGCTGCAGTTTTTTCACCGTACACAAGGTGGCACTCAAGTCCTCTCCAGGCCTTCTTCTCTTCTCTGTGTTTACTGACAGCACTGGATTTGTCTGTCAGTCTTTGTTGTTGGTCTGTCTTGCTTAATCATTCAAACTTGAGTGGGGGTTTTGACTCGTCTTCTGAAGCTGCAGTTTGGACACTGGTTTAGATGTAACCAAAATCCTGTTTAAATTAGACTTAAAATCCCTGAAAGTAATTCAGCAAGGATCTATTTGATATACTTAGGAGGTGCTTCACCTCTTTCACTTGACTAATACAGTGAAAACACAGAGCACAAGGGTCCACAGTCTTTTGAAAAAAAATGTATTTATCCATTTTCACCCTCTCAGCAGTACAATATGCAATTAAATTCAATTCCATTTACATAACGCCTATTCACATAATGAGTCATCTCAGGGCACTTCACTAAGTAAAGCCAAGACCTTATACTATTATTTTTGAGAGCAAAACCTCCAGCAAACTCAAGCAATTCCCCTTGAGCAGCTCTTTTGTGACAGTGGGAAGACAAAACTCTCTTTCAGTAGCAAGAAACCTCTGGCAGAACCAGGCTCAGGGAAGGCAAGTGTCCACCTCAACCGGTCGGGGTGAGATTAAAGAGGAGAATGACAACAACAGCAAAAAAAAAAATCCCAAGTAAAATGGCAGACAAGAACGAAATATATCAAACCAAACAATTTTGAGAAAAAAAAACAACAGTCATAAAACTCTTGCCTGAACATTCAGTTCAAATTTTTCTTTAAAGTCAACCAGTTAATCATCATTTTTGAACACTTGATGCTCCCTTCCTTACTGGTTCTAACAGCTCTGGCAGATGCAGCAGTGATTTTCCTTTTGTTATTTATAGCTGAAGAAAACAGTTAATAATACTGTTTTTTTCCAGCTTGTCTCTGCAGTTTCAATGCAACTAAAATGTATTTTTTCCCCACTGAATCATTTTCAGTGATATGCCTTCAGTCTGCAGAAATTGTTCTTAAGAGTTATTGACTTCTTTCAGAAACCTGCCACCTATCAACTGATAATGACGCCGCCACTTTAAAGAATTGGGGGAAGTTGGCATTTAACTGCGTCCTCTACTTCCTCAGTGCATCAGCAGATGCCACTAAATATGCTTCGACGACTTCAGTGAAGGTTCACAGTTTTAGGGGAAAATACAAACTCTCACCTTCAGACTTTCAAACTGAACACAGGTTTCTGTTTGTTGCACTGAAAATTATTTAGGTCTGTCAATAACGTTGCAGGCCAACCACATCAAGTCCAAATGGATTTATATGGGTGTGGCGGGGGGGAAATTTTGCAACTCAATATCTGAGCCTGGAGTCAGCAGATCTCGTTGCTAAATTTAGCTCACATATAAGGTCAGATAAAAGCGCTTCTGCGATGGGACAAACTGATTGTTAAAATGGAACCTGTGGTGTAAAAGTTTGGAGATCGGAGCTGAAGGTAACAAAAGTAGCTGCAGACTTCGACTGAGGGATCTTTTCAACTCATTTGTTTGATAAAAATCTGTGTAAAAATCCACTATTAGACTTCTTTTAATAAATCCTTTTGTTTTAAACTCCTCTCAGACCGGTATTCATCTTGTTTTACAAGTCTCATATCTCCAGGCAAACTGCTTTCTTATTCTTTTGTTTCCCTTCAGAGCTTCCTCACTACATCTTTAACTTGCAGATGATTTCAGAGGCTTTTAGCTCAGACTGACTTAGAAATTTAAATACCAATGGGAAAGAAACACAAAATCTGCCAGCAAAGTCTTAGCAGGGAACTAATCTTTTCGCGGTGATGTATTTGGTAGGCCAGCTGAGCTTCTACCTTTGTTAACAGACCATTACAATAAATCCTACAGCCCCCACCCTCTCCGTCTCGTACTTTTTGTACGAGAAGACAGCAGGAACTGCAGTGTATGCATGCCGCCGCCGTCTAGATGGATGCATAATTAATGTGGATTGTGAGGTATTCCACACAGGTTTTGGTGGGATGACAGTAACTTGGGCTAAGATGGACTTTATCTCTTTGAAGGCTATGAAAAAAAAAACCCTGACATCTGTGTTAATGAGCTAAGCCAGCGTTGTGTGTATATGCAGCTTTATGTACTGGGATGTGTTTCTTATGCATACATATTCAGAAGTTCGTGGGCGACAGTTTTGCATTATTACGTATTTGTCTTTGTAAGAAGTATAGCTTGTGCATACATATACAGTAATATGAATAATTCCGTGCTGGAGTGGTGGGAGTTGATAAAGTCTATTAATTTTTCAGCGTTTTGGAAGAGGGAGCTACACACCATCACAATTTCCCCCACTAGTGTGATATGCACACATTATGGCTCCATTTGTCAAGTTTAGATGTGGTCATTCAAACTAATTAATGTCACTAAAGGCCTCATTAAAACCGCTTTTATAAGAAAGTGTTTATTCGGGCTATTCCACATATTAAAGTATATACATTTTACAACAGCAAGTCAACACAAATGATCACAGTAATACATAAATTACATTGGATGGTAGCAATCTGAAAGCAGTCATAATTAATGGAGTGTAATATTAGTATTAAAATAAGATATATGCACTTAAATTAATAAGAAAGATGTGCATCCCTTGTTAATACGTTACAGTGCTTTGCAGTGCAGCTGCAGCTTCAAGTTAGTCTGGAGGAGGTTGGACAGTAAAAGGGATAAAAATCTTGAATCCATTTTAATTAGCTTGCACGCCATATCAGCTGGATTCATGTCGTAAAAAAGGTGGTATTGCTTGATTGGAAAACAAAGCAACTGGAGTGTAACGTGTCTGAAGTCAGGAGAGTTTGGCTCAGTGTGGCTGGCTGAACGGCTGGCTGGATGCTGTCAGTGGTGGAGGCACTTCAGCTGAGAGTCTGTCACCAAACGATCCCATTGTCATTCAAGTTTTAAAGAGAGATCGGAGGAAATATAAAAATCATCAATAATCCACAAGCAGCGCACCGCCTCTGAGAAGGATAATGTATGGATCATTCTACAAATGCTGCAGAGTAAACTGGTTTGATGCCGTGACCCTGGACATTATTCGATTCGGACTGGCCACAGGGCGTCCACTATTTTCAGATAACCACATGGCTGTGAGGTAACCTTTCTAAATGCATTCTTACACCTGAAGGTTAATGTTGTGGATACCACTCGCTTATCTGCATGACATAAAGCTACTGCCTGCAGTCTGCAAGTTTACCTCAGCACAAAGGCTGGAAACAAGAAGAAAAAAGCGATATAAACTTCCTTAGGTGGTGTCGTTCCTGGGAGGTTGCCAGGCAACCAATGAAGTCTGCAGGAATTTACTGCATCTGGCCACAACGAAGTCGAGCACATGAGCTCCTGTGACACCACAGCGTCCCAACTTTACTTTTTTGGTTTTTGCTTTTGCGGAGAGTTTTAATTTGTGATCTGAAGAGTGTTTGGTTTTTCAGTTTTGTTCCTGTTGAACAGAGCCACGGTGGCCTTTATGCTAAGCTACAACTAGCCAAATGTTTATTATAGCTACACATTTACCATCCACAAATGAGACTCCACGCAGGAAAGCAAGAAATCATTAATACCCAAAATATTCCTCTAAATTAATATTGCCGGTAGCTGTGCATGCAGAATGCTCCACTGCGACCACTGTGGTTATAAAAAAAAGTCCTCTGCAGAAGCAAACCTGGGAACAATAAACTTTTCCTCGAAATGTTACTTTCTAACAATAGTGCTGCAAATCGTTGGTTTTCTGCTGCATTGAAATGAATCCATTTCACAGAGCGGGCCGCAGCTGCTGCAGCTACCAGGCGGACGGTTCGGTTGTGGCCTCTCCTCTCTCGTTGAACACACAGGAGCGTGACCTTCTGCGGAACATGGTGGCTCCGGGGCCTTTCCTCCTGGTGAGACGCAGATAAATGTCAGAGTGCAGGAACCTGGGGTAGGAGTCCTTTTTCATCAGGCTGTGGACTTTCATCTGGGCCGCTTCAAAACAGCTCCGTGTTGGCTGTGAAATGCTCTTCTGGATGGCCATCTTGGTGTTGTAGTCAATGTTGACCTGAGTGAAGGAAATCAGAATGAAAAAACATGTAGAGCAGCCTACTGATGTAGCATAGCAACATAGCATTAAACCTGTCTTTGAAGGAATGCCACATGTAAATCTGCATGAATTAGGGATTTTTGTCTTCTACAGTAGATTTGACTATAATTCAGAACAGCACAGTATAGAAAGGAGGTTAGAGGAAGGCGTAGTAGTGTTACTGACTGACACATCAGACCGAAGAAAGGGGAAACCCCAAACTCCACAATGAGAGCAGCGTTAAGTAGAGTCATTTGAAACAGTGTGCTATTAAAAGTGAACCTTTGAAAAAAGTATGTAGCTGTAATTTTTTCATCGATTTTCTGTTTTTTTCCCACAATATACTTATTGGGTTTTCAGATTTTAACACAATGACGGCAATGATAACGCAAACATCACTAATGAACACAAACAGCTTACCAATATGTGCAATATATACACATACATCCTCAAACACACATACGTGTATACTCAAATACACACAGATATGTAAATAAGAGGTCACAGGAAAGAGGCCACACCTACATACAAATTATCATTATTATTATTTATGAAGCATGATGGGTCAGATGATTCCTTGTATGGCAATAGATGAAACCTCTGGTCCAAGATAGTCTAAGTAAGGAAGCCAAACTTTACAGAACTGATTTGTTTTGCTGTGTACATTATTGTAAAATATTCCAAAAGAAGTAACTCATAAAGAATCTTACACCAGCTCTTAATAGGAGCTTTAAATCATCCATTGTAATAGTATAACTTCCCTAGCAGTAAGAATGTTATATAGCCTTCTCCTAGCTGTCATAGTTTTATTACTATTTGGAAGGCCCAAAATCAGAGACATCAGATCCACGTCTAAAGCTCTGTCAAGTATCTTTTGTATTTCACAATGTATATCAGACCAATATTTTGGTAGTTTGTTGGGTAAGGTGCCCATTTCGGTTTTACATTTGAGACACAAAGGAGAAAGTGAAGAGTTCAAAAATTGAATATGTAAATTTTTAAATCGGATTGCCTTAGTTCAAATACAGATAAATATCTTTTTTAGCATAACTCCAAATAACCACCCATGTCTCCTCCTCCATCGTCACTGATCATTCTTTCCCACATACACTCTTTATCCGGTGTGTATTAGCAGGTGACATGCCACGCATTAGAACGAGCTGAGAGACCGATTCCCTGATTGTTGAAAGAGCATTTTTTCAATAACGGAGACCTCTTGGTGGTCTATTAGGGTTGTGCTCTTTGTAATATAATGCCTTACTAGTAAAAAAGGAAAAAATCTATTTTTAAGAGCTGATATTTCTTCATTAGTTGTTCAAATGACATTAGATTATTATTTAAAAACAAATGTGAGAGTGTAGTTATGCCTTTATTAACCCACTGCTGAGAACTGGGATCTGACAACCCTGTTAAGAAACGAATATTTTTAGGCAATGGTGTAAACCCAGAAATTAACTTGAGTCTTGCTTCCAGACAGCGGATTGATCACCATGATTTCAGACTGATAACTAAACCAATATGTTGGATGTGCTTAATTAATTGATTGTTCACGGATTATCGCAGTTATCCCTAGTACTCTTGAAAAAAAATAGTGTTATGTGACAGACTTTTACGAGTTTGTTAAATTACAGATATTAGGAAAATCACTGGGAAAAAAAATGTGAATTTTCACGTTAATTGGAAAAAATAATAAACAAATATTAAAAGTCTGTATTTTAAATTTTGTAATTAATAGCAGTTACACAGTTTTTACTGTATTTGAATCAGGAAAAAATATTTTTATTTTATTGCTACTGTTATTTCGCATTTTCCCTGTTTTGCTAAATTACAGACAACATTTAGTAAAATTACATTTAAGAGAGTATTTAGTAGTTTACCTGCTGTAAAAAATCAGTGCTTTTCCGAGTAGTGATTTGTTCTTTTACAATGTGTGACAGCAAAATTACACTTTAAAAATGCACCGAATATATTGTTATTTCACAGATATTTGTAGCCCTGTGACAGACTGACGACCTGTCCAGGGTGTCCCCTGCCTTTGCCCGAGTCAGCTGGGATAGGCTCCAGCACCCCCCGCGACCCTAGTGAGGATAAAGCGGTGTATAGAAAATGGATGGATGGATGGATGGATGGATGGATGGATGGATGGATGGATGGATGGATGGACAGATATTTGTCACTATTTAAAAGAGAAAAACACGTATATTAAGGATTCAAAGATCTTTTTTCAGCAATTATTTTGCAGATATTGTCTTGTTTTGCTAAATTACAGATAATGACTAATAAAATCACAAAAAAAAGATAAAACAAAAAGAAAAAAGGGTCTAAACTTCACAGAGTGGCCACATCAAACTTCTGTACAGTTCTTGAACATTACAATATTCCACCAGGAACAATCTGGCAGCAAGTGTGTCTGAAAATATATGTTAAAAAACTTATTTTTCTGGCTCTCTCACTGTTTATTTTAAGGATTTTTTATTACAGTGTGGAGGAATCATCTTCCTTTGAAGAATTATACTCATAAAACCAAATATAAGTCCATTTGGGAGCATCAAGATGCTTTCGCTTGCACTCCAGAGATATAAATGCTCCCCAACCTGCCTCAGAGGATCTCTCCATAATAATCAACTTGACATTCTAGTCTTTCCTAAAGGTGGGTCATGTGAATCAAAGCTAAAATCTGTGGTATTTATGAGGCTGCTCTTTTGGAGGATGAGACTTGAAGGTCTCGGTGTCATCAATAAAGAGAGATTTTCTGTTTTTGTTGGCACCATGTGACCTTCAGATACACAAACCAGCTTCCTGAACATCATCACAGATTTAGATCTCAATTTTCTGGCTACTAGTTTTGTGAAAGAGTTGCTTAAAAAAAAAAACACTGATTAAGCCAAATATAATAATGCAAGAAACTGACTGTGATGTTTTTTAACAGAATGACTCTTTCTTGGAGACACTAAATGGTGGTAAACTGGACTCTTCTCCAGCGTCAGTACTGAGGGTTACATTCATTTGCATTAATATCTCTGTGAAGATCACTCAAGCTGGTGTAATGCTACTGCAGCAAGCTCAGAAAAACCCTTTCGTATTTACATATGCACTCATCTTTAACTGAAAGTGTGTGGGAGATGCTTTCTCCACTTGTGCAGAAGCATTTCAAAACCTCAAACCAGACAGCAAACGGTCAAATCCGCTGCAGGCCCTGAAAGCATATCAGATGGTGGTCGCATCATGTTTGCAAAGTGAGTGGAAACCTTTCAAACCGCAACTGTCTCATACAGAAATAACCTGACCTGCTTTGCAGCGGTGCATGCACCAAGACGCGTGACCTCAGCGAGCCTCTGCTCCTAATGATCGCTCGCAAAGGTCAGCTTGCTGCAGGCTCATGCCTATGCAGCGCTTTAGACTTCGCCCACTGTTATTATTATTACAATGACATAAATATTTCAAACCTCCAGCAGCCCCTCAGTGACAAATAAACAAAGAAAAATGCTGAACCACGGGGGTTATTTGAGCATTTGCGGCTCCACTTTACAGCAAAATCATCCATGCAGTTTATAATAAACAAACATGTCATGCCTTACCTCTTTGGGGGCCTCCGATTCGATAAAAACTGTATAAATATATTTGGCTTTGGACAACAGCTTTGTTTCAGAATCAATGGTCTTGTATTCTTCGCAGGCCAACCAGAACTCAATGTTCTCCTCACTGAACTCTGTCCTGAGGAACTGAGAGAAGGTTTCCACTCCATCTGATGTGAGGAAACAGAGACACATCGTTAGTTGTTGTCGTGACAGCAGCTTCTCTGAGCATCTTTGGTAAATGAGACTCAAATGAGGAGGAATAAACTTTCCAAAAGTTTGTTCTTCCACAGTCAGTAAAATGGGCCACTTATACAGCCGAAACAATGTAATAATATGGAAACCTTTAATAGCTTAACTCTATTATACCTGCTTCACTATATAGACTGTGTTATCTTTATTGCATAGTCTTTATTGTAACTATTCCCAAATGAGCACATACAGTGTTTTACAGTGTTTCAATGTTGCACTAAAATGCAACGTCTGTGATTAGGAGGAAGTTGCACAGTTTCTGTATTACTATCTGTGCCAACAAACATTAAAAGATGTAGTGAAACTCTCACTGCTCTCACCATTAACTATTTATTGCTTCTAGCACTCCCTCTCAGTTTACAATTCAAATGCAGCAAAAAATGATTGACAGGGAATAAACTTCTTCGGGCAGGAATTCAACACAACATTTCTGAAAAGTTCTGGGCATTAATCTGACCTGAGTGTTTTAGCAGTTCTTCAAAGGAGTCGCTCCATTGCAAAGCTGCCTCTGCTGAGATGCTGTAGAAAAAAAAAGCGAAAAAAATTCAAGATACGGTCAGATCTCCTCTAATGATGCAGCAAAAAAAAAAAGGGAGACATCGAGATGCCATGTTTCTCTAAGAGTGTAATGAGTCATGGAGTTTACTGGAAACTGAGGTTAAAAATGAATAATACTTGTCCAAAATAATATTGCTTTTATGTGAAATTAATGGATTTTGCCTCACTTGCTCGGCGTCGTATTTGCTTTTTTATGAGGACTGACGTTTTCGTGCGAGCCTGACTTGGTGAGAAAAAGGCTTAGTCGGCTCTTCCTCTCCTTGTCTTTCTGTCTGCAAACAAGGGAGAGAATACATCAAGTTCCACAAACTGTCTGCATCTGCAACCGTGGCACTATCCACCAAATCAGCAACTTATCACAGAGTTTTTCTCCTCGAAGACACATCTCCAAAGTGGCTTACATGACACACAATAAATTACACAACAGCTTTCGTGGTACAGTACAAATTGCGAGACGAGTCGCGTACGCTGACGTGCTTTAACAAAGAAAAAAGCAAGCAGAGGGTTATCACAGGAGACAGCAGCTTTTAAAAGTGCAGCAGTCTTGTATAGTGTTCTCTGTAAAGGCTTTCAGTCAGGCTATAGAGAGAAATCACATGTCTATTATAATGAAGCCGAGAGAAACAACACTTTTTTTGCACACGAACTGTAGCTGAACCTCCTCCCTGATGATTAAACTTGCACAACTCAGGTTATCTACAAAAAAATCAAGCGAACATCTGAAATAAAACTAAGGTTCAGACACCAACCTGCTGCTGTCGTCCTTCATCTTTGGTGCTTGCAAGTCTTCTGGACCAAGCATTTTGAAATATGCTTCCTCCTTTGGGGACATGTAGTTGAATTGAGGAAATAGAAAGAGAAGCGTCTCCATTCTGTTCTGTATCTGGCGTGCACAGCAGCCGAGGCCACAAATAGCTCTGTGTTTAACCCGTCACTCGATGAACCACCCCATCTTTTATAAACCCCTGTGCTCGCGTTTCATTTCCCATACCTGCTGTACTTCCTGTAAAGCTTCCCGCTTACTGCTAGCAGCTCCATCAGTGATACAGAAACCCCCCCCCCCCCCCCCCCCCCCCCCCCCGGCTTCGACATCCTGCCAGCTGTTTACTCAGAAATTTTTTGAAAAAGACACCTGGCTACGCTCATTCATAGATTAGCTGTCTTTGTTTGTTTTGTTATTTCTTGAGGTGAAATCTCGCCTCGATTACTAGAGCAGATTTTCCCCATGTTCTGACATATTTCGCTGCGGCAATCCAGACCTAATAATTCAGACAACAGAGAAAAACTGTGGTGTTTTCAGAGTTTTTCTGTTGTTTGAGCGCCTGTGTCTCATCGCCAATGCAATTATGTGCTCAGCGTTGTGTGAATAACATCAAGCTTGTTGATAAATGTCTTCTTTTCAGTGTGTGATCCTGAGCATGATCAGGGAGGTCACTTATTCTGCGACGTACCACCAGCAAAGCCAGACACTGAAGAGATGGGAAGAATGAAAAGTAATGAATAATAAAATGTGTCTGTGCTGAGTCTGGGCTCAGAGCATTGGAGCCTTAATGGAGAAAGACAAACTCGTTGTGACACCGTGGAAAGCAACAGGGAATAGGTGCATTCAGGGGCAGATGGAGACAAATGTGATGTCTGTGTTAGAGAGAGGCCGGAGTTGTCTAGGAGATACCTGCAGAGGCGCTTGACCCTGTTTATTTAGTTATAAACAAATAAATGAGGTCGTAATTGAGCTTAATTAACTCATGAGTGCTTGTACGGGAAGTCAACAATGATCATTAGGTGTTGTCAGTCAATATCAAACCCTCTGACATCATCCAACAATCATGAAGTCCTCTGTGACGGAATTAGGATCTGAAATGAGGTTAATTGATGCCCGCAAAGCAGTTGAGGCCAATAAAATGATATCAAAATGCTTCTTGCTTGCAGTTTCATGTCATTAGGAAGTGACCGCAGAGGGGAACTGCAGAAGTTGAGATAAGATCTGAAAGAGCAGGAAACCTTTCAGATAAAACGAAATGGTGTCGAGCAGAAAGCGAAAGATGGCCTCAGCTCCGGGAAAACAAGCAACTTGATAAATCATCTGCTGAACCATGATTGCACAGAGTTCATAAAAAGTAACAGCTGGTTTGCTCTGTGTGACCAGCAATCGACCTTTTCTTGATTTTGGTTTTGCCACCTTCTCAGTAAGAAGGAGAGTATCCTCCTGTTGTCTTCATTTACGAGCACCAAAAACTATTGCTTCCCTGTCTGAAAAAAAATACCAAAATTCAGCAAAAATTCCCGAAATTTCTGCAAAACCTTCAGGAAGAAAATTCCAATAATTCCTTAAAAGTTTCCCATAAAAGTTTTAGTTTAAATTCTTGCAAATAATTTTAAAAAATAAGTAAAAATGTTCCAAAAAATCCTAAAAATGTCTAAAATGATTACATGTATATGAGTGAAACTTCTATTTTCTTAAGAACATTCACAAAAAATCAACCAGAATCCAGCGAATTTCGATTTTTTTAAGAAATATTTTTAACATTTCTTTTTTTCCACCAAAAAAATTTCAAAAAAATTCCCCAAAATTTTGAAAATGTGGACATCAGAAGCTTCACTGTGAAAATACTTCTTTCCCCCACATTTTAAAACTTTAAAACAGGTCAATTTTGACCCGCAGGATGACTCAAGGGTTAATAAGACATGAGCTCCCCTGAAAACATCCATCCATCCATCATCCATCCATCCATCCATCCATCCATCCATCATCTATTCACCGCTTAATCCTCATTAAGGTTGTGGTGGGCTTGAGTCTATCAGCTGACTTACGGCGAAGGTAAGGGACACCCTGGACAGGTCGCCAGTCTATTACAGGGCCCCTTGAAAACATGAGTTGAGAAACTTTCTGGTGTCTCTAAAAGACTGACAGTATACGATTTTTGCCATGCACTTCCATCTTTCTGTATCACATCATCATGTGTGAAATTTGTCTGGTATTGATGTATGATTCATGCATCAGGGTGATTCATCACTGATTCACTTGAATGAAGACACCAGCATGCATGCTGATCTTGTCATCGCTGCCACCAGTGAGGGTGGTGATGCAGCATCATAAAGTTCATTCAGTTTATGTCAAAGATCAGGAAGTAAAAAAAGATTTCTTGTTGACGTGGAAGTCGCCATGGAACAAAACAGAGGAACAAACCTTTGCCCTTGGTGGCACTGGAAGCAGACAGCAGCTGCTACTTGTCGTCTGTGTTTTCTTAGTCTTATTTTCAGATATATAGTATTAATAGTAATAATGGCAAATAAAAGCTGTTATACTTGTCTTTTATGACCACGAAAAGATGAAAAACAGTAATCAGCTCAGAGATTTTGCTGCAATATTGCAACATCAGTCGTACCGAAGGTACAGAGCAGCAAGTTAAAAGTGGTGCATACTTTACTTACATCCAGCTCCAGAGCAAATTTTTAATGGGACACAATAGCAACGGAATTCAATACCTTATAAAATAACTGCAAATACATGAGTACATGCATGCTGAGTCAAATAGCGGTGGTGCGAATGTAGAAAATTCGTTAATTTGAGTGAAAATGCACATCTCAAGCTTTACGAATCCACATTCATAAACAATATTGACAAGAGGAAAGAAACAGAGACCAGGAAATCTGCAGGGCCTATAAAAATGAACCCTCCTTGGAAATTCTTTTTAACACTGAATCATGATCGATTTAATGTGGCCTTTTTGGCAAGAATTCACTTAAAAAGACTCTTTAATGTCAAAGTGAAAACAGGTTTCCACAAATGTCAATCATTGAAAAATATTTAGTGTAAAAGAAGTCATTGCATAGATATGTAACCCCTTTCAGTCTTTATTTAGTAGATGCACCTTTGGCTGCAACTTCGTATTGATGGATTTAACTGTAGGTGATATTCAGTGATTTGGAAATTGCCTTGGTTTATCCCTTGACTTGTGCTTTACAACAACTGTTTCAATATTTTGTATTTTGACAAGAAAGCCTTTCTTTGTAAATTCAAAAAAGACAAATCAAATTGACCACGATTTAATGTTGAAAACAGTAAAAGGAGAAATTGTTCAAGAGGGGTGATTACGTCTCACTGGCTATGTATCTGTAGGTAGTAAGTCAAAGACACAAAAAATCTCTTTACTTCCTAGATGCCCTTGTAAACTGCAACAAGCTAAATCAGAGCCTCTTCCTAAACGCACATTAAAAAGCAGCATCCATTGATTACAAGACAGGAATTCTGTAAACGTACGTATTCAGCTCCAGCCCAGTGGTCCCATAAACTGAACCTGCACTATCCTTTCCCTTCAGGTGAACAGCAGAGCGCTGACTCAAGGAAACCACATTAAATAGCAGTCATTTAGCTTCGCCGTATGTATTTGCTTCTTGTCAACATACCAGATGAGAGAACCGACAAAATCAATACGCACACACAGAGCCAAGAAAGTACCACTGCCAGCTGGGCACAAAAGACCGGGCCTATTTCATTTGATAATTTTGATATAATATTCTTATTTACAGTTTTAATTATGTAGCCATTTTACGGAGCCGCTGTGGTTGGCGCGTCATACAATGAGATCATATCGTTGCCATATGACTGGAGGAATAAACAAATTCGAGACTTCTGCATTTCATGTCACAGAGGAGTTATATTATCAGCAGCTAATTTGAAATCACATGATGTCTGATTGAGGTATATTGGTTTACTTCATAAACTGAGCCGGTATTGGCAGGAATTGCCTCATTTTGTTTCTCTATTGCACCATCGGTAAACAGAACTATACATCTGTGGGTGCTAAAAAAATATATGCGAATCGACATTTATGAGCGTGCGCTGAGATGTTGCTTGGCGAAAGGGGAAGCGACGGAGTTGAAACTGCAAAGTGCTGACATGGGTGAAGGGGGAAGGAGGCATGTTGTTACTTCCTGTCTGAAAACATCTGTTCACGTAAGCTTAGTCTGCCTGGGTCGTCTGTACGCCGGGTGAAAAACACAGTGAAGTCAGATGCGGAAACGAATCAACTGACATGTCGGTGCATTATGGTGAACAAGCAAGATACCGCACAGAGAAAACCCCAAACAAACAAACAAACAGAGAAGAGGGAAATGGAGCGAAGGTTTGAAGTTTTCTGAAAAGGCACACTATTTGCAATATTCTCTTTGTGTTCTATATTCATACCAATATGCCTCGGTGGGATTACTTTCATCTAAAATTAGGACACTGCAAGTGTGGAGAAGAGAAAGAAGTTTGGGTGCTCAGAGGAGAGGCCGGGCATTGATCAGGCCTTCATCTTTCTCGAGAGGCTACAGTATGTCAAACCAGGACGGATGACTGAAGAACTCCTGCTTCTTTTCATCATCTGCCATATTAGACATTCTATTTAATGACATCAGCTTTGAATTATTGTTGCCTATATCCCATTTTTGACATCGAAATTGTGTGGCCCACTCATTCATTCATTTAGAAAAGAAAGAAAAGAAAAAGTTTGATGTGAGAAAATGTGTGTCAGAACGGAATTCAAAATTCACCATTCACCCATGCGTGATTTCAGAGAGCAGTGCTGTGACTGGACCAGACAGGCTGAGTGCTTTTAGGTGTGAGGTTAAAAATGATTATGTCTAGACATCAGGATGAAGATGGTCGGAGGAGAGGAACTGCATCCCACTATCCCAGGAATGATGCTGATGGTAGATGATTATGCACCTCGTGATTTATGTTCGGTGCCAACATTCAGTGGCAATCCAGACAGCAGCGTGCCATTTAGAGTGGATGGGCGTGTATCACATCTGACTTTAACGCCAGAGACCAAAGTTCATGTCACGGCCAGTCACAAGTGAGATTAATACTTCCCCCTTCATTAATCAGAATTATCATCATCTCATAACCTTAACAAAAGTGCTTTAGCAGCCATACATTAACTATTTCCTATTTGCTGTCAGCCTATTATTTCCCTAAGCATTACAGTGCCTATGAAAGGTATCGACCCCCTTGTGGAAGTTTGCCCCACATTGAATAATGGTCAATTTAATTTGGCTTTTTTCTCTCAAGAATTTAGAGAAACAAGTTCTTCATGTCAGGATCTAAGCGGATTTTTACAAAGTAATGGCAATTAATTAAAATTATGAAATGTAAAATAAGTTTCAGGCTCCAACTGAAGAAGCTGAAAACATTCTCCTACTTACCAACCACATTCCAGAATAATAATCCACTGGGCCACTCATGAAAATTGTAAGATTTACGTAAACTCTCTAACAACAAAATCACAGCGTACTAAAGGAATTCTTCTTTTTCCAAAATCCAGTAAATATTCCAAGGCAATCAAAAAATAATAATACAGAGGTCAAAAAACTGTGTGGCTCCCCTCGCCATGCCTGACAGCTGACTACCTAACCAAACTTACTATTCCCATAACGCAAGATACCGCACTTTAACCGTTACACATCAACTTAAATGCATTCAGGCTCCTACATAAGCGCTGCATAAATATTCCTCCCTTTAAAGTTACACACCTAATTCAACACAGGTGCAGGGTGCTAGAAATTCAAACAATTAGTGAAATGGAGATCATCTGAGTGCAGTTCATGTGATCCAGTGACTGAGGTATAACAACACCTGTATCTGGAAGGTCCAGTCACTGGTGAATCAGTACTCCTGGCTTCAACTACAATGAAAGCAAACGAACACTCCAAGCAACTGTGAAAAGGTCACTGAAAAGCAAAAGTCAGAGGTCGGATAGAAGAAAATATAAAAGTCACTGAGTATCCCTTGGAGTACAGTTAAATCCATCACTGAGAAATGGAATATGGTGCATGTACAGCCTAGAGCAATCTGTCTTCAAAAACTGCCCAACTGTGCAAGAAAATGACAGGGGCCACCAAGACAACTATGACTCCTCTGAAGGAGCTTCAAGCTTCAGCGCTAAGGTGGTAGAGACTGTACATGTAACATCTGCTGCCTGTTCTTCACCAGTCAGCTTCACGGGAGAGAGACAACGAGAAACAGTTCAGAAAAACTGAGCTTTTTGGTAATCAGACCAGATGTTAGGTTTGACGGTGAAGCATGGTGGTGGCAGCATCATGAGGTCGGGATGCTTCTCTATCGCAGGCTGTGCAAGGCTTGAGGGCAAAAATTATGCAGCAATGTTTGGGGAAATCCTGATGAAGCCTGCAAGAGAACTTTTCCCATGTGGGTCAATTTGTTTTCCAGCAAGACTATAACTAAGAAGCACACAAGAGTTTAACACTTTTTTTGCGGCGCTGTATACAGTATACAAGTATTGTACGAATTGAGAATTTCAAAATGTTGGCAGTGTTGATGAATTTTGCAGAATTCTAGAATGAAGGTTTTTGTTGGACATTACATCTGGGAACAGGAAGTGGTAAAGACTCCAGTATCATCAACATATTCTACATTCACATAATAATCTGTACACTATGTATCAACATACAAGTGGTGTTGTAGTCTTCACTGCATTGAAAAGATCTTTCGAAATGTTTGTCTTTTCCTTTCACTTCCACTCTTCTTAGCCTCTGTAAAAGCCTCGGTGACAGTCTAAACTTGAGATTAAAGGCGTAATAACACATTATGACAGAAGCGTTGCATTAGACGGCACAGCTGTACCTAATAAAACTGTCCAAATGTGTTCTTGCCCATGAGAGACACTAATGAGAATAAATAAGTGGGGTTCTTATGGTAAAAGTGGATCACAGGATGAGCGAGATTTCTCTTGGCTACCATGTGGGTTAAACATGAGATGGTGTAATGTTACATCTAAATTGTAAATCAACATTTATTTGCAGTTCTCTACCACTCCCATCCAAGGTGTTTAATATTAATTACTTGCACAAGCACTCAGCGTATTAAGTTGGTGGTGATGCTGAAGAAGAAGATTTTCCCATCGTTGCAGCAAACTGAATTTAATACCCAGCTGTGGTGCTTTTCACCGTTGAGCTTGCAGTTATGCCGATGGCTTCGCTGCACTAATGACTCCTGCTGGGTGATTGGGGCGCTTGTGCAAGTGAATGCAAAACAAAAAGTCACGTATTATATATAACCTGACGGGCAAAATTGGGCCCATTTTGTCTCATGAGCTTAATTAAAATTACACAAAAACAGCCCATGTGAGGCCGGAGGTCTATTCACATGGGCCCCACTTCAAGCTCTGTTTGCAATCAGCCTGTCCAGGCCATTATGGAGCCACTGCACAAGTGGGAGCAATCACAAAGACAAGCTAGTTTCAGTTGCCAGATACCACAGGGCACCTTCAGAGGTCTTGCTTAAATATACACTGTTCTCCAAAAGCATGTTAACAGTGGAATGAGAATGATATTTTTGCCACTTCAGACATTTGAATTTGAAATTAAAACATGACAGTAACACTAACACCATTTATGTGCAACCAACATAAAATAGCGATAATAACAACTTATAATAATACTAATTAATACTATTTTTAAAAAGTGTGCGAGTGCTTCAGGTATTAGTCATGTTGTGCAATCCCAAAGCTTGATTTATGCTTCATCTCTGCTGTAGCCAAGAGCGTATACACTTGGAGTTTCTTTGCCACTTCATGTGCCTCAAATAAGAGTTGTTCTGAGCCCTGTTTAAAGATAAGGAGAAGGGCCAATTGCAGGAATTTTTAAGCAATCAAAATTGGCACAATCCCATGTCGGATTCTATGTTTACATCTACGGCCCTGCATTTATGTGAACATAAGCTGCAAAAGCAACCGCCAGATGTACCACCGAGATACAGGGTTACGGTACTAATTGATCCCAGCACAGACTGAAATTTGTTCGCTGGCCAGATGTCTCTATCACAGCGCCCCTTTACTAGCTAAACTTGCAAAATGCTCTCTTCGTGCCAAACACAATTCGGACATCTCTACTTCAGAAAACAGCAGCTGATATGAAAAGTGGATTGTGTTGTAGCTGAAGTTGATAAATTGCCTTTACCAGTTAAAGTTACTTTTAACAAAATGCCTGCATTGCAGAAAAGAGAGAAGATGTTGGAACAGACTGAGTCCGTACTCGGATTAGTTGCAGAATGCTGGCTATTGCATTTGTATTATGAGGAAGCCAGATTCAATTACAGCCTTTTATGTATCACATTTTTATTCATTTAGGGAACTTTCTTTGCATATACCAATATGCTGTGTGTACACAGCATTCTTATGACCATGTCCAATCACAGTGGTTGCAGTCTGCATCACAGCAAAGTGTAGCTTCATTCCTGCGGAGGTGCACATCTGGCCACAGTGCACCTACGGCACAGATTCAGCACAGAAATGTAATGCCTGCTTAAATCTGTTTACACAGTCACATGAGGACATGTCTTCCTTACGGGGACAAAAATGAAGCCCCATAACGAAAATCAATACATTTTAAGGTGAGGGCATGTCAAAAGGTTAGGAGAACACTTCTCCAGGCAATGAATAGAAGTCAATGTAATGCCCTTTCAATTCATGGTTACACAACTGTGTGTATGTTTGTACATGTACTTTATATGCAGTACCTGTAACAAAGGCCCATCAGTTTCCTTCTACTGGGAACATACTTTTGGTGGACACTGAGTATATAGTTAAACAATGCTCCACATTCATACATCACATTCAAATACCATTTTATTAGTGATAAGTATTATGTCATATTTTTCTGTACTCTGCAGAGTTTTTATTTCCTATTTTACAAGCTGTGCATAAATGGATTATATGGATCCCTCCAAATTCCATGAAGGATTTCACAAATCAAGCCAGAATAATAAGATCACCGTCGTGCTCGTATCATGTGATAATGTTTTTATCTGTTCTAAGTGACTGTAAGTGAATATATACTGCGTTCCGGCTCAGAGGATTAAATCTGTTCAAGTACACTGCACATTTAGCACGGTTTTTACGGGTTTGGCCGGTTCACAGCTTCGTGATCAGGCGTGGGATCTCCCTCACTAGACTTTACAAGAAGGCTGAGAGCTTCCAGGAAATGAGCTCCCCTTTTAGCTGATGTGTCTGAGAAGCAAACGGCAACATGGCTGCGAACCGGTGACATCATTTTTCCTGTCAGTGAGTCACACAGGTGCTCCCTTCACAGATGAAGGGTGCTGCGTTTCAGTGCAAATCGCTGGGTTGTGGCATTAAAGTAAGTGGGGAGTTTACAGGAAAGCAAAAAATATTTGCTATGGGTTCATGTGAAATGACTGTGGTTTGGGAAATTTACCTGAGCTGAAGAAACAACATCTGATTTTGGAACTTACGTTGCAATTATTTTTTTAAATCAAATTTTACTGTAAATGCTGGGTTAAATCAGTTTGATGAGGTCCACAGGATTACCATATATTACTATATTATCATACGATTGACTCTCAGATGAGGTTAGTTTATAACATTTCAAAAAAAGTTACAAAATCCAAATTAGACACACAACTCGACGCATTTGAAAATGTGTCAGCTCAACTACTCATAAACAAGAGGAGAGTATAAAATGCTTGGACAGACAAAGTAGACTCAATGCTGCCACCTAATGACGTGTTGAGGGATCATAATAAAACCAAGGCTGAACATCGTCACAACATGAAAAACCAATTTGGATGCTGGTATGAGTAATCTGGTTATGGGTTCCAACAGCAGCTGTGAGACATAAAAATGTATGTTCCTCGGTTGGAAGGTTTTCTCGACACTCTGGACAGAGATGATGTATTTTTGTGTGTGTTAACTGTTATCATAAGACATATAAAAGATGCAGCGCCTTCACCAGTTCCATGAGCCAGGAGCTTAGTCAGACTGGGCTTTTCTGCCTGCAGTTGCAAAATGCTAACTCCGTCCTGATTATCATACACGCTGCGGGAAAGATCGTTTTTCACATTTTTTTTTTCCTCTTTTGCAAGTGTAGTGTTTCAAATCAAAATAGACCACCCCGCCTACCCTCGCGAACAAATTGGCTCTGGCACTGAATCTTGCTACCATTTCAAATGAGAATCAAATGTAAGTCAGATTCCACTACACAGTCGCCCAATGAATATTCCATCGGTTTTCTCGCTTACATTTTCTCACACTTTCAACATTAATGTTTCAATGTGGGTTTGAATTGAAGTTTGTGTCCGATTCAAGTTTGTTTTCTCTTGCTTAAAATATTCTGCGGCCATCTTTTGTGAGGATGTTAAATGTCTTCCCTGCCGTCGGGACACAAGGATCTCTGCTGGGACGGAGCCGAGCTAAGGCGATGGTGCCAAGACGAGGCCTGCAATGTGAGGTATTTTTTTTTGCAATGCACTGTTCCTTTGTGCAGACATCCTGAGTGATGTGGTTGTAAAGAGGCCTGGACAGAGTTCTTTATCATAGGTCTATGAGACTTTCAGAGTCTCTCCAGTAATCAGGTCCACATGCCAATAGTGATGGATTCCACTCTGAGGCTCCCCTGCAGACAACACACACATACAAATCAGAATTTACATGCCTAAGTCTTTCTTGATCAATAAACATTTACTCCTGAGGAGAGTCTGCATCTGCAAGCCTGTCCTCGTAATCTGATAAAACTTTTGTTCTGATGAATGAGACAATGCATAAATGGGGGTGACCTCTCAGTACGTCGGCTTTTTGTCATGTATTTTCTGTCAATGCGCATAAACAAAATTGTTTTCTGCTCATATCAGCATGTCTCGATTTTAATCCGCGTCCCGGTGCTTACAGGAATAGGGTGCTAACACAATCCGACACAAAAGCAGGTAGACGCACAGCTGCAGCTGCCAAACGTTGTAAGGATGCTAACGACATTGCTGTAAAAGACAGAGATCATTTTAATCAATTAGCTGAAAGCATTTGCTGCTTGAGAGGAAAACAACAAATGAGGACTCAGGCTGGGTGAGGAGGAAGTCGCCCTACGTTTTCTGCCCTGACAGATGTTAGAGAAGGACCGGACGCTGCTGGACTACTAAAACTTTGCAGACAAATGCTTGATATTTCACATGCCACCTTCTCCATACCAAGAAATGTAACACAGGTTTGACTGGCCAGCTGTAGGAAAACAGACTCCTGCTGTGACACAGATTGGGGAGTCTTTCTGTCAGACCTTTGTGCAGTCCCTTTGCTATTTTTTATTTAAAAATAACATATTCATACCCTGTCACTCCTCGTAGAATAATAACATAATACCACTAAGGGTCTCGCCCGAAATGGACTTCGTGATTATTTTTTTGTGTGTGTTTTTCTGTCATTATTTTAGGTATGAATACTAATGTGGGTCAATTTGTCCCTCCCAGAAAAAACAAAAACAAAACGTAAAGCTTTTTTTTAAAATGAATACTAATCTCTTATGTACTTAATTCTGAGTGAGTGCTCCTGCTTCTCACTGAATTATTATTATTTTTTTGCTATCTCAACCGTGCAGGGACCAAAGTAGATAGTGTATCTTGCCTAAAAGCAGGGAGATTTTTTTTTGATGCACCTCCTCCCCTCTGCAGGGAGGTGAGAGGTCAGAGTCAGCTACAGGCCACTGGTCCCGGAGCTGATAGGGATTCAGTGTCAAGCTCAAGGGCGTTTCGGTAAGAAGGTTTCTTGCCGAGTCGCCTGGCATAAAGGTCGGTAACCTCCGTCAGTACCCTGCTGCCCAAAAAGTCCCCTCTGGAACGCCGATTCCAAACATACAGCATGAATAATAATAATAATAATTTTAAAAAAGCCAAGCAATCGTTTGCATTAATTATTTCATTGATTTAAATATTTGCTCAGAAAACAATAGCTTTACAGAGCATTAGCATCATAATCAGAATAAAATAAACAGGCGATGCTTTGATCATTCCCACAGCAGGGTCATGTCAAATCAATGCGAGTCCTATTTAAACAGTATTGCTGTGCAGAAATCTCTCCTGTGACTCCTGTTCGCCATGCCGGAGAAAATGAGTCACCTTCATCCCACTGCGCTCCGTTCTATCTGCAATTACAGAACGATCATCATGTTTTCATTTAGGCTATTTATGGTAAATCATGGCATGCTGCCACCTAATTTCTCTTTTTCGCCTCTTCCCTCACGTCTCTTTCAAGGTTTGAATGTTTCATAAGTCATCGTTGAGGATTCTGGCCCTGCCTCGCTGCCTCTCATCTCGCGCCCAACGGAACACAATCTCGGCAAGTTCATTTCTCCTGCTCTCACTTTGCGCGAGGCAAGTCTAATTACAGTGAATTATTTGGCTGATGGTCTGTGAAACACATTGCGCCAATTATCGGTGTACTATAAACAGACTGTTATCTGTGAAATCCCTCTGCCTGTGAGCGGACGAGGATGGAAGCAGAATTAATATGCAAGGAAACCGGGTCACGGATAAAACTATCCATTGGTCAAACTGGCAACTCCTACAGGGAGACGTCTGTGTGAGCCGCATTCTTGTTTTGATTGGCTGTTTTGTCCTAACACGAGTCTTTCAGCTGGAAGGGTGGCGCGTTTATTCCTCGTGTAACATTTGAGTATTCTCAGGACACTATTTGGTAAATCTGAATAGATGAAAGAGGCTTGTTAAATCCGGAAGGAATAAACATTTTATAAGGAAGCTTAAAATTGTCTGTAAATCCCATATGAGGCCCAAATGGACAAGAAATTATATGGATTTTATTTATTTTTATAGGTCTCAATCTGCATGACCGCTTCACATTCTTCTCATTCCACATAATTATAAGAAATCAGCATGAATCAACTGAGCATTATGTATGTTGTTTATAAGGCACTGCAAATTATGTTTCCCGTATATGTCCTGCTTGCAGTCTTTAATTAAATATTATGTATGTTGTTCATTATTAGAGTGCATGAAAAATGATGTTTTCCGTGTAGTATTTGCAGCTTTTAGTTGAATATTTAAGGAGGCTCATTAAAGCACCTTTTTAACGTAACATTCGCTGACGTGCCAACAGTGGTGGAGAATCGGCCATGCATGTAGAGGGGTCTGGGATCGAATCACTGACTCTCCAATTAGTGGACAAACAGCTCTACACCCTGAGCCACAGCCACCCTCACTGCAGGGCTTAAATATATCTCTTTCTGTGTAGATAAACACTGATGAGCCGCAACATTAAAACCACCTGCCTCATATTATGTAGGTCCCACTTGTGCCACTAACACACATCTGAGCCTGAGCGCCACAGTCCTCTGCAGGCAAAACATCTTAAATTCCTGGAGGGTCTAATGTGGGGCCTCAGACATGTTTTTCCAGCACGTCCTGAAATTGCGAACGTTGAACTCTTTGTCACATTCTTCAAAGCTTTCTTGAACCATGTTTGCAGCGTAGTGCTAGAAGAGGCCACAGCTCTCAGGGAATACTGTCATAATGAAGGAGAGCATTTAGTCCGCAACAATGCTTAGGTGGGTGGAACGTGTCAAAGCAACATCCTCATGAATGCCAGAACTCAAGGCTTCCCAGCAGAACGTTGCTCACAGCATCACACTGCCTTCTTGCCATTGTGCATCCTGCTGATTCTCTGAGTCATCCAGCCATCACATTTTGGTCCTAGTAAAGGTCGCTCTTATTCCTGCACTTTGCATTTTTTCTTGTTTCCAACACATCAGCTCCAACAGCTGACTGTTCACTTGCTGCCTGACATCTCTCTCCAGTTGACTGGTGCCACTGTAATGAGATAGTTAATGTTATTTACTTCATCTGTCAGTGGTTTTAATGTTGCTGCATGTCAGTTTGTAGCATTACACAGTCATGGAAACAATTATTAGACCATCTTTGTTTTCTTCAATTTCTTGTTCATTTCGATGCCTAAAGGTATATTATCTGAAGAATACTATGAAGACAACAAAAAATGCAGCTGATTCAATAATACTTTGTCCTACTTGACATGCTTACGCTTAATTGTATTCCCAGGGTATATAAGGGGCTGTTTCACGTCATCAGCAGCACTGCACATGGAAAGGTCTTGAGTGGTTTTCTGCTGACATTCAAGCCGTAGCACAACTCAGAAGTTGTCAGCTCTCACATGATGTCTAAAACAAAAGAATTACATGAAGCCACAAAGGCAGCCATCTTGGCACTGCTGGAAATTAGCATGAGTGAGAGACAGGTAGCGAAAAAACTGAAGATCTCAAGACAGTTGTTTATTACACCAAGAAAAAGCAAGCCCATCATGGTACTACAAAATTGCTAGCTGATCGTGGCAGGAAACGTCTTTCTACTCCACAAGATGACCGCCACTCATCCGTTCCTGTGCCAGGAATCGTCCTCAGACCTCCAGAGACTTTAAAAATGAGTGGGCACTGTGGAGAAATGTGACTTGTTCGGCAAGGACAGTTGGAAACCGACTTCTTAAAGCTAGTCTAAGTCAAACAGGGCACGGAAGAAACCCTGCATCAAGGAAAGGCGGAGGAAAGCCCGGTTACTGAAAACAGAGAGAGCAATAAGTTTCTTCTGCATCTTCTGCTCTCAAACATCACCATCAAAAATATTAAATTCACCACTTAGACTGACAAAACAAACCCTTAATTGTTCTATGTCTGATGTAGGACAGTTAGCAACTATTAGTTTGTGCATTCAGAGTGGAGGCCGCAGTGGAAACATTGGAATGGCTGATTAGGGGATTGTTCCTGTCAGGGCTTGCACCACCTTGCATCTGCAGAGGAAGGCCAGATATTGGATTGCATGAGTTGGTCAAATGACTGTCTGTTAAACTTCTCCTCTGGACAGCAATTGTCTAATCATATGTTAGCAAATACTCCCAGGCGTGGCAGCTAAGACGAGCTTTGGATTTCTCCTCATGTTAAATTGATTGTTGGCATTTAAGCTTTTCTGATATAGAAAACGCCTGCATAAAACTGTAAGGAATCAAAAAAGTCCTTCCACCCTGGAAGCCCCTGCCCCTGATATATATAAAAATACAACTGCTGCCATTCTTCGAGGTTGTCGAGTCATGTTCACGACAGAGGACATTCAGTACTACTATGATTAAAATGGATGCAGCATTTTTTGTGCTACATTTAAGATATCTTTTTTTAGAGAGAGAGAGTTTTTTTTTTTCAATCTCACCTTGACCTGGTGACAAGGATGAGGAGACTTAAGTATTTCAAAACCCTTTCAACCCTCTCGTATCCTTAGAGCCCAGAGTTGTTGTTCACTTTGGCCTCTCGTAGTCTTGTGGGGTTACAGAGTGCAGCTGGAAGAAAAGATGCTGCTTTTGTCTGTTTCTGGATGAGATGAGGAACTCCGCAATTCAAAAATAATGAATGGTGGAAATGAAAAGTGGAGAAACTGATTGTGACATTGCTCATCTTACCTTCCGCGATTAGCCGGCTCAAATTCACAAATCAGAACTGAATTAAAATGCAACGTAGAAATAAAAAGTCGGCAACTTTTCCTGTAATGTTTATTAAATAGAGATGAGCACTTAAACCTCCTCGGTGGTGTTTACATTGACTTTGTAAAGCTTAATGTCCACCCAAACAGCAGCGTACTTCGTTATGTTGAGGACTCCATTATATTGTTTACACTGTAGTTATTAGCATTGCCAGCCCACGATACAGTACTAAATCTTATTAGTTATTCTGAATAGCTCGTGCTCCAGTTAACACTGTTCATTTGGGTCTCATTAAAGTGTTTTTAATAAATAAAGAAGTGACTTAATGTGCTCCGGTGGTGACCCATGATGATTTACGACATCATTAGAATCACCAGCCATCAAAGTGTAGGCTGACGCTGGCTGATTACCGTGAACGTGAACAAAGCAGCTCTGAAAATCTAAAACACATCAAGGTAAACGTGACTTGTTTACAGCTGACTCTTTGTAATTACTGTCCACATAAATCAAATGTCTTAGCACGGTATGCTGTTTCCTTTATTCTGATAAAACAAAGTTAAGTTATAGACTGTGGAGGTGGAATTTAGAGACTCGATTCTTCATCAAATCACGCTGACTCTATGAGCGTGTGTGTGTGTACCAGAAAAAAGTGTCACAAAACGTAATGGCTTGTGATATCTCATTTAAAAATGCTAAATTACTAGGCCTGCCATGTGTGCATATCTCCAGTCCTGTCAAATGTTAATATATACCCATTTTGCATTATGGGAATTAAACAGTCACTGACCTGACACTAACAAAGTTGTTTTTTTATTCCATTTCATTTATTTAAATCAGCAAGTTTCTGAATGCAGGCCCCTGTCATTTATTGTAAGTTGTGTTAGATACAGAAAAGTTTTGTTTTCCTCTTGCAATTACAAGTCCTCGCAGCCTCAAAAAGCACTAGACCATCTATTGAGCGCTAACAGAAAATGATGTGAATGTATTCATGCCGCGACACAAAAAAGCAACTTCATATTTGTGTAATATCTACCGCTTCTATACTTCACCATCTATTCTGTTATTTTGTGCTGCCTGACATAAGTGCACCTGCAGTATGATAATGTGCCACACTGGATACTAAAAATCGACTCATGTTTTCATGGCTGCAGCAGTGCTGAGTGCGGCAAGAATCGGTTCTTTTAAAGGTAGTATAGGAGCGTTAGCGGCTACAGTCGCCTAGAGGTTAGAGAATGAGGCTTATAAATAGAAGCGTGATGATGTGGATCATCTGTATCGGCCGTGTGAAGTGAATGAATAAGGCTAGAGTTGAAAGCAAAGCATCCTTAAGCGTGGCCCTCAGGAGCAGACGATGCAGTTGGCACTATATTGGACGCTTTATATATTGGAAAGGATAAACATAAGCATGCTCACAAAAAGACGCATAATAAAGTTGAATAAGGTTGAAGTTCCTTAGCGATTATCAGATCTGAATAATTTCACAGGGCTATTCAGTTCCACAATGGCTCAGTGGTTCTCGCACTCACTTCACAGTAAAAAAGCTTTCGATGGTTTTGAAGTGGAGCCTCTCTGTTTGAAGTTAACATCTTCTCCCCGCGCT
The DNA here is from genome assembly GCF_021347895.1 of Acanthochromis polyacanthus. Classification (NCBI taxonomy): domain Eukaryota; kingdom Metazoa; phylum Chordata; class Actinopteri; family Pomacentridae; genus Acanthochromis; species Acanthochromis polyacanthus. Next base: position 31,273,657 of record NC_067121.1, read on the forward strand.
TATTTCATGTGTGGCGTTTCCTCCCGCAGTCCAAACGCATGCAGGTTGGGTGAGCGGTAGAAATGGTCTGTGGGTGTGAACGTGAGCATGCGATAGCTTTGTAATAGACTGGCAGCCTGTTGGGTGTACCTGGATGGAGCTGAATGCCTGCTGAGACGGACTCCAGCAATCCCCCGCAAACCTGCATAGGATACGAGAGTACAGAAAATGAATGGGTATTAATTCAAAGCATGCAGTACACTCAGTCAACTTTCTCTGGGCAAGTTACTACATAAAGATGAGACTGTGCAACTTTTGAAAGAAGAAAAAAGGCTACCTCTTATGAAAGAAAAGTTGAATTGATGAGCAATAACAGCCGCACTGAGTTCATTACATTCAGAGGTGCTGCTTCAGGCTTATGTGGTCAATTATGGCCATAGACTGTATATAAAAGATGGACATAGCCTCTGTAAAAGTGCATTAAATCTGCATCATTTCTAACAGCCAGCAGGGGGCGACTCCTCTGATACACAGAGAAATATAATTATAGAGAAGTGTATGTGAAAATGACCCGGCTTCTCTCTTGATTTGTTACCTCAGTAGACATTTGCCTAATGAGTTTGTGGTCTCAACCATTAGTTTGAAGACTTTTTGAACACCGCATGACATTCAATTTGTGAATTATAGACCTCTTTTGAGGAAAATGGTCAACAAAACCAAAATAGACAGAGAGTATCAGCATGCATAGTATGTCCCCCAACTTTCAGTCAGACTCGTCAGTTGGTTTCAGCAAGATGTTGACGGCCAAATTCCATAGTCCAAGCTTCATAACATGAGTCTACAAACATATGGATGACATCATGGAGGCTATGACCATCTTTTATATAGTTTATAGTTAAAATCACAAGATTTTAGCAACTAGTGTTGCCTTATATATGCTCACATACAAGCACAAATTCATATAAGAATAATTATGACATACAGTAAATCATCCTTTTATGCTCCTTAATATAGTATTACAATAAAGTCATCAGCAAGTTTGGTGAAAACTAGCCTTAAGGACATCTCACAGAAAAAGGCTCAGTTGTGTCATGGTAAAAGCAGTAACTTTAACTGAATAATGACTGTAATGCAGTTTCTGAATTTAGGAATAGCATTAATTCACAATACATTAATGTATTACAGACAGATGTAATGGGATTACAGTAATATTTCAACCTCAACTCTGTGATAAGCAAGGATTGATTTGATAGTTCCTGAATAACTCTAAACTGAGAACTGCACAGTAGTTAATGAGCTACCAGAGAATAGATACTAAACATGTATCAAATACCTATAGACTATAGGAGAGCATTCCTTCCACTGACTGTGTCTAAAGATAGACAGAGTCCACAAAACATCCCCCACAGGTTGCTTTAACAACAGTTTTGAAGCTCAGCGTGGTGTCTCCCACCATTGCCATCTTGACAGTGTCAGACTTCTGACTCCCAACTACTTAGCAAAAAGACAAAGTGTGAGTGAAGCTAAAGTGGACAATATGAGCCTCTAAGGGCCATGGACTGTCTATGACAACACCCACCTGTCACTCCAAACGTCCACACAATTAATTTTGCATAATTTTTAATCCGTAATACAAATTACATGGGTAAATGTAATAAAAATGTGTCTCCTGTTTGGCTTTCATGAAAAAGGAAATTAGCTAAAGAGACCAAAACTGATTCTTGTACCGGGGTGTAAACATGTTTATTTCTGCTGTAAAGTTTTTTATTTTAACATGGAAGTCAATGGGGATTCTTGTGAAACCAGCCTCAAGAGGCCATTCGAGGAACTGCAGGTCAGGACACTTCCACATTGGATTCATTTTTCCCCGGAGATTTCTGCTTATTTCTACATAAGGAGTTCCCTATCAACTGAGTGATACAACTAGAAATGCCTCATTTATTACTAATTGCTTCACTATATATTGCATTTTTTTTGTGCAGCCTAAAGTAAAGTGACAGATTTAAGTCCTTTTTAAGTTGTCCCTCATTACTTTGTGATTATCTTACCATAACTTCACATTTTTGTGCCCTCTGAAGTGAAGTGGTACATCATATTGAATTATTCCCCCATTACTTTGTGATTATGACGTATGGCCACATTCCAGTTTTTGCTGCGGAATTCACTTTTAGTTTCCTTAATAACAAACCAGAAATAATTTAATTGTTGCGCTCAGCCCACTTATGAAGTCTAATAATATTCACATCCCGGTCATAATCTGTGGCTTTAGAGATGCTGACTCCTTGAAAATAAATGCAATAAAAGAGTATGTAAGTGGCTTAAAGATTTGGCTATGGAGCTGTGAAGAAAGGCAATAACTCAGTGGTCATGAAATAATGAGGCACAACTGAAAAAAAAATACTATTAGTATTATGTATCACTTTTGAGTGCACAGAAGGAGTAATTAATGATAAGTAATGAGTGAAGCATTACTAGTCTGTGGCTGGTTTAGAGTTAATCAGGAACTTCTCATGGAGAAAGCGGCCCTTCTTCTTACTCTGCTGCACGGATAATGATTATTGCCAAATGATTCATTAATTTACTACATCCCAGTCTGTTCTCTGGTAGACTAACTCATCATTATCTACTCTGTAGACCCTGATTCAGAGTTATTCAGGAGCTAGTCTTTAACGATTCTTTAATGATCAACTTCTTCCTGATTTCTTCCTCAGAACGGAGTTTTAAAATGCAACTAAACCTGTAATGTAATCCAGCTGCAGCAACATAATGCATCTTCTTTCGTTACATTTTGCTGCTTAGATATGGATAATATTTGAAGGAGCACCAGGGAGTTGAGTGTTTAATTGAAGAAAATGAATGAATTGCAGTGGGTGTTATGCACTCATGGGTTGCTCATGATATAAGGTCTGCATATGAGGGTTAAATGTCATGTGTTGCAGCTAGCTATTGTGTAATTTGAGTTTCATATCCACACGACAGGTTAAAGGACACTGTGAGATGTTACTATTCTCACCCACACAAGAGATACTCTACTATTTTATGATAACATCTGTGCATACAAAGTGTTTACAATGACTAACATTATTGCAACAGGAAAATGGTACATTAAGACTGAAATAAATTGCATTCTTCATGTATTCATAAGGGATTTCTTGTGTAAGTGCTGCTGTTTTCTCTGCCATACTGTAGAGTCTGAAGTGCACACAAAGATGTGAGTGATTGTGTGTTTACTGTTTACAGGATCGTCTCTGTCAGACCTGTTAACGTGCATTTAGCCGGTGCACCAAAAGGTTGCAAAATGAAAAAAATAGGAAACTAAAATGAGAATTACTGATCGTAAAATTTAATAAATTGGTCCAAAATGATCAATTATTTATCTTCCTGACTCTGAAAATGTGGTACTGACACATGACATACCGACGTGTCCACTTTGTAGTCACATCAGTGGTTTAGTTTACAGACTATCATGTTCAGAAAGAAAAGCTTTGTTCCTCAACCCGTTCGAGCTTTAAATAAGTAACCCCTTTCATGAGTTGATAAAAAAAAAAAAATCCAGCCTTTGGTGTGTAGTGTCAATCCGTGTTTGTCTCCCTGAAATTCAGTGTCCCTGTAAAACCTTTGTTCGGCTCTGTCTCGGTATGCATGTATTACTTGTTTGTGTTACGTATAAACCCACAGGGGAGAAGAATTTCCTCCTGGAAATAAACTGTCTATCTGTCTTTCTAGCTGCACGGATGGAAATGACAGTTGATTTCCTGACCACTTTTGTCCAGCCTGAAATATCTCATCAACCCATCAAACTTTATATAACAACCCATTTGAGCCCTGTCTCCAACATATTCCTACACAACTACACAACTTGCTCAATTATATTTTGAAGAAAATGCATTTTCTCCTACACTGTTTGCTTGTGACTAATCAAAAATAAATTTCTAATCAACATATCATTGCTATTTATTGTACTACTTTCAAACTGTTGCTTCTTTTTAAACCAACTGACCATACACTGTTGGTCAAAATGTTAGTTAGACCTTGTAAACATGGGGGATTTGTCGGAAAGCACCGTTTTAGTGAACATACCAGAGAAGTTTGTATCATAAGGTTTTTAAGTAATTATGTGATGTGTAAATAAAGCTCATAATAGGCGTGTTAGTTTCCAATTGAATGGTTTTGGGACACTAGAGGTATAGAGACACGCTGCAAGAATAACAACAGGATGATAATATCCAAGCTAGTAATGAAACAGTCAACAGGAGATTGGTTCGAAGGGGTCGGAAAGCCAGAAGACTTATCGGGAAGCCACACTAGAGCTCCTCCAGTGAACCGGACAGTACTGAGCCCTTACTGTTGCTCATTGGCAACATGTCCTCAAAACTCATCAATGGAGGCAGACCTGTACAGGTGGGGTTCCTTTCATGACAACGGCAAATCAGACGTGATTATCTTTGGGGTCAATGCTACTGTGCCTGTGTGATACACTGACAGATCACCTGTTGCCGTGGGCCTGACAGACATTCAGAGAGAACTTTAGAATCCAAAATAATGTAATGCTGGTAATGCCCCAGCACAGAGAGTGCAAATTGTGCAGGATTTTCTTGACCAGGAGGGAACTGCACCAACTGGCATGCTCACACGACACCAATCCCATCGAGCATTTGTGGGCTATTCTTGGGCGTGTAGTTACTGCCAGAAACCCACAGCCAGCTAATCTTCATGAACTTGGCCAGTTTTTACAGAAAGAATGGGCCAAACCCCACAGTGTCATGTCACCCAAATTAGTAGAGAGTGTGCCACACAGATTGGCAGCCATCTTGCATACAAAGGGAGGCCATACAGGTTATTAACTGTTTAGTTGTCCAACATGAAGTGTTGCATTGCATTTAATATTAGATTGTTGTAATTTAGTATCATTTAAAAGATCTTATTAGCATTTCTGATGCAGTCTGTAAAGCATTATCTGTTTGTTTTATATGTATAATTTGGAAATTTTGTTCCATATTTCTGATGAAATAGCAATAAACACAATAAACTGTATTTAAAGACAACTGGTACTGCATTATGCAAGAAATTGTTCTCTTTTATGCAACCAGTTTGTAGCCAGAACTAAAACTTTCCACAAAATCTCTTGCAACTAAAAAAGGTGGACCAACAGCATATAATATATGAGACGAGACTCATTGCCCTGGTCGCCCAGAAAATGGATGAAAAGCTGTGAACAGGTTGTGAAAATGTTGCATCTGAACTCAAAAATTTGCATTTCATATGAACCAAACAGCTAATGATAATGAAAATCTAAGAATCATGCTTCAAACTAAAGCCACTGCCATTGCTACAACCTCCTAGTGTGGCTCTTTAAAAGTGGAAACGTTTCTCACCACATCATCCGTTTACCTTATTGACAGAAGAAAAGGCTTCTTTCAAAGCCATATTAGTGGATGCAGTTTAGTTGTACAGGAATGCAGTCATTGGGAGACAGGGTGAATCATTTCTACATATTCAATTTTCGCATCAATGATGTTTGGAGGTTTCCCCATAATAGCGTTGCTGATCCCTGAGTTTTTCATTCAGAAACACCATTAGGCCACTTCTTCTGTGAAGTATCTCAACATGTATTTGATTGACTGGTAGACATTCATTGTGTTTCCCGGACGGTGAATCCTAATGACTGTGGTTTTCCTCTGCTGTAACCAAAAGGCTGAGTGATTGTGAGTGAAATATTTCAGCAGCTATTGGATAGATTGCTGTGAAATGCGGTTCATGCACCTCTCAGGGTCAATTTAAATCACTTTGGCATTCCTTTTGATTTCGATCCAGTGCAAAATTCTGACATGATGTTTGGTAAACAGCAGCATGTCAGTATACTGGAGGTATTATTTCCCTTAAAATTGCTTTTTTTGTTTTGTTTTTTTGTCATGCATGACGCTGTGTGTGATTAAAGAGAAGCAGACAGGAGATTTGCAACCATCGTTTATATAGTAAAATACATAGACAGCGCACTATTGCTGATTCTTACTTGAGTAAATGATACGGATCTAAAGTTGCATCCTGTATAAAAATTAGTCAGATCTTCAGAAGTCTTAAAATACACAGCAGTGACACAGTTTTGCTTCAGACGCTGCCTCCCCGGCAGGTGAAAAGGTTACACTGAGCTGTTTTTTTCATGTACAGTTTCCAGGGAAATTCAGAGATGTTGGTTCTGCCAGGTGACACATTTGTCGCTGATGGATTACAACTCCGGCGTTGAATGTCGGCTCCACTTCACACCTGCACCTATGCAAATCGCCCCACTAACCATGCACCCCGGATCGTGCCCTTGCTGAGATGTATCAACACAGCATCTTCCCTGTGGTGGAAGGAGTGGTGCTTTGCTCTAATTAACCCACTTAGGTTGTATCCGAAGGCCGAGATTAAACGATACCTTTCATTCTGTGCCAGCAGCCGTCCTCATTTGTCTTCAGGATGCAGTGCTCTCTGTTTTAAGTCAAGGGTAAAAGAACAACACACTGGGTGGTTTAGCAATTGTATAACTCAGAGTTTGACCAACTAAGCCCTGCACAGGACAGAAACATGTCGTCAGTTATGAATTGATGAATTGCGCGTCGCTTTGCCCCTTTTCTTTCTTTTCAGTGCAGGGAGAGCTCGCCATGTGACGTGAATTACTTTCAGTGGAGGGAACCGCTATCACAACGGACAGGAAATTAGATAGGTGAGGCATTCTTCTTCACTTCAAAAAAAGTCCATCTTTGGTATTCATGTAAGCCCATGAGGGACGTGTCGAGGAACCACCCTCCTAATATTCAAAAGGATTAACTCCGGGTGTGATAGAGGACACACTTCCTTTCCCACATTCCTGTTATAAGAACTAATTAACAGGCAGGAAAAACATTCAGCCGCGAACATTCATTCTATTCAATTCAAAAGACTTGCACAGACCACTCATCCTGAAAATGTCAGTTTGCGCCCAATAGATTTTTTAGCAAAGTGAATTAGGCAGTACTTCAAACTGTGTGTCAGTCAAACACTTGAGTAATGAATGAGTAATTCAGGTGTTTGCTATCTGAAGGAAGAATAGATCAATTGCAGAGATCTTCAAAATGAAGCCATATCATTCAAAGACAGAAGAAGGGGGCGCAATCAATAGATCAGTTTTAAACCGAAATCAGTATACAATGTCTTGTTTTTTCCAGTCGGGACTTTCTGACAACTGATAAACAAGACACATTTTGTATGCAGTCAGTAATGTTTGTGAGACTCTTCGGCCCAGTCGGGCAGATTTTAAAAGTAACTCCTCACCCCAAACTGAAGGTTATACTTAGAGCTCGTCAGCGTTCGACCATGCACTGACATAAATTAAAGCAACCTGGAACTGCAATAAATCTTTCCTGCTGTTTTCTCAAGTTGCCCATCTTCTATCACACATTTTTAGATTCCACTCGCAGAGAGCTGAAGTTAGATAACGAGACGAAGCCGATCCTCTCTGGTATAACTCATTCCGAATCAGACCTGAGCATAAACAGCAACAGATAGAGAGTTTCCATATCACTTCATTTGCTTTTGTGCTCCAAGTAATGTGCAATTCTGAGACATTTTTGACAGAAAAACACAACAAAATGGCCATAATATAGAAGAATCAAATGTGTGGATGGTGTAAATGTACAATATATGTAAGGTTATGGATGCAACTTAGAAAGAATTTTTATCATAACATGTTTGTTTTTTTGTCATATTCTTAAGTCAAAAAGGTCATCCCATGTTGTAGTGAAGTTTCTTAAAGGTCATCTGTAGTTGCAGTTTTATTTATCCAATGATTTATAGGACCAAAGATGTTTTCCATCAATCAGAAACTTATTAATTGAGCTTTTCTAATACAAGGCCTGTCATTATTCCACAAGGAAAATTTATGATGTGCCATACAAGAGCTGAAAATAGTTTAATTAATTACAGTACAGCACTATTATACTACACGCCACTAGACTTGGCACAAAACTGTATTTTCATTTACCATGAATTCCAAAAAATGTATAAATTTATAAAACTTGAAAAAAATCCGACCCAACGTCCTGAATAGCATTTGTCCTACGAAAAAGTCGACTAAGTTGAAATGGTATCAGTGAGAGTAGTTTCTTTCTCTACTGAGCTCCATAACTTTCAAACCCAAACAAAGAACAACTTCTATCATGACCTTGGTAATTTAATTCAGTGGCATCTGGCAACAAAATTATCTTCCATTTCATTATTCATTTCTTGACATCCATTATTCTTTATTTTTATAGTTTTTTTTAGTCTCCACCTGAGGGTCACTAACTTTATCTGTCTGCTGTCTGGTGCTGTGCAGATAGTATACAATCGATTTTTTAAAGCTTTTTGGCTAAAAATCGCTGCCTGCTACATCCAGAAGTGACTCAAATCATCACAGTGAAGTATACTATAAGTATGCTGTTTCATATTTCTGTCACCATGAAGTGCTAAGTGAGTAAAAGATGATGACCTGATTTCTAGAGTGCCTATATAATGAGAGTGGCGACATGACGGGTCCAAAAAAATTTGGTCACGTGATCTATAGGAGCCATTTTGTTTCCAATTCATGAACGCCGGTTATGCCTGTTAACGTTGTTTACAACGCAGAGAGTAATTCTAGGTCTTTTTTGGTTTCATAAATACCTGAAAAATGACGGGCTGTTGTGCCTTTGGGTGCACAAATCGATCGGAGAAGAGATTACACATGTTTAGATTTCCCAGGAGTAGTGAAAGAATGAAACTGTGGGAAAATAAAGTCCGGAGAGTGGGATGGAAACCGACTTCATCATGGTTTTTGTGCCAGGTTAGTCCCATGTATGTACTTTCATGTTATGATGTATGGGTGAATGACAGATAGAAAAGTTTGATGTGATTTTAGGCAGTTGTGGTTATTTTGACTTTGACCATTTTCATGCATGGAGATGCATGAAATACGGGCCGCTGAAGTTTAACGGGGTAACCCGTTAAACTTCAGCGGCCCATCTGAGCTTCGACAACAGCCTCCCTGTTCATTCACATGATTTCCAATTCAACAAACAGCTGACAGTTTTCTGTTCCCTATTTTCTGTTTTCCGTCCAACCTACAGTCACTTATCAGCCTCATATGACCCGAACAGGCTCCGTGTTGTTCACCTGTTTCTGGACTGTTAGCCGCCGTTAGCATGAGGATGCTGTTAGCCATATGCTTACAGCTGCAGCAGCGTACAGGCGGACGGGAAAACGTATTTTACTAAATTGACCGAAGCTGAAAACTCAATGATAGAAACATTATACACCCATGGAAAGCTTAGATTCTCATGAATCCGCCGGTATAAACCACTTTCAGATGTGATTACCACAGCGGGTAATATAAACACATTTGTCCAACAAACAGCAAATAACGTAAACAGCACCACTCACCTTTGAAGGCTCAAAACTAGTCACAGATGAAAATATTCCACTAAAAACGGCCATGATCCAACCTTGGACATCCAGACAAAACAATACAGTAAATTATTTCGTCCAAAACATGTCTTGAAATCAGTAAACAATCCATAGTTTTCGTGAATGTGCACCTCGCGCTGCGCGTCCCATATTGAGTGAATAGAAACAAAATGGCTTCAAATCCCCAGTTGTCGCCACTCTCATTATATAGGCACTCTAGATTTCTATAATATCTGAAGCAGGGTTGCTTTTCTATTTCCTATTTCCGTCTTTTACAGTTAACCAAAGCAAATGTTTGGGCAGTGGTCAATACTTCACTCCTTTTAGCAAGTGTCATTGATAGTAAACACTTTTTGTAGCAGCGAAGAGTCTTTCGGTTCCTGTATGGGGGGATTTTTTTGCACTTTCTTCCTTCAAAATGGTAAATGCTCCACACTGACATAGCATCTTTTTCACCTGAGATATGCGTTACAAAACAATATGTTTCTTTTTCACCTACTCACACTGACACACCAATGGTGGGAGAGCTTCCATGCAAGGTGGTCACTTACCATTTGGAGCAACTTATGGTTCAGCTTGCCCAAGGATACTTTGGCACATAAAGCGTCTGGGTACAGAACTACCAGCCTTACAATTAGTGCACAACTGGCTCAACCACCGGAGCATTGGCCGCCCCAAAAGGCCTCCAGTTCGATGAAATTTGGGCTGTCTTGCATCCATTACTGTTTGGACGTATATTTACTGATTTTAGATGATGTTTAGGTCAGGGGCCATGGAAAAACCTTCAACATGCACCTTTTTGGGGTGGTCGATAGTGGATTTTGAGGTGTCAAAAAGGATTTTTTGGGGTGTCATATTTGGTCATAATTGTGCAGGTCCAGCGCCACTCCAGAGTCTGCTAAATCTTGCTGAAGGTTTTGGAAGCCAAACATGAGTTTTCATTGGGCCCTCTAGCAATCCTGAGCAGTTCCTTCCAAAGGTTTTTTCAGTCTTCTAGGCCTCAACTTGACCCGCACAGTTCCTGTTAACTGCTATTTTGTTACTTAAAGAACTGACGAAAAAACAACCTGAAATCACTTTGCTATCTTCTTACAGCCTTTTCCTGCTTTGTGGCCATCAATTATTAAAACTGTGAGAGTGTTAAGCAGCTGCTGTGAGGAGGCCATGACTGCTGTTGGGACAAGTTTAAAGGAGTCAGAGGATTTATGAGGCTGTGAAGATTGCGTCACCTGGCCTTTTTCAATGACTCCGAACAAACCATAGCACTAACGAACTAATAAATGTCAAGTCTCTTGGGGTGTTCAAACCTTGGCATGGTGCTGATTACCTTTATTCCACAAATGCAACACCAGGAGCACGTTGTGGGGAATCCAGGCAATAACGGATTGCAAAGCTGCTTCTCCACTGTGTGACGACAATCCACACCTCAACGAACTGAAGCCTTTTTCCTGTCATTTTGGAAGTAATACCAACAACCCCGCAACAAAAACCAGCCCAGTCCCTGATGAAACAGCACTGAATCTCAGCGTGACTGCGGTCCTTAAACCCCTGGGGAAGCTGAATGTGTACAAGGCAGCATTCCAGGTCGAGTATTCAGGGAGTGTGCTGACCAGCTGCCATAGATGCATATTGACATCTTTTACACTTCGCTGGGGCAGGCTGTTGTTCCATCATGTTTTAAATTTGCCACCATCATACCAGTGCCCAAAAAATCCACCATCAGCTGCTTCAATGACTACCGCGTTGTGGCACTTCCATCCATAATGATGAAGTGCTTTGAGAGGCTGGTAAAGAACCATATTATCTCCCCACTGCTCCCTGGACTTGACAGACACCAGTATGCTTACCGGCCGAACCGCTCCACCAAGGATGTCTTCTCCTCTTCTCTCCATCTGAGCCTGACACATCTGAATGCTGCTGGCTGACTTCAGTTCAGCATTTAACCTAATCATCCTCCAGCAGCTGGTAGGCAAACTGAGTCCACTGAGTATCAGCACCCCCATGTTCATCTGGCTGCTAGACTTCCTCACCAACAGAACACAGTCAGTGAGAGTGAGAAACACCATCTCCAGGTCCATCTCTGTCTCAATCGGATCCCTACAGGAATGTGTTCTGAGACTACCATCCTTCACGCTGCTAACACATGACTGCTTCCTTGCGTCCACCTCAAATCACATCGTTAAGTTTGCCGATGACACAACAGTACTGGGTCTCGTTTAGGACAACAATGATCGGTCCTACAGAGAGGAGGTGAAGCGGCTGGTGGACTGGTGCGGTGAGAACAATCTAATCAACAATCTAATCCTGAATGTTAAGAATACCAAGGAGTTGATCATCGACTTCCGGAGGAAGCAGCTCAGCCATTCACCTCTCATCATTGACAATAAAGCTGTGGGGGTGGTCAGCAGCACCAAATTTCTGAGGGTTCACATTGTGGAGAGTCTGGACTGGTCACTACCTACATCATCGCTGGTCAAACGGGCTCAGCAACATCTGCACTTCCGTCGATGGATGAAGAGAGCACAGCTGTCCTCTCCCATCCTGACCAGCTTCTACAGAGGCACCATAGAGAAGGTGCTGACCAGCTGCATCTCCATCTGGTTTGGCAGCTCCAGGGCCACGGATAGGAAGTCACCGTGGAGGGTGGTGAGGACGCCAGAGAAGATCATCAGGACCTCTCTTTCATCCATCCATGATGTTGCACACAAGCGTTGTCTCAGCAGAGACATCAAAGACTCCACCATGGACTGCTCTTTCTGTTCCTCTCTGGAAGGAGGTTCTGCAGCACCAAAGCAAGAACAGCCCGGTTCTGCAACAGTTTCATCCTCCATGCCATCAGATGCTTACATGCCCAGTAATTCTACTGGGCAGGGGCACTCATGGAAATACAACTGCTGCTCCATTTCAGTGTTTCTCTCTGTGCAGTATAACTCCATGCAATACTGTTGCTACTTTTTCACCGTGCAATAAATGTCTCCGGATGTGTATGTATGCAAATGTGTATATATATGTTTAGTCCTATATGCACATATTGTAAATATTTTTTACACTCTATTTTGAATAATTTTTGCTTTTGTTTCTTACCAGTCCCATGGCGAGTTATTGCATTGAAATTTCATTCACAATGTGCACCAGCTAGTGAGTATTCCGTATGACAGTAAAAGTCGCTATTCTATTCTATTCTATTCTAAATACATTAATCTCATTTACAGTGTTGAAAATAATATATCTTTGCCTTAATTCCTGCTGGACTCATTTGCACTCGTAGCAGAAATTATGATCCAAACTTTTGGATGTAACCAGAAATCAAAACAATTAGTTAAAAGGTGCTAAAATGAAAAAAATTGTAGATGGTTCTCTGTTTTTGTCACTACATTCTCCTCTTTCATATTTCACAGTGTTTATATGAAGCACGGCATTAAATTAACAAAATAAATTAATGTTAATAGGTAATGGTATTGGGTTGCTTTGTCCCCATCGTTGGCCCCTGAAGAGGAATAAGCTGATATGAAAAATTAATAAATGAACATTGTTTATACAAATGGATGCAATCCAAAAAATAAGAGAAAATAGCATAACTAAACTAAATTAAATAACACTCCTCTGGGTCCTGGTGCATATCAGCATATGCTTCTTTAGTTTGATCCTGCCTGAAATAAGTGTAAAGTATGATAAATTCTCCAATGTTTGAAGTTCTGTAATCTTTTATTTTAGGGTTGCGGACACATTTTTATGATTCAAACACGAAAGAAAGCATCCACAAAACGTATGTACAGTTAGAGCATCTTGAACAAAAAGAAGTTCAAATAATAAATTATGGCTATAAAAGCATACTTGCTCTGCGGAAAATGTTTGAAGGTCTAATTTTGGAATTATGCCACGCTTGTTGTTTGTCCTTTGTTCATCATGAAAGAATAGCTGAAACAAAAGCGTTTTCTATGCTTGCTATAGGGCCAAATGGTTGCTGTAGTCTTTTTGATCTAAGAAGAACAGTGTGTGTCCTAGAAAGGATCTCCACTGGGAGCATCTCCATTGCCTCGTGCTGGAATATGGAACCATGAATAGAAAACATGCTGCAGATGACTGACGGACGCCTAAAGGTGAGAGAAGCTGCGCAGACATGCAAAGGCTGTCTTTTCAAACAATCGCACTGGATGGGAAAATGTGGGCAGGCTAAGGGAAGGCGTTACACTCTCCCAATCCTTGACTCGTGATCGTCAAGAAGGCATCCTGTCAGTGCTGAAAAATCTCATTTCATGTCAGAGGCATGTGTCACTGCTGTACTCTGTGGCAGCATCTTCTTGCCAGTCAAACAACGGAGCCTTTGAGCTGTTTTCAGGAAGTTAAGTGATGCAACCTTCCATCCAATATGCTGAAATGTGGCAAGTCATGTTGCTGAAGTACACATATTCTCTCAGATGTTCCGGCGGAGGGACATTAGTGTCTCAACAACGCAGCATAAAAGGCTGTGAATGTGTCTCAAATATTCAGTGAGTCTCTCTGACCGGCGTCGACGCTGGCATCCCTCATTCCACTCTGATGTGTCGAAAACAGATGAGAGAGGGAAACATTTGTACAGCTGTCACTCCCTCAGTCATGAAAAGGGTGATGTTGCCGTTGTGCATCAAAGGAGGGCACAGCACCCGAAAGCTCGGAAAATAAGCCTCTGTGAGAAAACAGGAGATGCTTGAGACGTAGGGGCAGGGACTGCTGGGCTTGGGTGCAAAGACGAAGAGTGTGTGTAATGAGCAGAACTTGCATAAATATATATGTATATGTAAATTATGATTTATAATCAATCAATCAATCAATCAAAATGTATTTGTAGAGCACTTCACACCAACATAACAGAAGACCAAAGTGCTTTCCAACAGCATAATAAAACAAAACAGTACAATTTGGATTACTATGAAACCGCAGAACCCATAAAAAACCCCCACAAAACTACAAAAAACATAAAACCATAAAGACACCATAAAACAGTCCTAGGATTCAAAAGCACGTCTAAATAGATGGGTTTTCAACATATATAACAACACGGTCTCACGGGGATTCGTGAAACTGTTACGTAAATTTTTTGTTTCTTTTTCGTGCGCACCAACACGATTTCGTCATGTTTTTCGTGCCGCTCACCACGAAATGTTTTTCGTGTTGCTCACAACGAAACCCGCTGTGGTAATCACAGCTGAAAGTGGTTTATACCAGCGGATTCATGACGATCTAAGCTGTCCATCGGCGTATACTGCTTGTGTGATCGCGTTTGCGGCCGCCGGCCGCCGGACATTCTTGAAATTCCTATGCAAATTGGGAAAAAAAAAAAAAAAAAAAAAAAAAAAAAAAAAAAAAAGGTAAGTGTACCACCGGGTTATGGTTATGGTTAGGGACGATGTCATGCAAAATATAGCGTTGGATTCGCCATGGTTTTACATTAAAAATATAATACACACATTCGTTTGAAATACGTTCTGGGTGGCACGAAAAGTCCGCCGTTTAAAATACATTGGTGCGCATTTCGTGGTGAGCGGCACGAAAAACATGACGAAATCGTGTTGGTGCGCACGAAACCGAAACTAAAACTTACGTGACAGTTTCACGAATCCTCGTGAGATCGGGCTGTATATAAATATATATACATACATGATATGAATACATATATATGATTTCTATAGTGCATGACACACATATCCATCCATTCATTATCTATACACAGCTTAATCCTCATTAGGGTTGCAGGGGGGCTGGAGTATATCCCAGCTGATTTGAGGACACCCTGGACAGGCCGCCAGTCTATCTCAGGGCTACACAGAGAGACAAACAAACACACTCACATTCACACCTATGGAAAACTTAGAGTCACTAATTAACTCCTTGATGCCTGAATTTATTTACAATTAAATCATTTGTGTGTTTGTGTGTATTTGCTTTCCATCTGGTATTAAAATAAGCGGGGATTGTTAATTTGTCTATTAAACATGGAACAGATATATAATAGTAATAACAGATATATAATCATTAGGTCTCACTCCAACTGGTCCTACAAGAAACCAGCGCTTGCAAAAGGTTCTGAGGTACGTATCAAATATGCACAAACCGGCATTGGGGGAATGGATACGTTATCTTGGCTGCTGTCTGAATGACAGTGCTATGATGCAAATTTGCCACAATCGCCATCAAGGGGTTCACCTGAGCATGTTTTTGGAAGCTGTGACAAAGCCAGTGTACCTGGACAACATGCACACTGGGATGCGAACTGGGGATCTTGTAGCTGCGAGGCGACGGTGCTGACCACTGATCACTGTGCAGCCCATGACACACACAGTACATCTGAAATGTATACTTGTGTGGGACTTTATACACTGAAGAATTTTGGTCAAAGTAGCAAATCTTCAAAAGAAAACCACAAAAACTTAATAATAAAAGCATGATTGATAGAAATGGATATGCCATAAAAATCAAACACCACAACAGCAGCTTTTTTTTTAGCAAAAAGTTTTCAAGACCTCCAGTAGGGCGACATCACTTCATCCTTTCAAGCATAAAATACCAGTTTGTTGCAAACACCTTGACAGCGGACATGCCTTGTGTCTGTTCACCATGCAGGTATACACATATATATATAGCATTGAAGTGAGCTTGCTGATTGGTGTGTTGCGTTGCTGTTGTCATGTCCTGAAAGGAGCTTTTCACTTTGGCTGTTAGAAGGTACATAAGAGACGGCACGCATGCCAGGAGAACAAATGGTGCTTAAAACCATTTTTTGTTTATAGGAGACACTGTACAAGGAGATCTATGCCTTCATTATTTTTCATTGAAAGGGTTGTAATTGAAGTAGTTGCTGCCAGACTCTGAATTTGTTGATGCTTTCCATTTCTGACACAATACAAAGTTCTACACTCTGCAGAAATCCTGTGCTATGTGTACCCACTGTACTTAACACACCTCAGGAATAATCACATGGTCGCATTGCTGCAGCCCAACCTGAGACCAGCTGCTATATCCTGTAAAAAGTACAAAGTCACGGTGTTTCAGAAACATCCACAGGAGCCCTGTGTGTTTTCTCTGTTTGTCATGGACAGCAGTGTGACCATCTGTGTGGCCAACATGTGCCTCTTGTAGTATGAATAGATTCGTGTCTGCTGTTCAGTTTCAAAGTCAATGAATACTGATGCGGAAATCATGAAATGCCCCTAAGGTCAGACATTGCTTGAGTATAATGTGGAGCTATGCATCCGTGGGAGTTCGCATGTTCATTTAAGTGTGTAAGTGTAGTTAAAGAGGATGTTCCTATTCAAACGTGGTCTCTGATGGCATTCAAGCCTGAGACTACCAACAATTATAAATCCAATTTGATCTTTGCTTTGAAATTTTTTTCTTGGGTGGACAATTTTATTGATGTACGAAAAGCATGTTTTTCTTAAAAAACCTGTAATTTTATGCTACTTTACCTGTGAATGATAATTGTTACTTCTGCCAAGGAGCTCCTGTTCTTATTATTTCACAGGGGGCCTGTGTTTCCTACAGCAGCACTTTTTAAAAATGTTGGGTCATATCGGCATTTATAGCTGTGAAATTAAAAAAAATCTGTTTATTTCACTGTAACTCTTGGGATATGTGGGTTTCCAGTTACATTTTGAGAGAATTATTTTTTCTCCTGAATTACATACACTCAGCAAAAATATAAACGCAACACTTTTGTTTTTGCTCCCATTTTTTTATGAGATGAACTCAAAGATCTAAAACTTTTTCCACATAAACAATATCACCATTTCTCTCAAATATTGTTCATAAATCTGTCTAAATCTGTGATAGTGAGCACTTCTCCTTTGGTGAGATAATCCATCGCACCTTACAGGTCTGCCTTAGACTGCCCACAATAAAAGGCCACTCTGAAATGTGCAGTTTTGTTTTATTGGGGGGGTCCACTCCTCTTCAATGGCTGTGTGAAGTTGCTGGATATTGGCGGGAACTGGTATGCGCAGTCGTATACGCCGATCCAGAGCATCCCAAACATGCTCAATGGGTGACATGTCCAGTGAGTATGCTGGCCATGCAAGAACTGGGATGTTTTCAGCTTCCAAGAATTGTGTACAGAATTTAGGTTTTCTGCACCTAATGCTTGGAAAAAACTACACTCTCAACTTCAACGTCAAGCCTTTGTTACTCTGAATGAGTTTAAAGTTCTGGCGAAATCATTGCAGTTTACCTTGTCTGTGTGCAAGTGTTATATGTGATCAAGCTTTAATGTTGTTTACTGTTTTGCTTTTTAATGTGACTATGCTGCTGCCCTCCTGACCAGGTCTCCATTGTAAAGGAGATCTCTGATCTCAATGGGACTAACCTGGTTAGATGAATGCTAAATAAGAAAATGCAGTTTAGTGGTACAGGGATCTCATTTTAGCTCAGATACAGGTTGAATGACACTATCAACTTGGCATTTTTCTGCTTCTTAAAGCTGAAGAAGTCACTATGTTATGTGCCAATGAATTTTGCTGAGGTAAAATGGTTAATTTCTGGTGGAGACAGAATCCCATCTGACTATTAAGAAAAACCCATTAAAAATGTCATTTTGACTGAGCCATTCTTCAAGAAGCCTTCATATTTTAGGATCTGGATATTCTCCAAAACTGAAGATGGTCACTGTGTGTACCTCAATGCAGATCTGAATCCTGATGGAACTGCTTGACATTTTTCTCTCTGTTTCGTGCTGCCTTGGCAGAGCTACGTACTCTCTAGTTAACCTTGATTTAAATATGCTCAACAGTAGTTGGAAAAAAAGTCCCTGCACTATCAAAGAATGAGCCAGCCTCTCAAGTCTGTCTGTCTACAGTGTTCTGTACCACAGGACACCAGATGGCCACAAAAACCCTCTCTTTCATTGCCTGTGCCTTTTATCCCCACTCATTAAAAAGACCCTTTTGAAGGGGGAAAGCCCAAAATACCACCTCAGACTTCAATGCATAAACTCCCTTATCTGCCTTTGTTTGTACCAAATTTGGATATAGAGGTTTGCCTGATGTTATATTTTCACCCAGGTGTGCAGACCAATTATAGCATAGAACTGTTTTGCTCAGGTTTGAAGCGCTGACCTCAAAAACCTGAGGAGTAATGGCCATCGGTCCTTAAAGCGATAAGTATTGAGCAACTTGAAGAGTCATTGGCCTCACATAGCCTGACTGAGAGGGGTAAGAGATGGAGGGGGAATGGAAGAGGGACAAAAAGCTCTTTGGGCTTCAACTGCCAGCCCAGCACCTCTCATGGAATAAAAATGCACCTCTTATCTCTGATTCTGTGGCCTCGGCTTGATCCACACTGATCTAAAATGACTTTGTAGTTCCAGAACATTATCCTGCCGCTCCGCAGCCATCAGCGGCATCGGCCAACACACAAGCATTAATTATAAATCCATTAAAAGGGCTAGTTCGTCAGCAATGCAGCCATTATCAGATGACATGTCATTATTTTCCCTCTTCACCGCAGCAGCGAGCTGTGGTGGCTGCTGGCCAGTTCACTGGAACAAACATCTCATCTGTTTAAGGGTGCTGCTTTAGGAACATATAATGCATGGTGAGTGGGGGACGGGTCTCTGGGGGTAATGTGTCCTCCAGCCTGACGGCACGACGACAGTGGTTAGAATATTAATTAAAAGCATTTATTTGTCAGCCCTAAAATATAGAGCGCGGTGGCCAGAAGGGCTCATCTCACTGCAACTTCAGGAAACACAAACAAGTGATAAAACTTCAACACTTTAACTGAAAATTTCATAGATTTGTTTTGAAAAAAATAGACGGGAAATGGAGTTAAATTTGGGTTGTCTGGTTAAGAAACCACTTCGGAAAACAACACACTGAACATTCATCGTGAGAGCTGACAAAAGCAAGACCTCTAGAAAGTGCTGTGCATGAAATCATAATAGCTACTCAGCTTGTACATCTGGGTAACAACTTAACAAACTCAGTCTGCAGATTAACACCACGTGACACATTTGACAGCTCATGAATAACAAGTCTGGTCTCATTCCCAACTGTTCCCTTACGGCCGCTCTCTCAGGACTCCCTGGCATCAGATTTGAACACACAGATGTCACATTTGTACCCTTTAGTGTCATTTTTTTTCATTTCCATAAAACTCCCTTAACATCAGAAAGCACAAAGCAGCAGTCAGAACTTTTCAAACAGTGAGAAGCTTGTCTTGTGTGGCCATGATATTTATCTAGTAAAACATTAAAGTCACAAAATAAAATGAAATTAAAAGAGAAGAAAAAAAGACCTTCAGCATTTCAACCGCACGATTTGACGCTTTAAATCCTGTGAAGTCCTAAACTTAATTTCAGTTTGAACAGCATGTTGTCTATAAGGAAAATGGCAGAAATGGAGTTTGCATGTTTTCCCTGATCTCCTGGCTTTCTCTGGGTACTCCAGCTTCCTCCCACAGTCCAAAAACATGCTGAGGTTAATTGTGAACTCTAAATTGTCCGTAGTTGTGAATGTGGGTGTGCTTGTTTGTCTGTATATGTAGCCCTGTGATAGACTGGTGACCTGTCCATGGTGTCCTCTGCCTTCCCCCTAAGTCAGCTGGGATAGACTCCATCCCCCCCGCGACCCTAATGAGGATTAAGCGGTGTATAGAGAATGGATGTAAGATGCCAGTGGCAAAACAGGAAAGCAAACAACCAAGCAAAAAACCCTGGCAAAGAGAACAGGTTGAAATAACCCTGGTGAGTGAACTTTAAATTTGGATTACTTTGTCAGGCTGACTTCTCAAAGACTAACATTAACCTTCATGCTGAATATTTGCTATTTGTTGTAGAAGACGTTTCTTTCACTTGCTTATGCTTTGTGTCTTTTCATATGTTTTCTTGAGTCACATTGTGTTGGGCTCTCAGCCTCTGTTTAGGATACTATGGCAACTCTAAAATAGTACAAGCCTTAATAGGGCCAGCATTTTTAAAATCATTTTTCACCGTTAGAAGGAAGACTGAACCAGAGATGAAAATGTTCTTCTCAGAGCATGAAAGCTTACCATGTTGAAAGTTTCCACTGTTGGAACTGCTCGGATACAAGAGCTCAGATGTTCACTCAATCAGCTTGGAGAGGGATCATATGTCTGCACCAAATTATGCTGCAGTTTGTTTGTGTAGCAGGTGGACTGTGCCTAAACAATAAAAACCAACCCAATCCAATTTGATGTTTGCTCTGCTGTGCAGCATAGACAAGCTATAATCAAATGGCATGGTGCAGCTCAGAAACAGGGAAATCATGTCTTGTGAAATCACACACAGAAGGTTTTTCGTTATGTATATGTCATCATCTGCAGCTTTAAAGGAAAAAAAAAAGCTTTCTGGTGCTTCAGCTTTAAGGACTCAAATGGCTTTCATACATAAAAATGCATGAAATATCAGTTTGACCCAAGATGACTCAATTGGTGTCTTCCTTCAACAAGATAAAATGACAATAACTAATTAGTGGCAGGCAGATGGCCACCTAAAATTAAGTCCTGCCTGATAATAATAAATGAACAACCGCTGAGAGGAATTGAAATCCTCCCTATCTTCGGCACACAATTTCTCTCATTCTATAAAAACCACAATGACACAGGAAAATGTTCATGTACAAAATTAGCCCCGGGCTTATCATAATTTGCCCTGATTCAGACTCAAACATCTGAGCCTCGAGGCTGAACACAGGTCTGAAGGTGCAGAGAGGGAGGCTGAGCCGAGAGCTCCTTCACCTTCACCTTCTTCTATTTATAGAGTATTGTTCTGTCGATAGCTCTGTGAGGCTCTGATGACTAGATGCCAAACTCTTCTTTGCTTTTTATGTTGACGTTTCTCTGGTGGCACATTCTAGAGGGACTAATGATACCTACAGTGTGTGTTGATTTCAGCTCTGTTATCCACACTCCCTCCATACAAGACATCCTCATTATCTCCAACTGCGCTCTCATAGGCAGAACACCTGAGCGGTAATTCTTGTCCTTGTTAAGTCCTGCAGACTGGAGCAGGTATTCATTATCCGCTGATCATGTTTACTTCAGCTGAACGCTGTTTTAAATGATGGCAACGCAGCTGGAATTACACGCTGCCAAAACCATCCACTTTACGCTGTATTTATGACTTTGTGCATCAAAGCTGTTTGGCTGCAAACAACCATTTTTCTTCATGAATACTATAGTTGTGGTTATATTGCACATGTTGAATATGTTACGTAACAGTGTAATCGCTGATACAGAGTAAACAGTCACGTTCCTCATTTTATTCCAACATAACAAAACCCAAGTGCAAAGAATAGAAAATAAAGGTGGCTAAATATGCAGTACTTCGATTACAGGCTACAAATTATTTATTACCTAACAAGGATTAATACGATTCCTAATAGATATTTTTAGCATAACAGATATTTTAAAACAACAGAAAAATACATTATAGATAACAAAAGGCAGCAGCTGCATTCAAAAGAGGCCTAGAAAGGAATTGTAATTTCACTACATGTGCACTTAATGTATCATTGGATTACAAGACAAAAGTGCTGATATGGAACTTTTATTCTGAAATTCTGACATTTTTGCTTGGGAAAACAACATTGTTAAAAGTTCTCAGATAGGAAAAACTTTGTGTGATCAGTAATGGAAGTTCATATCACTGATGGGGGACAAAGAATTAAGCAAATCCTAATTTTACCGTATAAATGTAACAATAAATTAAATTTGATTCAGTTTTATTTA
Source organism: Acanthochromis polyacanthus (assembly GCF_021347895.1). Classification (NCBI taxonomy): domain Eukaryota; kingdom Metazoa; phylum Chordata; class Actinopteri; family Pomacentridae; genus Acanthochromis; species Acanthochromis polyacanthus. The sequence continues at coordinate 31,295,797 of NC_067121.1, forward strand.
TGTAGCGCTAAATTATTTAGTAATATTTAAATATCTATCTATGTATCTATCCACTTATACATTTTTAAAAATGTATAATTTACAAGAAAAAGCTGTCAAAACTAAATTCTACCAAAATGACCCAATACTCAAAATTTCTTATTTTTATGCAACCAATCATTTCATTTTTTAAATTTTTTTTAGGATTTGTTTTGTAATATAGCTGTGATTGTACTAAAAGTAAATGCACTTGAAGAGTGCACCTAAGCGTGACTCTTAATGCAGTATACATCCAAATGTATGTTGTGTCTGAAAGCTTTTTTTCCATATTGAGTTTACTTTGAACAAGAAACAGTAGTGACAGTAGAAAAAAAAAAACTAATCCTCCAGCAGAACCAGGCTCATGGAGGGCAGACATCTGGCTCAACTAGTCGGGGTCAGGGAAGAGCAGAGAGGGAGAACAAACGCATAAAAGACTAAAAAAAATGTGGTTGTTCTTTAGAAAGGAAACAGTCAAACAACAAGAAAAGACATTTCAGTAAGATACAGCTCCCACTCATTGAACAGTGCAGCCTAACGCACCTGTACAACAACAAACTATGAAGACGGCATGCAAAAAATAACATAGTTGCTAGGTTTTTCCGGCTTTAGATTCAGGATCAAACCACATGTTTATTCTTCAACATGAAAGTGGCTTTAGTCACCAGCTGGAGACCTGGTAGTTTTGTCATCTAATCCATCTGATAATTAAAATCACATGTACTGTGTTCTGTGATATCAGAAACAGTTCTTTCAATCCCCACATAATATTTACAGGGACACTGTAGCCACAACATTCTGCACGTCAGAAGGCCCACTTGTCATTTTTCCCCTCGAGGGTTTTCGCTTGAGGACACAATTCAGATGTGATTTCATGCACTTTTGTTTTCACTCATCCACATATATGCATCTCAGATAGCCAGATTGAAAACCTGATTGGAGTCTCTCTTGGTTTTCCTCAGTTAAATGGTGGGGGTAATGAATCTGAAGCTGTTCAGTCACTGCCAGAAGACCTTGTTACCTTTAGCAACAGTGCACAAAGGAAAAAAGTTTAGCTAGCAACTGTTTATAAAGTCACTCTCGCCACCAAAGATCTCTGTGTAATTTCTGCATAATTCAGCTGCCATTATAACAGAGCGCAGACCCTGTTAGTGGCTATTTCCAGGAGCTGTTTACTGCTGTACTCTAAATTACTGTGTGAGAGAGATGGATGCATTTACACCTTTCACAGCATCTGGCTAGGAAGACGGAAACCGTTTGGCAAGACGATTTCAGCCATCAGATTTCAAACCATGCTTCTAAGACACTTAACTTTTTGATCCACTCAAGATGCATTAAGTGGCTCATTAAAAATATGGCGAGATTGTCCACCCTCTTTTCTGCCGCTGCACCTTCCACGCACGCACAGAAATTGCTTTTACTCCCCCCCCCCCCCCCCCCCATTTTGCCTGTTTTGTATTTTTCTCACACATTTCATGATTACACCCCTCTCTGGTGACTCCCGCGAGTAAGCGGTGATTAGTTGTGCCTCGTGTCAGCGCGCTTTGGCATTAAGGTCGAAAAAGCTAACACCTACAAACACGAGGGTATTCAGCAAACGGGAGGCCACCTGGAATGTTTCATGGACTCTAAACGTGTTCTGCCTTATTGTGCACTCGGAGCTGACAGCGTGGCAGGAAAGGTGAACGTCTTGGAGCTCGTGGAGAACCGCGGAGCTGGCAGATTGGGTTTAAAGCTGCTCTTCTACATGAACTCTGAACATCCGGACGAGCGTCACGGCCGACCCGTGCACTAGGAATATGGCTGTTTGGCTGCAGATTTAACTCCAGTCAGTGGTCGTCTGTCTGTATTTGACAGCGTCTCCAGATGGCGGTAGGAAAGGGGACATGGCCACATGACTGCATCATTCTGTGCCGTCCTCGCTGCGAGGAGGACGACAGTATGGTTTCTGTCGGCAGTGACAGATTGCTGGAGGAGAAGCTTGTTCAAATAAAGTATGAATATCTGTAATGAACCCATATTTAGGATACAAAAAATGTTCTGCTTATGTTCCACATGCAAAATGATACTTTAGTGAATGTCACTCGTGCTGCTGTGGCTGTGATTCAGATGCTTGAGGGACATTTGACTTCATATATGGAACATAATCATAGTACATCAACGAGGCCTCAAGTTCTGTGCGTAATTCATGCATTTAGGGGTCTGTGAGGAAATTACTCTTCTGCATTTCCCTTCACTTTTTTCTTCGGCTCTCCAATTGATGAATTCGATGCATTGCTAATTATTCCTCGTTTCAATGCGTTCTCAACCCCTCTCATTATCACAGCGAACTCAGTCAAGGAGCTACAAGGTTCTACATGTGAAAAGAAAAGCTTTTTGAAAGAATTCCGCGGCTTGAAGGCACAGAAGCTCCTCTGCCAAACAAGCAAGTTCTTTAAAGGCCTCTTTATCTTCAGACAAGAAGTCTTGGGGGGTCGGGGAGGGGTCCAGAGCTCCACTGAAAGCATTTCATTTGTTTGTCTTCATTCATTGGCTTATGAATGCTTGCTACTCAGTGTGAAAGTTGTTTTATTTCTGATAACCCACAAGGCTACCCAAAATCGACCGGGCTTATTGGATTTGTGGAAAAATAATGGCTCACAGTAACATATGTACATATTGGTATTAGAGTACAGAACGTACAGTTTCGTCCAGATATACCAGAAAAGTGAAAGCTTACTGAAAACAGTGCTGCATCTAAATAAAGCGACAAAAAAAAAGAAGTTTTGGAACAGTAATGAGAGCACTCCTGTTATAATCGAGTGGGAGCCATCTGGTGAAACATGGTCTGGAAAGAGCGCAAGCAATCAAGACCTCGTTCTCAGCTGTTTGGGCAGACTGGACACCGAGAGTTTGCATGGACACAGATTAGTCCATCAGCCTGAAGGTGAGCAACACACGAGACACGAAGTGACGAGACGGAAAGTGACACAGAAAACAGATGCCGACGTGATCGCCAAGACACGCAGCGGGAGAAGATCAATTGTGTCTTCTTGGCTTTCATCAAAGTTTGTCAGCAGAGGAAATGTGCCTGTGCTTTCTCACAGCCCCCAGAGATTTATTTGTAAATGTCACACTTGTCAAATTGTCAGCATCTGTGTCTCCCATGGATGCTACATCACATGCAACAGCAGAAGCAAATTACGAAATAACTCGCTGACACGTGTTTTACTTCAGTTTTTTGGATGATTTTCTTGGTCATCTGCAGGCAAAAGAATCCTAAAATTGAAATCCGTACTGAAGGTTTTATTGTAAATGAAGAATCCAGCCACATCAGCACACACACACACACACAGAAAAAAAAGAGACACACACAGATGTTACAAGAACCTTTATGCTACACATCAGCGGGCAGGCAGTATTCAGTCACTTCTCAAACACATCTTGGTTTGTCTCTCATTAAAAATGTTTGCCTGGATGACACTGTTCTGTCTTTAACCAACTGTGACCATGTCATCTGTCCCTGGAATTACTTTTTTCTTAGCTGTTTTAGATATCAAGTAAAGCATTTTCAAATTATGCGCCAGGAGCGCCAGACAAAAATGGCATCTTTCTGTTGATTTTGCATCTCTTTTGTCTGCAAAAAGCTTAATTCGAGGGACATGTTTACTAGCCATTTTCTCTCTATGACTTATTATTTGACAGAATGAGTTTCTGGCATCAGATTTGTATCAAAGGGACAAACAAGGGTCTTGTTTGGAGATGGTTAACTGAAAAGAACAGCTGCAAGGATCTGCTTTTAACAACAACAAAACTCTTTATTTAAAGCCACAGAATTTCTCAAGAAACTTTGTTTTTGCACGTTGCATCTGACTTGTCTGCCTTGACAGACATGAAATACCTGAGTAAAGAATGCGTGGTATATAGTGTGTGGCTATATAATGCATATATAATCAACAAGTGCTTAGCAACAGCAAGCTAATCAAAAGATTTAGGAATTTATAATTGTCCAGATGTGATTGATTCCGACATTTTGGCAAATATACTAGATTGGTTGGAAGTTAGAAGCTGTATAGTAAATAAAAAGGTACAGACTTAGCTTAGTGTAACTAGAAACATGGGGAGCCAGCTCGCCCAAGTCTGTCTGAGGAAATAAAAGAAGCAATCCACTTACCACAACCTCTGAAGCTCATTAACTCGATGAGCCCTGGGCTGTTTTCAGGGTAATTTCACTACCTTTACTTTTAAGCTCATATCTTGGTCATTTTAAAAGCTAGTCGTACATGCTGTATCTTGTTTTATTCAGAGGAGTCTTGGCTATTAAAATCATTAGATATGATAATATTTGCAGATTTTTTTATATATATATTGTCTTTTTCATCTTGGGAAACTATTATGATACTGTTATGGTTTTACATGTATGTGACTCTAAAAAAGTTCACCACCTCCAGAAGTTCCCCCCTTTCATTGCTTTTCAAAAATGACTCATGGTCAATATAATTAGCTTGTTTTTTAACAAAACTTTACAACAACAAAAAAGACTATTTCATGACACAGACATTCAAATCAGTATTTACAGGATGCACCTTTGACCACAGTCACAGCACTGAGCTTGTTTGGACAGGTCTTAATTAGTTTTGCCCATCTGCAGTTTGACCCCATTCTTCTTTGCAAAACTGCTCACATTCAGTCAAATTCCATGAGGATCATAAGTCAACACATCTTTTTAAGTCCAGTCTCAAATTCTCAATTGGATTAATGTCTGGGCTCTGACTCAGCCACTCCAGAACAATCACTTTGTTGTCTTTAAACTGTTTTTGCGTAGCTTTGGTCGTATGCTTCGGGCAGTTGTCTTGCTAGAAAACAAATCTTGTCTGAACTTTTTTTTTTTTTTGCAGACTTTATGAGACTGCTTCAGAATTTCCCTGTACTTTGCTGCATTCATTTTATCCTCTACTTCATTAGCCTTCCAGGGAATGCTGCAGAGAAACATGTCATGATGCTGCCACCACCATGCCTCACAGCGGGGATGCTATGTTTGGCGCCCACCAAATTGACCTGCTAAATTGACCATAATTCAATGTTGAAAAGCAAAAAATGATGAAAACTTTCAAATAGGGTGAATACATTTTAAAGGCCCTGTATCTCGTTAATAAAATCCTGACAGTAGAGGAAGCTTTTCGTAGTTATGCAGAGATTTTCTGCAATCTGACAATGCCTGCACTGTGATGGTGTGATACTCTATGGCTTAGTAGTTTGACAGCATATGCGCTCAACAGAAAAAAAAAAAAAAGTTACATCTTTATGGACTGAAGTGCTCGCATACAGCAGGTGACCTGTGCCACTCTTTTGACCGTCAGTAATTGCTGTCATTTTTAAACTTCGGTATGTACAAATGTTTGACAAGCATCGTCGCAGAGCTCTTTGCTGTGATATATGTTTCATACCTATGCCTTAATCACTTCATGATTAACTGAAACAAAAGTGTGAATGTGGAGGTGGACAGAACAGGCTGTTACTATGATTACATTTCATGTAAATTGAAACTAACTTGTCTCACAAACGTTTCCTCACACAGAGAAACAACTAGCATCACTGGAAAGGTCAAGGTGTGAAGTTTTTTTTTCCATCTCACTGCACTGAATACTTTGTGAGCAGATCAACTGTAATTGCAACTGTCTTCTTCTAAGGGATAATTAATACAAGACAACTTGCTCGTTTAATCCGTGCAAGAAGCAAATGGTGAAAACAAATGGTTCTACCCTTGAGTGATTTCAATCATCACCATCTGTCAGGAACAAAGTGAATGAGTATATTCAAGTTTGAATTTAAAAGAAATCTGGCCTTTTCCTTCTTGCTTTATTTACTTCAACACATTGTTAACTTGTGTGATGGAATCTGCCAGAGCGCTGACACACCGCATTGCTTTAACACTAATTTTATGCACAGAAGAATGGAAACCTGTCAGTCCTTCAGTTTGGTCAGGGTTGAGTTTTTGTTCATCCTGTGACTCCCTGACAGTCTGGAGCTGTGATTTTTAGTATCAAATTATCCATTTTGATGCCAAGTGTGGGCTTGGTCCGTGAGAAGCAGGAAGCCAGACATCCAGAATGATTCAGCCTTCATCTCTGCTTTGACAGACGACGCTTTTAACAGGCTCATAACTCGTCTGAACTGGTCCAGGCGGAACAACTGTATAAATCATGAAACAAACAGTTTTTTGTGGCTGTGACATAACTGTTTTCAACACAGATGACTCAAACAGAATGAAAGAGCGAAAGATAGAGAGGTTTGACTGCTGCACACCATCCGTCATATAATGCTTGTATTGTATAATTATAGGTTCAGCAGTTGCAAATTGGCTTCAACTGTTAGCAAAGGTGATCCACTGGAGCGTCTCTGCCCATTCTGACCACCTGTACATCATAAAAAAACAGCTGGGATGCTGCCAGTTTCATTTTTTCTCTTAACACGGTGGAAAATTTTGCATGTCACAACTGCATTCTGACTTTGTACAATTGGAGTGAGTGGCCCAGTGTGGTTGCCAAAGTTTATTTTTCGTCTGACGTCCAAAATTTAAAACGCAGTGAAGAAACTGCTGTAAAGCTGCAACATTATTACACTATAAAACTGTCCTAGCAATTACAACTATAGGGGAGCCTGGGACTTACACGTACAGACGGGACTCATGTATGTTTTCTGGTCCTGATGGCCTTAGATTTCTTCTGTTTTAAGTTGGTGTATTCAGGTTTGTTGCACCATTGGGCAAAAATTCCAACAGAACAATCCAGCAGATTCTGTCTTCATCTGTCCTTTTATCCTCATCAATAACCAAGCAGTGGATATAGTGGACAGCTTGAAATATCTGGGGATTGCAGTCGACAATAAATTCACTTTTGACCGGCACACCACGGACATCCAAAAAGAATCCACCAGAGACTCTCAGCCATCTGTAAACTGAAAGGACTTTTAGGAGTTAAATCTACAGCCTCCGGACATAGATACAGAACCCTGAGATGCAGACGAACTCGACTAGGCAAAAGCCTGATGCCATCAAATATAGAAATCCTTAACAAAAGGCCAAGGTGATCTGACCAGACTGAAAACTACACTTACATTTTGAATAGCGTTTTTGTAGAATGTGTTTTAGTTTTGTTTTGTACTGCTGTGGAAAAGAATCTCCCCACAGGGACAACAAAGTCTCAGTCTAAGACTGTAATTCAGGTTGTCTGAGGATAAACTAGACCTCTACCCCTGCTACTCGCTTTTTCTTATGGCTTTACAAATTCTAATCTGTGAGTCAAGACTTTGGCAAACCACAGCCCTTTTCAGACCATCCATCCATCCATTCATCCATTATCTATACACCGCTTAATCCTCATTAGAGTCATAGGAGGCTGGAGTCTATCCCAGCTTACTTAAAGGGGAACTTCGTTTTTTTTCAACCTGGGGTCTGTTTTCATATGTCTTTTCATACATGTGACTGATGGAGAAATGAATTTTCGACATAGCTCCAGTATTTAGACAGGCAGGCAGCTTCGCAGCTCAGCTAGCGAAAAGTATGGGGCAACTTGCCCCCCCGTGTCAAAGTCCACCCCAACGTGATTTTTTTCCCCCACACTGACCGGCTCGGATAGTCTCAATGCAACACGGTCTCACGGGGATTCGTGAAACTGTCACGTCAGTTTTTGTTTCGGTTTCGTGTGCACCAACACGATGTCGTCATGTTTTTTGTGCCGCTCACCACGAGCGAAACCCGCTGTGGTAATCACATCTGAAAGTGGTTTATACCGGCAGATTCATGACGATCTAAGCTGTCCATCGGCGTTTGCGGCCGCCGCTGCGGCCGCCGGACATTCTTTAAATTCCTATGCAAATTAGGCGGATTCATGACGATCTAGGCTGTCCATCGGCGTTTGCGGCCGCCGCCGCGGCCGCCATTGCGGCCGCCGGACATCCGGCCACAGCAGCGGCCGGATCACATCTGAAAGTGGTTTATACCGGCGGATTCATGACGATTTAAGTTGTCCATTGGCGTTTGCGGCCGCCGCCGCGGCCGCTGCTGCGGCCGGATGTCTGGCGGCAGCAATGGCGGCCGCAAACGCCGATGGACAGCTTAGATCGTCATGAATCCGCCTAATTTGCATAGGAATTTAAAGAATGTCCGGCGGCCGCAGTGGCAGCCGCAGCGGCGGCCGCAAACGCCGATGGACAGCTTAGATCGTCATGAATCCGCCGGTATAAACCACTTTCAGATGTGATTACCACAGCGGGTTTCGCTCGTGGTGAGCGGCACGAAAAACATGACGACATTGTGTTGGTGCGCACGAAACCGAAACAAAAACTGACGTGACAGTTTCACGAATCCCAGTGAGACCGGGCTGCTCAATGAGTGTCCCGTAACATACTAGAGATGAGAAGTGAACGAAAACCTCCACATTACTTGGCGATCACTATTTGTTGTGGTCTGTATCCAAATCTCAGGACGCTAGAAAGCAAGACCCCAGGTTGAAAAAAACCGAAGTTCCCCTTTAAGGCGAAGGCAGGGGACATGCTGGACAGATCACCAGTCTATGACAGGGCTACATATACAGACAAACAATCACACTCACATTCACACCTACGGACAATTTAGAGTTACGAATTAACCTCAGCATGTTTTTGGACTGTGGGAGGAAACCGGAGAAAACCACACATGCACAGGGACATGCAAACTCCATGTAGAAAGATCCCGGGAAGGCCGGAACGCGAACTGGGGATCTTCTAGCTTTAAGGCGAAAGTACTAACCACCAAGCCACTGTGTAGCTCCCTCTTTCAGACCAGATCAGTGAATTTAAAGAGCAAACAAGGAAGTAAGCTGTGGTTGCTGACTGATTTAAACAAAGGACTTTCTCATTTAAGTGATTATGCAAAGCCAAAAGTTAATATTTACTTTTTGTTTGACCTCTTCTTCGCTTTTGAAGCTTGTGCCTGTCCTCATCTGACAGGACGCTGTCTTTCTTTATTTTCTTTTCCAGATTTCTGCCTATTGCAGCTGTAACCCAGTTATACTTAAATGTAATATTGTAATCCATGTTGTAGATTTCACTGCCTGGGCGACTGATGGATATCAGCGTCAAACTGTTAAATTTACACAATGAGTAATGACAGTTTTTGCCCTTCAACTTCACACCGTCATTTGTCATTTGTGAGCCGCTTTACCTGCCACGGTGTCAGCATGTCCACATGCTGTAACACTGTGGCGTGTCATTGAGACATGGCACGAGACCTTGTTTTTTAGTTCACATCCATCCATCACAACTCCTTCAGTGCTGATCAAGTCAGCAGGGCACCTCTTAGACACACTACTGGTATCCTGCAGAGAAAACTGCCCTCCATCTCAGCTGACCAGCAAAAAGTGCTCAGTGGTGAGAATAATGATCCCAACACACACACATACTTCTCTTCGCTGTCCACAAGCTGTTATATGAGTTGGATTCCAATTTCCAGTTTCTGTTTGGCATAAAATGGTAACATGAGGCAATTGATGAATGAAGGGTTTATGTGGGCAGTGGCCTACTTGAATGTTAGTGTGTGACTGATGGCTGCATCCATCACTTCAATGTCATTATTCAAAAGACATCAAGTAACTATCAAGAAAAGTGGGTCAAAAGAAGGAGAACTTGGTGAGTGGACTGCTTTGACGTAGGGGGGTTGCATCAGGGTATTTGAAGTTTCATATTGGCTCTCTGCCCCGTGACAAATCTCAGCAGCACTGGAGTTAACGTCAACGCAGTAACTAAATTAACATTATATGAGCGAACCCACGAGCAGAGACAGCAAAGGTGGAATTTACCTCAGGGTCTTGAAAGTTAACACATAATCCTGCATCGGAGGAATACCTGATGAGGACATGTTTATATGTATGAGGGTTGCTGCCACTTTTTATATCCCCATGAAATGGTGTAGCAGATGGCAATAAAATTCACACGCCTACATGTTAATGTTTCCTGCTGGGTTTATGTGTGTGTCTCATGTGTGAAAACACAGCATTGTTGTGAGGATGAGGAAATGTCTTTTCTGGTTATATCATTGTCTTTGACGATAATAACCAAAAAATAAATATAGCACTGACCTGAAAAATTGCTTTGCGTTTTTTTAATCCTTTTCGTGGCTGATTTTAAATTATACTGCAGTTGGTTGAAGCAGCAAAACAGCGATACAAACATCTTAGATATGCAAACTAACTCTGGAGTTAATGACTACATTTACATGCACACAATAAACCATCTTGTTCGGAGAAATCAGGTTAGGGCAAGAAATCAGAAAATGCATTTGCATGCGCTGCGATGACCTGTTACCATCAAGTTTTCCGACCCAGAATCACATTTTTTAACTGAGATTGGCATATTTTGAATGAAATATGACTCAGCAGCCGAAAGATTTGTGATCAGACTGTTTCCACTGACAACACAGAGGACCGACTGTGGAGAGCAAACACCGTTTTTTCTCTATGAGCAAAAAGCCTTGATGATTTCAGTTTTAGTTGGACTTAACATTTAATAGTTTTAGAACAAGGAGGCACAGCTTATTGTTTTGATGAATCATTTTTTTCTTTTCACCTCCATCCCAAAGCAAAACATTCTTTGGAAGTCAATGTCAGCCACGTGCATTCTTTTAAACGCTTTGAGTGTCAGACTGAATACAAAGAATACAATGGTGTCGCTTTGCTGTGAGAACTGCTGATAGAAATGTGTTATTATGGAGCAAACTTTGTAGATTATAGCTAATCATTATATTACTTCAGAACAAAACAATGTCAGACAACTAATACAGACTAAAATATTTTCAGAAATGTACCTGGATTTGTTGTCCTGACTGCTACCAACAAAAACAATTTGACAAATTGCGTTAAAACAAATTGAAATGCTTGTCCACCTGACAACAAACCCTGTTACTACATATCATATTCCTGATACTGAGCATGGATGTCTACACAAACACTAACAGGAAACAAATTTGGCAGTCGGCAAATTTGAAAGTAACTCAAAAGTTTGACGAAAAGAAATAATAAGAAATCCAAAGTCATAAAGTACTGAAAGGAAAGTCATTTGAAAATAAGGAGGAGAGTAGATACAAGGAGAGAGAGAGCGAGAGGTTCCTTTATTCAATTGTGTTTAGCAGCATAATGACTTAATGAGGCTGCGGAGAGAGGAACAGAGTGAATGGAAGTGGCCTTATAAGGCATGAAAGCTTTTAAAAGTACAGCAAATGTACAGTTACAATGCGCATTGTAGTGTGTGTTTGTGCAATTCATGTTGCGAGGACCTATGTCATTTCATTGTGGCAACTCGCCTTCATTTTAGAGACACAAAAAATTGAATCTCAAGTCAAGGCAGCCTGTAAGTGTCCTTCTTTTCTGACTTGGAGAAAAAGTGACAATTCTAATTTCTATAGCTGTGGTTAGAAAAGGGTTAAAATGAGCCAATTTTGTACAAAAAGAAAGATAAATTCTCTTTTGTTAATCCACACCCTGTCAGGTTACCAGACACTCCTTTGATTAGTACTCCAATAAAAGGCCTTAAAATGCAGAGTTATTCAAAAGACACGATGACACAGATGACAAGAGAAGGACAAAAATGAGTTGTTGGTATTCTGGATGCTGGCTGGTCAGTTAGAGTCGTATACAGACACTTCAATAGCCACAGTTTCACTATTTGCTAGCTAATAAACTGGTTCAGACAGCTCTGGATGAACGGCTCCAACAATATGATCTAGTCCCCCAAAATCCCCCCCAGTTGTGCCAGATTTCCACATTGACAACATCATTAACTGTGTGTGTCACAGATGTGTGACTCGTTACAAACATGTGATTTCTCGTCTATGACCCCGCTCTCCATCTGCCCATTATCTTTCCAATACAGTGCTTAATTGATCGTTTCATGGCCTCATTTCTGTTGTAGAGATGCTGTGTGTCGGCACAGAAAATATTTGTTCCCCTATGTTAAAAAGAATGGCTAGATTTTAATAAAACATGACATTTTTGTTTAGCATAAAATACTGAATTTTAGGGTGAACACTTAAAGGCAAGAGCAATGTTAAGGTTAGAATAAGTCTCCAGGGCAAAAATAGAAGTCAGTGTAAGGTCCTCTGATGTGATAGAAATATGGCTCTGTGTGTGCTAGTGTGTGTGTGTGTGTGTGTGTGCATGTGTGTGTGTGTCTGTGTGCGTGCAGGCAGACAAGAATTATTCTTTTGAATTGACAGCTGGCTCCTGCAAAGCTCCAAGTGGACAATTGAATTGACTGGGTCAGTTTAAGCTTCTGTTGGGCAGGTTTAAAGGTTTAAAGCAGACTTTGGTCAGGGCAATTTTGCTGAAGCTGGCAACCCAGAGGATAACAAAAACACAAGATCAAGTGTGAGTGAGAGCACATTTCTCTTTACAGATCGTTTTCTCTGGTTTAAGGCGGTGGTTCCCAACCTTTTCCTTTTTTTTTTGTCCGGATGTACATCCACAGCTCTGTCAGATGAAGTCCAGCACCGAGGCCTGGTCTGGGATAATAATTCAAGCCAGGAATCTAAAGTCTGTCCACGACCTTCTGTTCTGATAAACTGCTGATTTTAGGGGATTTAGGGGAACATTCATTTTTCCTGCCCTTCAAAACCTATGGTTACGGAGTTTTTATGCCTTATAAGATTCTTTTAATCTCCTTTTAGTTTCTGGCCCTACATATCAGAGGGGTCACACATTAGACCTTGTATTATCATCTGGTTGCTGTTTTCAACTTGGAATTTGCACCACAGTTGCTGAAATTTTACTGTAAAAACACCAATTATTTTTACAGTGCACCTGGATCTGATACACAACTTAGAAGATAGCAACTTTTGTTCGAACCCACCCATTTTGCATGTGAGCAAAAGTATTGGAACATGTGACTGACAAGTGTGTTTTGTTGCCCTGTGTCGATTATTCAAACAATAAGTAGCTCTCAGTGTCTATGTTCCGTTTCAGATTGGGGTTTTGCCTGTGCGGACTGCATCTATAGTCTGTTGGACGGGAGCGTATCTCTGACCATTTAATGATTATGTTTGACTCTGTATTGCCTTGCCTACTTTCTCCTCACACACATACACACACGCACAGACACACAGACACACAACACACACTCCTTTGATTGATCAATAAAGTCAGCTACAGCTCCACTTCTCTCCAACACATCTATAACTTCACATGTATCTTTTATCTCGGATGCTTTTCTCTCCTGCACTCACAGTGAGAGACAAGCCTTTTTTCTTTAACTCATTCCACTCTGGGCTGTGTACTTCAAAGACATAAAATTAATGCTGCTGTACTCATCACGATTAAGTGTTGAAATGGTCCATTTCCCACCAGAAAGATAGAATCATTTCAGTCAGAAAAGGCAACTGTTAATGCTATTCTGCTACAATTAGATGTGGCGTTCACCAAGGCTCTATTATAGGGCTCATTATGATTTTTTAATACATGTTGCCTCTTGGTTCATCTAAGAAAAAAAAAAAAAAAAGGTAACCTATATCACTGCGATGCTGTGAAATTTAACCTTCTAGTTAGACCCACATGTCCACTGACAAGCTTCACTGTAAAAAGAACATTCTGTAGACAGTGGTGAAAATCTGGGAGCAAGGGTGCCAGAAAAAAATAGCTTAAAATGATGAAATACAGTCACATTTAAAAACTGTAAAAATGATGGAAAATCAAAAGCAAATCTCTGTAAAATAATATTTTTATTCAATTTAATAAATACTGTAAAAACACTGTCATTTTATAGCCACACACTGTAAAAAAATTGCTATTTGCCAAAATCCACATTTTCAATGTTAATCTTGCTTTTTGTTTTTTTTTTACATGTAATTTAACTAGTTATTATCTGTGATTTAACAAAATGTTTAAATCTGTAAAATAACACTTAATTTTTTAAAGCATTTTTCAATATTTCTTTAGAATGATGAAAAATATCTGTAAAATAATGGACTATTGTATTTTTATAATAATTTTTTCAGTCAAATGTTAGAAAAGAATAAATCATAATTTGTGAAAATAGAGTTTTGATGTGGACTTTTTTGGCCTGTGTTTTCAAAGGGTTTACATAAATATTTTTTTTAATTATCATTACTGTTTAGAGTTAACTGGTTATTGTCTGTGGTTTTTCACAACAGGGAAATAAAATGAAAATAAAGTAGCAGTTTAAAAATTGCTAAAAACGTTTTGGTTTGTTTGCTTATACAGTGGTTTTGTAGGTGTGTTGACATAATTTCCTTCAATTTTGTAAAATTAAATTCTATGTAATTTTACTGATTTACCCAGCTGTGAGCATGTCTCTCTGAAATATGGTCAGACATCCTGCAGTCTTCCTGGGCTTCTCTTTGACTTTGAACAAACAGGACAAACAGCATTGTGAGGTGCAGCTTTTAACAGCACAGAATGATCACCAAACTGAACATACAGCTCTTGGTGGGACTGCTGCAACTCCCTGTATATGGTGTTGACACAGTCCCATCTGACATAATTCTAAATGCAGCTGCTAAACTTTTAACTGGTACAAAGAAAAGACAGCACACCAGCCCAGTTCTGACTGATTTGTAGTGGCTGCCAGTGAAATACAATACTGATTTTGAAAATGTGATATATTTTTTAAAGCCCTAAAGGGTTTAGCTACACAATACCTCACTGATAGGTTAACTCTGTTTTGGGCCTGTAGGCTACTTTGGTCAACCTCACAATTACTCCTCTCAGTCTCAATCTTCAACACCAAAGGGCTTTTTCTGTTGCCCAGCCTCAGTTTGACAATAACTCCTGTCCCACCATTGGCAATTTTAAATCATAATTAAAGACTTCTCTCTTTTTTTGCCTTGTTTTGAGTTCAGTGTGAGGTTTCTGACTTTTAGGTACATTTTGACACCTTGTTATTGTACATTAACCGGTGTGATCATGAATCTTTTTGACTTTGACTTTATAGTTCATACAGTTTCATGATGTATTTTCATTTACTTCTGCTCTTGATCTATCTAATGCAATTATTTAGCTGATACAGCAGTAATGTTTTATGATTATCATATTCATGTTTTATATACTTGTGAGTTTAACTTGTAGTTTTTATGTCCTTTCGTCATGTATATTTGTATTGTTGCTATATAAATTCAAGTAATTTGAATTATTGACGACAGACCACTCACAGTGTGTAATATTCTTTATAACGTTTATGCCAGAAACACATATTTTCATATTAGAGTTTAAAAGTTACACAGAGACTCTGTGATTAAGGCTACGGGGATGAATATTCATGTACATCATTTTTGTGGAGTTTTTGTTTTGCACCACTTAACTCCAGCTTGACAGAAAAGAACAGTCAGGTCTTAATTTTTAACATTATCTCCATGCATGCACGTCTCTCTCTCTTTCCTGCAGAGCACAATTAAATGCTGATGGCGTTAAAAGACAGATATTAGAACTTGAATTGCACCTTCCTCCAGGGCTTTTTTCCTCATTTAATGTGCTGTACTTGGGCTCCACTTTTCCTCTTTCTCTCGTTATCTCTCTCACCTGTGCCGTCCTTTTTTTCCTCCACACGTATCGGCCACGCTCAGCCTAAACACTGACTGAAGGTGTGACTAATCGAGTGTGATGGCAGCCAGAGATCATACCATCAGGTTAAATGGAGGAGGGAGTGGGGTGACTGAGGTCTGCACTTTGAGTGACTTTAGTGGCCAGGGCCGGAGTGGGACTCATTTTCAGCCATGGACTTTCATGCCTCAGACCCACTTTACTACTGTTAAAATCTTGTAATTCTAGCCTTGTCTTGTAATTCAGTGTGTTTTTCTAAAATACAATTCAGTGCAAATACGGGGTTGCTTCACAATAAGGATTTATTCCAACATGAGTGCACATCAACATCTTTACAGCAATATCAGAATCTATATTCTGTTCAAATAAGTGTTCAAGGATATCCAAACACTAAAAATGAAATTAAAGAAATAAAAATATTAAATTAAAAAAATGAAATTAAATAAAAGGTGTTGCACTTTCTAATAACACTATCATCTCTCTTTCCTCTGCAAGGAAACAGTTCAATCACAACTTAAATTTCACAGATATGAGAACATCAGTTAAAGGGCTAACCTCCAAAACTATTCTTTACAACATCACAATGTCCTTTTTTGCAATATCAAATAAAGTAAATTAGTGTTCACAGATATCCAATGCTCATGAATAAAGAATAATTACTGCACCAAACAAAACCTTAAATCACAATGAAAATACTTCTGTTGTCACAATCATGAGTTAGTTAATTATTCAGTTTATCAATTCAACTTCATTTGTTTAGCACCTTTCACACAGATGACAAAACTAAACAAGCAGAGAGAAAAAAAAACGATGCTAAAACTATGATTGAAATTCAAAATATATTTAAAAAAAAAAGATTAAACATGGTAATAAAATCTGTTGTCTCCAGGGGATGGAGGGAGTTTATTGATATTCAGTCTAAGGAAACTGCAGAGCAACAGAACAACCAACATCTCCGGTTTTCTCCTTTAATGAGTCAACTGTTTTTGTGCTTTCAGACCAAAGAACTACAGACTCTTCACAACCTGCTCAATCTCTTGGTACAGGACCTCACCACACGGGTCCAGAAGGTTTCCTTCTCATTTCTACTCTGAAGCTCACCTTCTCCTGCTCAAACTGCTGATAAAGGTTTCTGCTGCTCTAAAGTCTGGTCTCCAGAACTTCCTAAAAACTTTCAAAGTCTCTTCTGCTGCAGGTTGCTTTGTAGAACTGTTCCAGAAATCCTCACTAATCCACATGGAGGGGCCTCAAGATAGTCGTCCAAATGAAACCGTACAAAAACCAAACTAGCACAACCCAAACACTAAAGTCTCCTGCAGCCTACCAGAGAAGCTCTTTAAACAGAGAATCAGGACAGGAACTCTTACCTTCTGGACAACCAACGTTGGTTCACAAACAAGAATACAGAATGTGTCTAAAGACACAACTCAGCTGCACCAAATCCACTAATCACTGCACACATTAGCACCATGTGCTAACTGTGGCTAAAGAACCACATTTACCAAGACAACTATCCAGTACAAAGTCCTAAAACACACCAAGAAACACATTAAAGAGGATTTTACTGCTGGAAGCTGCAAACCAATGCCTAAAGAACAAACTAAAGCAACAGAACCAAACCCAGTTCAGTGAAGAGAAGCAGAGGAAATGTTTGACTGCAGCCATAAAGCAGGAAGACACTGAGCTGCTCAGGTGTTCCTGATAAACACCAAGCAGCCTCCTAGACAACCAATAGGAACACATCTTACTGGAAGTCCAGAGGGCTGGCTTAGTGAAGTAAATTTCATTTCAAGTTGCCACAATTTTTTTCAGGATTGGAAATGATACAGTGACTGAGCAGCCTTGGTGGAGTACTGAGCTCTCTAAGTGCTTTTCTTGTTCAACATGTTTTCACTTTAAACACACTGTGTTACATCTGGCTCAGTGTGTTGATATATATTTTCAATCACATCACAAATTGTGTTATTTCAAGTGAGTTGAGCTCCTCCACAATCTTTCTATGTACTCTCTGGCAACAAAACATAAGTGCACTCTGAGGTAAAATTACACCTGGTTGAAATAACACCGGCTCAGGTGATATTTCATGTTTTACTGTGTTCTATAATGTTTTTCTGCGCAGGCAACAGTAACGGAGCAAAGTGAAACTATTTTATTCTGAATACTTCCAATGCTGAGGATTTTATTTAGTTCTATTGCTCCTTTGAAGTTTTGAAGGAAAGAACATGACGCCTTATTCATGCAATGAATCAGCTGTCAATTTTAGATATCCTTCAAAAGTAAAAAAAACCTGCAATGCGGCAGGTAACATCAAATAACCTCCTTCAGTCACTGTGAAGGATTAAGATGAGCCTATAAGGGTAACGTTGAAGTCTTCAGTTGAACTGAGTTGATATTAACAGCAAATGCATTATCTATATAGAATGTAGTATACATTATGCATGTATAATATATACAGACAATTTAGAATGAACAATTAACCTCAGCATGTTTTTGGACTGTGAGAGGAAGCTTGAGTACCCCGAGAAAACCAGGAGAACAGCCAAACTCCATACAGAAAGAGGCCCAGGTCAAGGCCAGGACACGAACCGGGGGTCTTCTAGCTGTCAGGCAACAGTGCGCACCGCTGATCTCACTGTGCAGCCCATATCAAGCCAATTTCATTTAATTACTACAATTTTAGCTTAATCTTAATTAACTAATGCAGATGTTCAAGTTTAAATCAGTTGATGCAATTGCCAACATTTTTATGT
This sequence comes from Acanthochromis polyacanthus, assembly GCF_021347895.1. Lineage (NCBI taxonomy): Eukaryota > Metazoa > Chordata > Actinopteri > Pomacentridae > Acanthochromis > Acanthochromis polyacanthus. The sequence goes on from NC_067121.1 coordinate 31,314,125, forward strand.
CAACCCAACCCATCAAACTAAAGTTTGCAACTTTAAAGGTTTATCGGTAAATCAGCAAATTTGGATTTTCATCTTGCGATTCTGCATTTAAATAAATGTTGAAGTCTGGAATTAGTTTTTAGAGCCCTGTCGCAGCATTTCATATCAGGAGGACTATTCATTAAAGATCTGATAGGGCATCACTGAAGCAACACTATATAGAGACCAGTGCTGGGAAACTACTGTAGTTCTGTCAGCAGAGTAGCATCAGCTGATCAAAATAAAACTGCAAAACAGGCTGTGGTATAAAAATAGCTAAATGTAATACCATTAATTATTATCAGCTGATTCAGCGTTTAACAATTTTGTGTTATCAGAATAAATTCTAGTGCATGAATGAGTGTCTAAAATTCTTGCCCGCTAAGTAGAAACACAGCTGAGATCGTGTTTGGTGCAACACGGGAGAGATGGACTCGCCGTTTTGTTTTTGAGATCTAAAAATGAAGTCAGACCTCCTGCTGTTACCACTGATTTAAAATTAAGCAACTGCATCAAATCAATACCAAACTCTGCTTAGCTCAAACTGTTAAAGAAATCAGGGGACTCATGTTCTGCCTTCTAAAAAAACAAAAATGATGGAGGTTAACAGTGTTATTTCTTTGTACATTTCAGCTACTCAAAACTGTGTTTTCGGAGTCCAAAAGGTTGAAGGAAACTGAACGCACCATTTGTCTAGTCTCTGGATTGTTTTTGCAAAAAATATAACTGCTTGTCCGTGAATCACTCAGAGTTATTACATCGTTTTACCCAGTATGCTGTAATGTTTGCTCCTTCTAACAAATGTGTAGGCTTAAACACATCCTCACAACTGAACAGCAAAGTAGGTAAACTGGCAGTGACTGACATCTATAAGTAGAAAAGCAATTGCAGACATGCTCTGTCTTAAAAAGGCTTAATTTTAAAGTTTCCTTTCCTCTTTGGTGTCGATGGAAAGCATTACTCGCGAGTGAAAACAAACTGCTATAAATGAGAATCTCAGACATGTCGATATAATAGCACTGTTTTAATCTAAGAAGTGGTTTGGAAATACTTGTTTTTCTGTCCCGCTTTATTCCTACCAACATAAATAAGTGTTTGTAGAAACGACATATATGAGCATAAATGAGGTGGTATAAACAATTACAGCACTCAGAAGAGGTTAGAGTGGTGGAGGCATAAGTCAATCACATTCATGATGGTGGGGGTTGTTTCTCATATGGGACCCATAAAATGATGAATGAAACCTCTGTCACATTTCTCACAGGTTTCCTGTAGAGCAGTTTTGAAGCTCGGGGTTGTGAATTTGCTCGTCGCCCTCTCTCAACTAATCCAAAAATGGTCAAAACAGTGAAGTGTGCCATTGACCATCTGTGACAGCGCCAATATTATCCTCAGAGCAGCCGCACCTTTAATTATGCATAACTTTAAGCCTTAGTGCTGTTTAAATGGCTGCGTTCTACAAAAATTCAGCCCCATTACAGTTGTCATGAAAGAAACAAATAGCCATAGAGACCAAAAACAACTTTTGTAGCAGGTGGTAAACATGTTTATTTCTGCTGCGAAGTTGGACATTTTGACATGGAGGTCAATGGGGAGTGACTCACTGTTGGAGTCGGCCTCAAGTGGCCATTTGAGGAACTGCAGGTTTCGGCTCTTCACACTGGCATTAGTTTTTGTTCCTCTGGGCTTGCTGCTTGAAAGGGCAGTTACTTTTGTGCTCTTCTTTATTTTTTTAAAAAAATTATTATTATTAGAGTTATTTTCAATGTTTGGTCAGGATTAGCCTGTCTACTTTGTCACATGATAACTATTATTTTCTAGTGAGGTCAGCTTTGTTTTTACATTTTTGCCCTCTTTGACATTAATTTAAGTCCGATTTAAAAAATGGAATCGTTTCAAAATAGTTTTCCACTACCTTTGACTGAATCAAAGGTACACATCATTCTCTGTTTCACACTTTGCTTTGCCTTTGTTTAGTAAATGGACTTTCTGTACATTTAAATCTGAAATGTTGCTGTTGAAGTAAACACTATAAGGGCACTGGGGGGGATTTTGCATTGCCATGCGCTACAAATCACACATCCTCTGCATTACTGCTAAACATTTCCAAATGATACTGTGCACTGTCCCTCCATTAATTATTCCAGGCAGCCATTGTTATCACAGTAATGTGGTTTTGAATGTGTGGTAGTGCAGTTACAGAAGCAGACTGGTTTGAAATTCATTATATGGAAGTGTAATCATAATTTAGCTTTGAAAAAAATAAACGAAGACATGATGCTTTCAGTAATAGATCACCTCAATCTGAAATTACTATGTTTTGTTTTGGAAAATGGCCTGCAGTATTGTAAAATATAAAGCATTTTACTTGTGGTAAATTAAAAAAAATAACACACTGCCTCTCTCAGTTGCATGCTTTCTTTTGGCATAATGATCCCTTTCAATAAACATGAAGACTTAAATTATTCTCAAGGTTTCCTTTCAGTCATTATTGCTTGCATTTACTTTTCTCATACACAGCACTGCAGGTGTGTTTGCTGCCAATCAACAACAGGCTCAGTATGAACCGGAAACCTCATCCTGGTAATCATCGCTGAAAAGAAAATCATTTTACACATTTACATTTGTTGCATTTGTCATTTCTGCATTAGATAAAGCGCTTGCACAAGTCATGGAATCCCAAGTGATTGCCAGGAAATGTGAACAACATCAACACTATAATGAGCGGTAACTCACAAGCTACTGCTTACAGCAAACTCATCCTCCTCATACTCACATGATAATCAATATCCTTTATTAACAGCAGATCACATGAACCACCCAACCACGAGTTTCTCTCAGCTGTAAGGATCCTTCTCGCATTTTTCTGATAATTGTTTTAGTTTTACGGCCCACTTCATCCCTGTTTTGGCTCACCCGCATTGCTTTCACAGTCTTCTCTGCCACAGCAGGCAGCTGTTTTCAATGAAAAGGCTGTAAAAATGCATTGTACGCTATCCACTCTGCAGCATTTTAACATTTAGCTTTCACAGAGTCAGATATTTCCCCTGGGAATAGGTAGAGCCCAAAAAAACTGAAGCTAAATGAAGAGTGAATATTGGATTTAAATTCATCAGGTGGACAAAAATGACTCCAAATGAATGGTAATCATGGTGTGTATCTGCTGTTGTTGTTAACAAGGGTGCTGTATTAACTTAAGTGGTGATATGTCACGAGGTAAAAAAAAATCTGTTATTGTGTCTTTAGAGTGAGAGCCGGCAGTGTCAAGATAATACACAAAGAAACACGAGAAACAGCAGAGGTATTCAGTTTGTGTGAAGGCAGTCCTCTGCTCTGGCAGCACGACAAAAGTGTGGCTTCATTTAGACAGCTTTAAAGCTTAGAGAGACCTTGCGTGTCTCAGTTTTACTGTCAGTGACTTTGTGACCTCCAAGTTAGCACTCAAAGAAGGAAGATCTTTCTTTCAGTAAGACAGGCAAGAAAAATGGATTTTCTGGTGACACAGATACTGTATGTTTTCCAAGGCGCCTCAACTATTTCGATGATAATAATCATTTCAGGTTACTGCACAATCAGCCCCATAAAGTCATCGTAAGATTTCAGTGCTGAACATATGGAGCTGCGAAGTATAGCGCTGCCGAAGCTATAAAATCACAATACATTAATTAATGGCGAAACTTTGACATAAATCACATTAAAAGTGTGCTCTTCCCTTCCCACAGAACACAAGTCACACGAAGAGCTGACTTCTGCAGTCATTATAATTGTACGGTAGCTGCATTTATGATCTGTTTATACATAACAAATGCAAATTGCAAGGCTCAAACATAATTGTACGCTTTAGCATTCTTTATCCTAATAGTCACTTTTGGACAACATGCACTTTGTATCCTCCACTTGATTAGACTGCAAAGTGCATTTTAAAAGAAAAAATATGGTGCATTATACAGCATGAAGGGCTCTAATGGCCAAGTTAGTTTAATTTGTAAAAATGACGCAGATAATTGTTTGACATTGATCTGAAGAGAGGATTCTGAATAATTTTTTGTTCGTCTTTTAAAGCTGAGCCCCTTTGTGTTGTCCTGCTCTGCACATGGTTCATCATCACGGCCATCAGGTTGTTATCTCTGCCTTTGTTGCCAGCAGTGAGCCAGAACAGAGATGGGATTTTCTTTTAGTTTAAATGAATTATTTGCTGCTTTTTTTTTATTTCCTATCCCTGCAGGTTATTGTTTCATAATGAAATGCAAAGGACAGTCTGGATTTCTATTTGTCTGGCAAATAAACATCCATTCAAGACAAGAAAGAAACAAGATGTTGTTCAAAGTGAAAAGAGCTCATTGGCCTTCAGGCAACCGAGCCAGGGACAATTTTTACATCGGGAATTCATCATCTATACCTTTGTATTCAGCATTCGGAACACATAATTAATGTGTGAGTGAGATTTGTTGCTGTTTAATTAGTTAAAATGCCAGTGGACAAGGCCAAATTATATTTCTTTGAAAGGGCCAAGGGAAGAAAAAGAATGTATGGTCTTTTTCTGAATCGCATCCCATTCAATTGCAAATCAATTTTCATCAAAGCCTGTTCTGTTAATTAAAAATTACTGTATGCAAGAACCCTCGCGGATGAATCAGAACAGAGCCAAACCAGTGGGGCTGAGAGACAAGATCATCTGAGACGACTCTTTGTCTGCGCTCTGACAGCTACCTGCTACAGGCAGCAGCAGTCACAAAAATGTAAAGAAACAGACCTGAGTGCAGCGTCCTTGCTTCGAGTGGTTACTGGAGAAAGGATTTGTGTGCCCGCTGCAGCTACTGAGACATTTAAACCTTAATGCTGGCTGTGCTCACTGTTAATGTCACATCTGAAAGTGTTTGTCATGTTCAGACTCGAAAGAAAATTGGGGCCCAATCAGCCAAAATTATGACTTGTGTTTAATGCTCCCATTAGCATCCACTCACCAGATGTTGCAGATCTAATTTAGAGCAGTGGTGGACGAAATTTTCACACCTTTCTCCTCAGTAAAAGCGACAATACAACAATTAAATAGAATAATACATACTCCATTGTAAGTTAGATCCAGTAGTCAAAATAACACTTAAGCACATAAGGACCAAAGCATTATTCACCAATAAACTGGTGATACATCAGTGCATGAGCCTCAGTCTGGTTTTGTAGCTCATGAAAGAGGAGACTTTACTTCTGCAATCAGCAGATCTAAAGACAATTTTAAAAGGTTACGAGATGGTAAGGTAGATCCAGCTGCAGTTTTTTTATTCGGGTAGATTTTTTTCTTTGAAGCTGTTGAATGTCACCAGCTTTGGGGCACCCAGGTAGCTCAGCTGGCTGAGCAGGCGACATAAAAACAGGAGCTATAGTTCTCAATGCAACGGCCTGGGTTTGATTCCAGCTCACAGGTCTTCCTATTTTCGGTGCCGACGCGAGTGGTGGCCTCTTCAGTAGGTCTGTCCATGTCAGAGGTTTTTTAAGTCTTGAATTTCCCCTGGGATTAATAAAGTGTCCGTCCGTCCATCTATCTTTACGCTTCCAACAGATCATCCTGCATTAAGTTTTGTCTATATGGTGTCTTTTGTACGCTAGATGATGCATCACAAGCAAAACAAGCAGTCAGTGTCATGGCTGAGTATTTTCACCTTGAAGCTGTGTGGTACAAGTGACAGTCACACAAACTCTGACTCAGGTTTTCAGGTTTTTTATACATCCCTCAGGAGGTAATTCTGTAAACTTGCAATGTTGGACTCTCTTCTTCTTCATCATCTTCAGAATCGTTCTCCAGGTCAGACATGTATTCCCAAATGACTTAAATTTTGCAACTTGCCATTGGGGAACACAGAGTAGTCTTAGAGTGTTAAAGCACAATCAAAGGTGAGCTGGTGTGCTTGAGCTGCAGCAAGATGGAAAGGGCGGACAGAGTGAGGTGGGGACTATGTAGGGTCACATTTAAGCATGAAGGAATTCATTTCATCCAAACTAACAATCCAAGTACGTAACCTGGATACAAAGAGATGAGTTTTTAGAGGTTACAGCAAAGACTGGAGAGAAAGTTTAAATGAAACCAACTCTGGAGTTTATTAAAGTAATCACACTTTGGGCAAAGTACTATCAATTTCTATACATCCAAAAGGGACAAAAAACTAGACCTGTTAACAGCACCAGTAGAAATTCAGCACACTTATCTTTTAATATAAAATCCTTCAACTGTCAGAAAAATCTTGTGGAAGAAAGAGCAAAACATAACCACATAGTAACCTGACAACCAGGTGAATGTGAGAGCTCATGTTTCATTTGTGGTCTTCCATTCAAACAGATTTCCACCCAGCTTTGGTATTTTTGTACTTTAGTGCTACATCACACGTTTTGTTGCTCTGATTGTTTGTAGGTTCATCCAGATGCAGTGTTTCCCCTCCTATATGACCGATGAGGTGGCCCGCCTCGCTGGTATAGGCCACCGCCTCATTACAATTTTACCGGCATTGCCGCCTCACTGGTCCGCACCAAAAAAAAGTAATGCTAAATATTAGAAAGCATTGACACATAAGTCCGGTATATTCGCCGCTGAAATCAACAAGTCAGAATGGCAGCCTTTTCTCGCCGTAGGTGAAGACAGCAGGCACATCCCTGTTGGTCGGTAACACTCAGTTCTCGTATGACATCCCGCGAGTTTGTGTTTCAAATGTCGGTCGTTCCGATTGGCGAACAACGAGCATGGCAGACAAGAAGCGGCAGCGCTCCATCGTTTCGTTTTTCGGGGCTAAAAGCAGGTGTGTATCACAGACATATGTCAAATTAAGTATCAAAACTATCGCATGTCATCAAAATAAAGTGAGCAACGCAGTGTAGGCATCGATCTCGCTTCCTTTCCTGAGTTTGCTTCCTGTTTTGTTGTCCGCGGCGATATGAATTGACAGTGACTGCAAAAATGGCTCCAGTTAAAACATTTAGACACGACAAAAACCGTTCTCACGAACGAGACAAATGATTTCAACGGAAGATAAAGTTCCTAGTTTTTATCTTTTGATAAAATGATTTATAGAGTGCCCGAAATTATATCATTCAATGGCAAAACTAATTCTGTGTTCAAATTGTAGTTCTGTGTTCAAAAAGGTAACAGTTTTGAAAACAGAACTAACTCCTTCAGAAAACCAGTTGTTAACCCAGAGTTGAAGTTTTCTTTCACATTTTTAAGTAAAGTGAAGGTCATGACATAACCTTTTTATGATAAATAAAAATGAAGTGGGAATTTGGTACCTAACATGTAGTTGTTTTTAGAAAAAAAGTAAAAGTCACTACTTGATTCCAGATTCAAGTCCTTTGTCATCTTTTTCAAATTTGTAAAAAGAACTGATGTGGCATTTTGGAATGGCTTGTGGAAATCTGACCAGAATATAACAGACTGGACTAGTTGACATGTTTTGATCGCAAGGACAAGTGGGTTTAAATTTGTCATATTTTCTCCCTATCACTAATTTTTTAGAAAAGAAACATGAAAATTTTTATTGAATTTAGTTTTTGGAAATGGCTACAAATACAACAAAATGTGCTCCACATTGTGCCAGAATGCCCCATTTTGCATCTTGATTTTCAAAATTTTTCCGGGGGGGCATGCCCCCGGACCCCCATATTTGCTTCGCGCCTCCGGCGCAACCCACCACCTCACAGCCATTTCAACCCAGGGGAAACACTGCAGATGGGTCCAAAGACAATTTGACCTTGAAAACACTCCTTGAAAATCTAAAATGAGAGGTTCCAGACAAATATCGACAGCATTTGTATAGTCATGCCAGACTAGAAATGTACTCGAGCAGAAGTATAAAGTAGCTGGAAATGCTCAAATACACGACAAAAACTTCAAACCTGCACATGTATGAACGTACTGTGAAGTGTTGGAGTAAATGCACTTACTACCACTGCTGCAAATCTGTTGCTTCCAGGTTTCTTTCGGCCAGGGGCCTAAATAATGAAAAAGATGAGAACTTGCGAGATATGAAGCCTGAATGATAACAGCTATGATCAGTGCTGCAATGCAAGATGCAGGTAGCTTCCACACTGAAACTAAAGCTGTCAAAGAGCCGCAAAAAAGAAAAAAGAAAAAGAGGATCCTCTGTGAATTGCATTCTTCTTTTATTTTCTCAAACTTTTACGCTCCACCACTTTTGATATTGATTCTGAGTCTTCCACAGCTATAAGAAATATTTTGATGTGTTTCTTTTTAATCTGCAGACAAAATGCAAGTGCAAGCCTTTGTTGTGTGTCTCTGAGTGTGTGTGTGTGCGGGCGCTGCAGTTGTGCGGGTATGTATACACAAAACATTTCTTTAATTTAGCTTAGTGAAGCATGGGGACTCACGCCTTGCGCCACTGTTCATTTCATACTCCCATTTGTATTGCACATTTGGAATGCAGATGAGCTCCTCTGCTGGTATTCTAGCACTAGCTGTTTGGCTTTGTCCTAATGAGGTATCAGTAAATGGGCTTCTATTATGCCAGACATGGCGCTCAGAGGCAAGACAGAAGTATGTTGACAAAGACCAGGAAGATAAGCTTAATGAGCTCAAGCTGGAGATTTCCCAATTTAGATATGCAGATATAAATCTTGTCATTAGGTATGATAGCTCGCAAAGTCCTGTGATAAGCAGACTGTTTAGTCTTCCTCCAGGGCAGCGGTGTTCTGACGTTAAACTGCTACCTCACAGTGCTTACTTACACATAAATATCACTGCTGCCGCCACTGCTGCTGAGTGTCACATTCCTCCCAACAAATATTTGTTCTAACGCCCCAGCAGGAATTTCACTCTATTTTGAGAAGCTGCATGTGAGGCGGCACCTACTCCTCGTGGCACTCAGACAGACACACAAGCTTCAGCCAGACGCACACATACATCACACACGAGCTCTCTGATGTCCCCACTCCAGAGCTCCCGGGGATGCAGTTGAGAGGGATCGATGACGGTGTCTGCACCTCCTGACCTGTGCTCCGAGTCTCCGCCGCCTCTCCTCCCAGTCTCCAACAGCCGAGAGGCGAAAAGACACACCACAAACTGGCTGTGAAATGAGATCCTCGCTCTGAAAAATGTCTGCGGCTTTATGCACTCCACTCCACGGAAAGGTCCTTGAAATGTACTTATATTTACGAGAGTGCCATCTTAAACAAAAGGTTGAATGTGAGGTGGAGATTTACCTCAACGTGCTGCTGAACTTTGTCAGGTTTCAGCTGCGTGGGATGTTTTGTCATGTCAGCGCTGCTGTAGATGCTTTGTCAAGGTTAAAAAGTTGAGTGTACTTTATGGCACAGGAGCAAAGTTGCTGGAGAAAAGCAATTAAAATACAGTGACATAAAAAAACACGCAGAGGGAGGAAAAGAGAACGAAACTTGTTCAGGTGATATTAAAAACCCAAAGGGCTCCATGAAAGCATCTCACATCAAAACAAAGAACCAAAGAAGAGACCCACTTTGATCCCCATCTATTTATATCCTCACTCCAAATTCGACATTTTAATGTGAAGTTTGTTCATCTTAATGATTAAAGCTGTGAAAATTAGAATCCTTTTGATCAGGGAGTTACTCTAAACAGGCCATCACATGCTGCTGTTGTGATTAAAAAAAATCTTTCATGTGAATTTCTGGGTTTAATCTCTCTCAAAAAAGAAAATTTAAAAAAATGCTTAATTCAGTTGGGATTCCATCATCCAACTCGAGAAGAGAAATCCCTCTAATGTGGAATTCTACGTTTTCAAATGAGATTCATAAATCCCTGATGGTAGGTGATTGTGGTTTCTCATTTCGTTTCCGCATTTGCTACATCGACAGTCTCACACCTGCTTTCAGGCCAGCTCTCTGATCTGTATGCCGGTCACTATTAAATAAACATTAGCAGCAATAAATGATAACTAGCAGTCAAAGACACCTTGGCTGAGGCTGACATCACGCCTGGACGCTTTAATTTCAAAGTGAAAATAAATCAAAAATACTGTGCGACTGCGCTCCTTTGGAAGTACAGAGACGTGTTAGCAGCTGCTCTTGGGAAATCAGTGATCTCAGGTCAGTCATTAACAGCACAGAACATGTTTTTTCTTTTTTGATAGAAAGTGACTAATAACCGGAATGTCCTGCAGGAACACTGACGTGTCACCAGCTAGCTTGGAAAATCCAAACTGAATCTCCATATAATCTCCTATCTCCATGTTAGGAGATACAGGAGAATCAGTTTGGCATTGGGCGAATTGAATCGCGTTTCCTTCCCGGGAAAGTTTGGTACGACCAGTCATAGCACGGGAGGCGGGAGTTAATGCTGCGTCATCTTCACTTTTTTTTTTTTACTTTCGGCAGAGGAAAATCCCGTTCCAAACGTGTGAGTAAATTTAAGCAACTTTTACACATACGCACCGACTTGGTTTGGCTCCGATTTAAAATTATTCCTAACACCGCTAATCGTTCGGAAGGAGTCTTTTCTTGCATAGCCTTTTCAAAAATAAGTGTTGTACTTGAGAGTACCCCATGTATTCGCAGACTTTTGTGACAAAAACGGCAGTAATCATTCACCGCGACGCTTTCTCGGCTGCATGCCATTGTTGTTTGGACTACATGGACTTCAAGGTCGATTTGTTTGTGTACCAAACACCGTAACACATCCGTGTTACGGTGTTTGGTTCTTTCTCGTTCAAGCTGCATTCGTTAGCCCCTCCCTTTTGAAATCGTCTCCTATCATCACAATGCCAGACTGCCTTTATTTGTATTTATATTAATACATAAATAAAGTCAGTCTGGATTTTCCAGGCAAGTCACCAGCTGCTTTAAACACACTCAACAGAATTCAGTCTTGTGTTTTAAGCCTCTTTTACATTTGGATTTAATTCCTGCGCTGGTGTATGTTAAATGCTGTCCCACAGTGAACCTGTCAATTAAGATGCAGCCAGTGCACAGCAGTACCAGTCCAGCTGATGCGGATCCAGCCTCTGCTGCCGCTTGGACTATCATGACTCATTAACCCAAACAGAGAGTGCGACTCAGAGGCCTGCGGGCCAGAGAGCTGTCTCACTCGAAACAACTCTGTCTGCTACAAAACATCTTTATACACTGCTAATCTAATTTGCCACTTTTGAGTGAAAGTAGCTTCTGCTTGGATAGAGCAGCGTTTTTGGGTTTTTTTTTTTGTTTTGTGTGATGTGTTTATGGCAGAAACATCCAACGAAGCACGTTAGCTAAGAACGACAAGTAATTTAATGTAATTTTTTGGACACTTCAAAAACAGGTGCTTTAGAAATGTATCATCTCTGGGTTTATTCCTTCGTCTTGCCTACTCTTACCCTGCACAAACCCTAAATTTAAAATTAATCCCAAATCCTAATCCTCAACTACCAACTCAGCTGGGTGAAACGAGGACTGTCCAAAATGACCCTACTCCCTCCATCCAAAAAAAAAAAAGTCTGCAACTCAAAATGGCACTCACAAGCAAAATAAAACTAGTTCACAAACACACACACACACACACACACACACACTCTCCTTCCTGATCTCCTTTCCAGGCGGGAGGATTGGACACACTTCATCCACTGGACAGCATAATCTCACACCCGCTGTCTCCAGCACACTAAGAACTTAGTACATGAAAGCACTGGGTGGGTGTCGCTGTGTGTGCGGTGGTGGGTGTGTGGTTGCAAGAGTTGTCATGACAAACATACAGTAGCTTCAGGTTAATGAGGACCTCCTGCTCCTGGGCTCCTACACAGGTGCCGGTGACAGAGGGGGAGTGATTTCCATATAATGAGTGCTGCAGACCAGAGGAGTGAAAGGAAAATACTGCATCTGCGCACAGATGCCGTCAGATTTTTAACTAACCTCTGGGGGAAAAAAAGTGAAGCAGGAGTGTTTTACAACGCATTTAGTTCCTCCTCTAACTTCCAGAGAGGCTCAGAATGTGAGAGGGCTGGCGGCTCAGATTAATAGATAAGTAGACAGACAGATATACACAGAGACGGGGAATAGGGAGAAGACGAGCACATGAAAAGAGCAAAGACTTAAAATTCAAGTAAGAGGCTTAGTTTTAGTCAAAGGACTCCTTTTAGTGGTCCTTTGGTCCTTTATGAAAGCTGACAGGGCAGATTATCCTGACAGCAAGAGGGTCAGAGTGAATGTCATGTCACGTCTGTCTCTGAGCACAAAAGCAAACAATTCCTCCCATCAATAGTTCGCCTCACTGTGACATGATTCACTGCCAAATCTAAAATGTTACATGACATCCAAGTGAAAAAGGTGTCCTTCTTTTTTGTTCTGAGACAAGGACTTTGTATTGTAGAGTAAAAACGGGTGCTTTATCGGAACGAAACACAAACAAGACAAAGAGTCTGCATGGCTCGTTAACGGCTCTGTGAGGCTCTGCTTCGGCACGACGATGCTTTCAGCTAAATGGCAATGTCAGCATGCCATCATGCTCACAGTGATAATGCATAACATACTGACGCTTAGCAGGTATAATGTTCACCAGATCATATCTGTAATGGCTCACACAAGGAAAAAAAAACAAGAAATAGTACATTAATCAAAATCTATCAGCTACATAATGCTGTGTACCTAAAAAGCCTGTATTTTAAACAGCAAACATTGAACAAGAAACTGCAATGTTTCCATAGAAAATAATCTATTTTACTCTAAATGGGACCATAATTTACTAAGTGAACATCATGTTGTGTTGAATAAGGCTTGAAACTAGTGATTGTGACAATACATTCACTCGGAAAATACTTCTTGAGGTAATAAATCAAATGAGAAGTAGGGTCATTTTCTCATCCACTTCTATACAATCTCATTTTTTTTGTGCAGCCGGAGGTATCGCCCCCTGCTGGAGAATAGAAAGAATGAAAGTTTAGGAAGTTATGGAAATCTGGATGTGCCATAGTAAAATCAGAGTGCAACAGTATTTATCTCTTGTATTTTTTGAAGTACAAAAGGAGTAATAGTGAATACTAAAGAAAAGAAATGCAGAGTGAATGTTTCAGCTGAAAGGGCAGAGCTCACACACCAGGATCAGGTTTAGAGGTCTGACCAACAATAAAACAAGACAATGCCAGTTCTTGTAGCATTTGTCCTTCAGACATGACAGTCTCAGCTTTTTGTGAAGATAATGAGGAATGTAAATAATGCAGTCAAAAGCAGACTAAGGTAAAAATTCTGCTACAAGATATTTGCCAATACTCACCTGGACTCGGAGGTTACACCCGTCTTTGTAGAATAGTGTACGAGCTAAAGCCAGGGAGTACGTTTTTTCCTACTACTGTTAAGGTGACGTTATATTTATGCAACACAGTGAAACACAAAAATATATTCCATATTAGAAAACTGAAAAGTTACTTTATGCACTGATCACATCATCCCATCTGTTCCATTAGCATTTTAGCATGCCCACATTTGCAAATTAGCAGTAAAAGCACAAAGTGAAGCTGAAGCTGGTGAAATGTGATTAGTTTTGTAGAAACCCAGTCACAGAGAATTAATTACTGAACAAATGTGCAACGTGAAAACCAAAGTGATCCAATTCATCCTGGGTGGGACATGAGGGTGTTTTGCAAATTTCACCACAATCCATCCAAAAGTTGTTGAGACATTTCACCCAAAAACCAAAAAAGGTCAACCTCAGAGCACCACAAACAGATTCCTCAGGGGATCGCCACATTCATGAGGTTTCAACCTCTGGGTGCCACGACTGTCTGTGGAAAACCCGTCAAAACAATACAACAAAAGATAAAAAAGGAGGAAGGGAGTCGTGTCTGACAGAGATCCAAGTGGGGTCGAAATGCTGTCAGTCAATAAGCTATTTGTGGTATTCATCTAGCGCGCTGTTAAAATAATTTCAACCTGCTGGTGACATTAGATGAAAAGTCAGGGGAGCAGCAGAGTCAATATCATACTGTGGGGACCACATTTGTCTACACCAGGTCTCATGGCAGTCCATTAATGTTGTCGAATAATTTTCCCAAAATGCCACACTTTTTAGAAGAGAAAGTTAGTCATTCACCTCTTCTGTAACTTTGGATGTGGAATTTCACTACAACCTATCTAATAACTGCTGAGATTTTTCAGTCTGGACCGAAGAGGTGGACTAACCTACCCTGTAACATCCACTTTCTTAACAGCTTTATCAGAAGAAGATCAATACATTATCCAAATCGCACAAACCACGAGAGGAGAAAAATGACTCCCTGTCTTTTCTGACCAGAGGATACAAGATAAAGTCTGACCTTGCACTTAAAATACATCATTATACATTCCTTTAGTCTAATGTCTCTCCTGCAGAGCTTTTGGCAACTGAATTTCACAAGCAAATTAGTAACACAAAATGAGAACTGAAGGTCACATTTTGTTCCAGAAAACTGTCACCTGAACAGCTTCGAAAAAAGTTTGGAGGTGCTCGGGAGAGCCAGCAAACACATTTGTGTAGAAACAGTGCAACAGGTTTCAGAGTGTGTACACAGCTTTGCCCACAGCGAGGAGGGATATATTAGCAATTGTTTGGATTAGACGTGATGTGATGTATTCAAATAACAGTACCCTGGCAAAGCGCTCATGATGATTTCTTTCCACGTGTTAATGCGCCACTGACCAAGGAATCATTACAGATTCACCAAAGCTCTGCAAAGCGACGCCTGCGCTAGCACTCACAAAAATACATTAGGAGCAATTATGATGCATGAGGAACATCGGGAGGCTGTCAGACAGAGCGCCGGTAGCATTCATCTTATATAATAATAATCAAATGATAACTTTGTACTTCTATATGACGAAGGTGACTTGAATAGTTCATCCAATAATCCTCAGTGGCCCTCTGTGAGCCTCTGAGCGGTCGACTCTTGGACTGAAACACACTGTGAGCTCAACCCTGCCTCTGAGGCCAACTGTGTCGATCAATAGAGCGGCCCAGCATGGGAAGTGCAAGTTCATTAGTGTTTCACAGTCGCAGCTGAGGAAAGTAATGATTTGAAACGATTCAAAGTGAAAAAGATCCCCACAATTTTATCAGCTGTGACCAGGAGCTGGCTAAACAGTTACACATAACACATGTTTTAATAAATATGGTAAAGAACTGCTAAATGTTCAGGGAGCTGTGCTGGATGCATTTGTGGTTTTAATCTCCACCAAGAGGACCATTCCTTCTCCATTTTTTTCCCCCCACTGGGATATAAAAATCAACTTGCTCAGACTTTCAAGTTACTGGAGATCAATACTCCATCACAGTGAGCATCATACAGTATTTGCTTTTGTTTTTGTCCAGGTTAAGTCTGCTGAGTGGCGATGTGGTGCAGGCTGCTTTGCTGCTTGATAAAAAGCACTCTTGATGTCCACTGTCATAGATTATTAATCTCACTCAAGTATCAAGTCAAGCGTTTCAGTAAAAATCAAGTGACTTGAAAAGAAAGCATGACAACTTGATATTTAAAGCACCAGCAGCGACCAGACGGGCTGTAAGAAGTTCCGTGTGAAGTAGATAATCCACTGAGTAAAAGCAAATCATGCAAAAATGTCTCAAATTCAAATCAAGTTCATTTATGCAGCACATTGTGAAACAATCAGAGTAAACTGAATCTTTGTATGTGTCAGAAAACAGACAAACATTTATGCAAAACAGCAAACAGGATAACAATTAGTGAAATCAATTTGCGAAGCAAAATAAAATTTAAAATTTAATTACTAAAATATTAAGACTACAAAGAGCAACTGAAAGCCACTGAAAACATGTATATTTTTTAGATTTTTATTAAAAGTGCCAAAATAAGCCATTTCAAAACTGAGTTGCCACCACAAAGTCAAAGTTATTCGAGAGTTATTGCTCCTACAACTCTGAATTTTTTATGATGGAACCCTTACAGCCTACCTACCTACATGCATTTTGGTTCTTACTTACATTTATTATTGGTTTTCCAGAAATATGACAAAATATGCAACATAATGATGTGATAAAATGTCCTTTGGCCATCTTCACCTCAGCCAGGCGCTTACGGTAGCCGTCCACAAGCTTCTTGTTGCATCTTTGACCACTCCTCTTGACAGAATCCACGCAGCTGAAATGAATTGGTTCAGTTTCTATATTCAAGCTTCAAAAACTTTATTGTCATACACAGAGTGGTTACCCTGATTGATGGAATTCTTATTTTGTGAATCCCCTTCACACAACTGAAACAAATAAAATGAGATAAGAAAAAATGAAATAAGGAATAATAATAATAATAGAATAAAATAAGATTAAAAAAATATTTACAAATAAATTCTATGTGCAAATGTTGGCAATATTGCAATACTGTCCTATGTAAACAGTCAGGGGATGTTGTGTCTTCAGCACAGTCCACAGATTCTTGATGGGGTTTAAGTCAGGACTTTGGGGAGGACAGTCTAGAACCTGAATCCTATCCTGATTTTGCCATTTCTTTACCGTTTTGATATATTTGGGATCGCTGTCTTGTTTGAACGCCCAACTGCATCAAAGACTCGACCTTCTAACTGATGATTTTACGTTTTACTGTAGAATGTGGGGGTAAGCCTCCTTCTTCTGAATTCCATTTACTTTCGGTAAAGCATCAGTCCCACTGGCACCAAAACAGTCCCAGAGTGAAACTTTAAATATATTGTAATTGGTTGAATACACTCTTCCTCGTTACACTTTCGCATTTTGATAATTGTACTGTAAACCAATAACGTTGCACACATATTTGTATATATTTTAATATTGATTTTGTTTTGCTTTGTTAATGTAATGTGTTTCATATGCATTGTTTTACATAAGGAATGTTTGTTTTTTATGGACCAAGGACTACAGATGGAAATTAGCATGATGCTAAATCTGGTGCAGCCATCTTTTTAATGTAACTGTACGCTGTCCTTTTTCAAATAAACTATACTAAACTAAACTAAATTTGTGTATCAAATGGGCTCTATTTAAATCAGCTCAGAGGAGTCACCAGCTGTAGTCAATCGGAATCACTCATAAGAAGTTCAGAGGCCAGGTCACTAAGAAAAGAAAGTTTTTGTGACAGAGACTCATCGATTTCAGTTACAGGAGTCATGGGAAACTCAAGGCCGCCATGATATGTTATGAAATGTTAATATATGTTCTTTATGTAAACATTTGTTCACGACTGTGTATGGAGAAATAGTCAACTTTATCGGACAAGTTTTCAGTTTTACAGGTAACAATGCTGTATGGCACGGTTTGCAGTTTTTTTTTTATTTTGCTGACCTTCAAATAGACAAGAGTCTCCTTTTCAATCTACTATTAGATAACAGGAAAAATAAAGCATTTTAAAAAATTGAAATAACAAAACTAAACTAAAAAATGTAATTAATAGTGTGACAATGGCATATCATGATTTTAACAACTCCTGATACAGGCTTAAAAAATTAAATTTAAAAAAATGATTTTTTGCTGTATGGAAATGAATGTTGAAAAACACAGGAAAATGCACATTCAGTCAGGTTTCAAATACAAATTTTCCTGCCAAAAACAAGCCAAAACGGTCCTTTGAAGCAAGTGAGACTGCACTGAAGTGTGTCACAGCGAAGGGCAAACCTTTGCACCTGGTTGCAGCAATGGACAATTATTTTTCATTATTATGCAATTTTTTTTGGCTCTTTTATCTTGATTGAGTCAGGAGCTAAAGAAGATGAGAGTGAATGGAGCAGAATCTGCTTTAACTGATTAACAAAAAACAAGTGCTACTTGTCTTCAGTGCTCTGATGTTAAAAAGTAATAATCTCAGTCCAAGGAGAAACAGATGAATAGGTGTATTTGGTGTTGTCACTGAAGGCAACCACTAAATTCTTATTGTAAAAGAAACAATCAAACAGTCAGCTTTGATATTAAGTTCAAGGTGATTGCTCAATTTCTAATGAGAAACCGCTTTAACTTATTCATTCAAAGCCTCACAGGAACATAATAAACATGTCAAAAGGCAACTCACAAGGATCCGACTGTTCTGTGTGTAATTATGACAAAATTAGACAGTTATGAAATTCTTTTATCATAAATTATGTTCTTATTAACTGGTGCAGGGCAGCGTGTAGGTGCTTTAGAGAAAAGGTGGCTCACTTATAAATTATTTGACATTCATTCTGTGTAAAAAAAAAAAAAAAAAAAGTTGAAGTTGTATGACAAATAGGAAAGGACACAGAACATGAATTCATAAGAATTCGTCATTATTCTTTAAATTAAGTAAAATTTCCCATCATCTCCTGAATAGCGATCACCTTAAAAGAGGTATGGAGAACGGAGAACTCAAGGGAACACAAAAGTTGCTTAAAGTTTCTGAAATGTTCTCTTTTGAACTCTGGCGACTGCATGGACATCCCGGTGAGATACCTTCATTTACATAATTTCAGCTTACATGGCTCAATTTCTTTTTATTCATTCTCCTGCCAAACTTCTCCATGTTCTTATGGCATTAAATTCTTTCTTTCAATGTACTGTAACTCTTTCAGGAACATGCCCGTGGTGAATTCGAACGAAAAAATGGTAATTGGTAAAATTCTGTACATTTCTCTAGACAAAAAAAAAAAAAAAAAAACAGCCTACAAAAAAGGAGGAGATGAAAAAGACGTTGAAGGAATACTTTAGGAAAAACTGCTGTTTTTCAGGGATCTTGATAAGACAACAAACGTAGTGCCTATTAAAAATGTTCACCTCCTTTGGATGTTTTCCCTTTTTTCTTTACTTGTCAGCCTTGAATCAGGGCCAGTCTAATTTGGCTTTTGGGGTAAGAATTTACCAAAAAAGATTCTTTCATGTTGAAGAGAAAACCGATTTCTGCAAAGCGATGTCAACTAATTTGAAGCAGAAAATATAAAATAAGTGAATGCATAAGCATTTACCCCCTTTAAAGTGACTCACCTAATTCAATACAGGTACAACCAGTTGCTGCAAGAAGTCAAACAATTAGTGAAACGGAGATCGTCTGAGTGCAGTAAATGTTCCTCCAGTGATTAAAGTATAAAGACACCTGGATCTGGAAGGTTCAGTCGCTGGAAAGAAAGTAAGGAAAAGCCTAGCTATGGAGACCACCGATGCAACTATGATGCAACTGTTGCCTGTTCTTCACCTGCCAAAGTCTTATGAGAGAGTGATGAAGAGAAAGGCACTGTTGAAAAAAAACAAAAATAAAAAATTGACTAGAGTTCGCCTGAAGGTATGTGGGAGATCTTAAAGTCAAACGAAGGTCCTTTGGTCTGAGCTTTTTGGCTATTAGACTGCCAGATATCAAACACTGTTCATTATCACAAACACACCAAGAAGCACGTTGGTGCCAGTACCATGATGTGGTGCTGCTTCTCGGCAGCAGGTCTTGAAGGGCTTGTAAGAACAGAGTGTAAAATAAACAGGAAAGTGTAGTGGAAGAGAACTGTGACTTGGAAGAAGATTTGTTTTCTAGCAAGACAATGACCTGAACATTACAGTTGAAGCTACACAGAAGAAGTTTTAAGACAACAAGTTGAATCTTCTGGTCTGGCCCTGACTTCAATCCAATTGAGAATTTGTAAATTGACTTATAAAGGGCTGTTCACTCACCATCGCCATAAAATTTGACAGAGTCTGAGCAGTTACAGTATGCAAAGACAAAGGAGATAAAACTGCAGTGTCCATTTGTGTAAGGCTAACTGACCTGGCCTAACTACACAAGTTCAATGCTATAGAGTCATTCCATCTCATTTCAACAAATCTGAGGAAATTTTGTTGCATGACCTCCTCTGATCATCTCCAAACTTTTTTTTTAACTATCCCAACATAAGAATAGATTACTTGCAAAGTTTTAACATCATATGATTGCTATTTGCTAAGTTATAAAATATTTAAATCCCTATTTTTCCACTCGGAAATTGATATTTTAGGTAGAAAGGCTTGATTTAGGAAGATAATACTGGGAACTGACTGATGATATAGACTTACAAGTGATCTGAAGGGTTCAAACACCTTAACAATAGAGCAGGAAAAAATAATTTGGAATGAATATACCCATTTCTCTGTGGTACAGGGCAATTTAAAAATTTGGCGAAAATGGCATTTTTCAAGAATTTAGGCATTTTTTTCACAAATTTTAATAAGTAACAAGGTTCATATGTTATAAAAATCTCAAAGTACCTTAAAAGTTCTCTCTAACCTAAAAATATCCAAGAGCTAGCTAGTCTCCTTAGACCTCAAAACGATGCCTATTTATGAAACAGACTGAAAAACACCATACATATATTGGCACAGAAACCAATGTGGGACATGGAGTAGAAACATGAAACTTTGTCTGTATAACAATAAACATCCGAATAATTGATATCTGAAGTATCAACATTGTTTCTTGAATCCTTCATGGCCAATTTAACCAAGAAATGCACTATGTTTTATAGGCGTTTTTTTAGGAATTCTAACTAATATATTGCAGTTAAAATGAGTTATATTGCCTTAGGTCCCATGTAAAACATGTAATTTGTCCCCAACTTATCACACCACTATTTCTGTCCTTTGAACTGCTTGAATTTCTCTGAAATCAGGCCATCATCTGCACCAGATATGTGGTACTGTCCACCACGGCGTGTTGAAGGAGCAGTGATTGGACAGAGGATGTGGGCTGTAGGCACCCACACTACGTCATCCTTTCTAGGCCATGTGAACTTCTTGCTGGGACCTTTTGGGTGCATGAATTTCACTTGCAAATCTTCAAATTCAGCTGATAAGTCAAATACGATACCGAGGCTGTCCTGAGAATGCAGTCTGGGAGTGATGCCATTTCTTCTTATTCAGTTACTGTATGAAAGAAAAAACAATGTCTATATAATAATTAACTTCAGATATGCCCTTTGTAACTTATACTACGATGCTGATGCTTCAGATTCATCTTTCATCTTTAGTTGGTCATGTAAATGGTTCCTAAAAACAAAAACGAGGATCAAAATATATAGTAAATTGATTCAGCAGTTGCTCATCTTTGGCACAAGAAACAAATATGAAAGTAAGTTCACACATACTTCACACATACTAGTTCCTCCAAAAAAAATTTGAACCGCGTACCATGTATCCCACATGCACTTTTTAATGCCTAAAGTTAGGCTATTTTGGGTCTACACCTGAGTTCAACAGCCTATAAATCAATAAATAAGCTTTATTTTAATGTTTTAAAACTTTTACCTTATGCAACTTTCATTAGTAAAGAAGAAAATTCATTCTTTCAATGTCTTTTCACAAGAATAAGTCCTAAAATAGAGGCATGAAAAACCCAAAATAAAGTCGCCCATGAAATAATAAGGATATTTTGGGAAATTCCACAGTCCAGTATTTTTTTATTTTCATTCATTTCTATACTTTTCTCACCAGAAGGGTAAAAGTTTTGGAAGGGGAAAAAATTCTGACCATGTAAAAGGAGTATAAATTGCTTTTTTTAGTAGTTTAAAACCCTAAAATCATAGGCGAGGATTAAGTTTGGACTGACTATGGGTATTAGATTAGATCATTACTGCTTATACTGTATGTTTATAACCATAATACTTTGCATTTGTTCATAAAATTACCCAAATAAAGCCCAAAATTTTTTTGGGAGGATCTGAGAAAGTGGTGCAACAAGCATTTGTTGAATTGACATGGAATGACTCTATAGCTGTGGCCAAAGGTGCATCTGTTGAACACTGACGCAAAGTCAGTGAATACCTAAGCAATCACTTATTTTACATTTTTAATGAATTGACATTACTTTGGAGAAATTTCTTTTTTTGTTTTGACACAAAAGAACCTTTTCCTTTGTATAATCGTGACAGTAAGCCTAATTATATTGACATTGATTCAAGGCTGAAAACAGTAAAAGGGTAAAACTTCCAAACATTGGTGAATACTTTTAATACGCCCTGAAACTTAATCCTTATTTAATCCTCATTAGAGTCGCAGGGAGGCTGGAGTCTATCCCAGCTGACTTAGGTTGAAGGCAGGACAGGTCACCAGTCTATTACAGGGCTACACATAGAGACAACCACACTCACATTTTCCACCTACGGATAATTTAGAATGACCAGTTTACTTCAGCATGTTTTTGGACTTCAGGACGAAGCCAGAGTACCTGGACAAAACCCATATATGGACAGGGAGAACATGCAAACTCCATGTAGAAAGATCCCGGGAAGGCCAGGACCCGAACCAGCTATCTTCTAGCTGCAATGCGAAAGTCCTAACCACCAAACAACTGTGCAGCCCACTGTCATGTCTGTACGTTAAAAATCAAGCTAGAGACTGAGCCAGAGTTAGTGGCTTGTTGCATTGAGCCCATCAACTTATGTGAGGTCCTCCCTGTCAAGTTAAAGCGAGCTGGAGAATGCTACAAGACTTCCATCCTTCATTTCCACAGGAGGAAGATTCATAAGCAACCCCCATTTTGCTGATAACATTATGGGAAACGGGAAAACAGAAAAACAGGAGCTTAATATCAGGTTTGGGGGGTCCTTTGGTGCCTATGGAATGGAAACAAGGAGGATTCTAGTCAACAGCTGCAGCCAACAATCATTAGGGTTTAATTGCCAAAATCTGGAAACGGGGAAGGTTGACCTCGGGTCTTTTGTGAAAGATGAAGTTGGTTCTACAAAAGAAACCAAAGCAAAGATTGGCACAGCAATCTCAGTCATGATAAGACTTACCACCATTTGTAGAAGGAAGGCATGAGTTTCCCTCTGAAGATCAAGTACTACAAGACACTGGTAGTGTCTTTGTTTTCGATGTGACAGCTGGACATTTACTGGAACTATCAAATAAAAGACAGAGGCACTAGAGAGCAAGTGCTATAGAAGAACATTCCACCTCTCGGAATATACCAAGGAATATATACTACCACATCTGCTGGAGAACTCACCTGGTACAGACACATTGAAAAACACATCTACCAAGCAAAGACCCTGCTCTGCAGGAACAGAAGAAGGCAAACAACAAAGAGGTAGACAGAAAAAAATCCTGGCAAGACAAAACCAACAAATGCACTGACTGCAGCTTCCCAATCTTTGATACACACTGCAGAAGATCAAGAGCTGTGAGCATCCCTGACTTCCCAAGCATCTATCAGGACGCCCCTACAGCGCCCGAGGCTACAGGATGAGTAAGTGATAAACGCTAAGAGCTGTTTATAACCTGCAGCCTGGAAAAGATAACCACATTGTGCGTTCATATGCGCCTGCGCAAAGGGGAATTTTTGCTTTCGAGCAGCGACCTCTGCGAGAACCAGTCTGCTCGATATATGGATGAAATGTCGCTCCCTACAGGCTGGAGCCTATCCCAGCTGACTTAGGGCGAAGGTAGGGGACACCCTGGACAGGTCACCAGTCTATCACAGGGCTACATATAGAGACAAACAAGTGCACACATTCACACCTACAGACAGTTTAGAATTACCACTTAACCTCAGCATGTTTTTGAACTGTGGGAGGAAGCTGGAGAACCCGAAGAAAACCCACACGTGCACAGGGAGAACATGCAAACTCCATGCAGAAAGATCCCAGGCCCAGAGGATCTTGTAGCCGCAAGGCGACAGTGCTAACCACTGAATCACTGTGCAGATGATAAAATTAATAATAATTTTCCTTCCTTCTTACTCTTACACTAGCAGATGGAGCCAAAAGGAGCGAGGATTGTAGTGGGACTACAAGGGTGTCAGGTGTCACTGAGTGAAAGTGGCATATGGTTTACACATCTCATGGGCTAGTAGGGCCCTCTAGCAGAATTTTGATTAGGGCTCCGGGGAGGTCAGCACTGGCTCAGGCTGGAGCAGTGGCTCGTTAGCTTAGTAAATAAAAGTGGAAACAGAAGAAAGAGCTAGCCCTGCTATGTCTGTTGTACTGTGTATCAATAAAAAGTGAAACACAAAAGCTACACATTGTGGTTTTACTGTACATGTCATAGACCATCAGACTACCTTACCTACTGCCTCCCACAGTGCAACACACTGGAACATGTTGGGCTTCATAACAGCATTCTCGACATCACAGAACTATACAGATCTTTCCACCAGAGGAATTCTTGTCTGGCTGGTTGTATATTGCATTATTATAACATCATAAGAAACAGTTTATTTGTGGTTAATTTGTTTGCATTTGAGTTTTATCCCCATCATTGTGATCTATGCTCCTGAATTAGTGCAGTGGCACGGGAAATATATTGAAATTACGCAGCTATTGGATAAAAATACCATCAGTTAGCAAGTATGATGAAATGGCATCCAGTTTGATTGAAGCAAGAAAAATGTTACACTCCCAAAGCAACAGAAACAGCAGGAGAAGGAGCTTAGGGTTGCACAGGAAACTACTCTGTATTGTGGACAATACCTCTCATCCCCTGCACGCCTCACTGGTGGCAATCAGAGCAGCTTCAGCCGCAGCCTGAGACCACCGAGGTGCATCACAGGAGGTCTTTTCTACCAGCGGCCATCACACTATGTAACTCCTCCTTCTGCAGGCATCACAGCTGACACATCTGACACTTAAATCTGAAGAATAATATCAAAAATCACTGCAATATTACTTTTTCTTTGCGGTATCAGTTTTAGTATTATGTGCAGTATTTCAATTCCATGTGCAATACTATTTCAGGATCCTTATTTTTCTCTGCTAGTTTTATTTGAGTTTACTTTTTTTTTTGCTTTAATTAATGTATCGTACTTATATCTTATTGCTATTCTATTAGACACTGCATTATGTGGAAACGGATAACATCTAGAACAAAACTTTTCTTTGGAATTAATAAAGTATTTTTCTTATCTTAACTTAAATTCATATTAAATACACAGTGAGCTTATGCCACAAAATGTAAGTAAATCAGGTCCTTTCTGATTATTAAACCATCTTAATCTTTGAGAAATCCTCATTTTTAGCTTCTCTGGGATGTTTAAAGCATAGCCGAGCGCTTTTTCCAAAATGCAAACCCAGCTAAGTTTGTTTGCATGCAGCAAACGGAGAAAGGCTAGTTCTTTCCCCAGCTTCCAGGCTTTAAGCTAACAAACTGCCACATATTTAATGGTCAGACAGTGGCAAGAAGGCCAGCGGTTCCCAAACTTTGCTTCCCTTTGACAACTCTTCATATTTAGCTCAACAAAAAGGTAAACATTCACACAAATAACACAAAATAAGCTGAAGTTAATCGAAATTAAGTACATTTACTCACTGGCTAACAGGAATTTCGTGTGATTTGTAAATAAGCACATTGCCTCTGAATTAAATTGAATCACATATGCAGCTTAGCCGGTTTGTTTCTTACCTTAGAAACATATGCTGAAAAATAATATTATGGTCTTTAGAAAAGTGCCACCACTTTATTAGAAGCCTTATAAGCAACAGATTGAACTCTAGCACTCACATAATTACCAGACAAGTGAATAAAGTGTACTTTTGCATATATGTGCAACGTTCAAAGGCGCCAATCATCGTCAAGTGCATTCATTAGCGCTCCTATCAGGAGGTTATTCAGTGAACATAAGAAGCACTTTCACTTCCTGAATGGTGTTACAGTTTAGTTACCTTTCCTCTGCACAGATGTTCACGTCTTGTTGTGCGACAGGCTTTCAGTATTCTAGGTCAGCCCCGCAATGCTCCAGTGTGACTCAAGAATGAAAGGGCATGTATGGGGAAGAAGCAAAAATAGCAGCTGGGCCACAGAAGCCAAAGCTTTTGACAAAGCCTCGGACATGTATGTTCCCTGACCTGAATAACCAAGAGAGTCGAGGAGTGCCTGACCAGGTAGACAATGGGCATGTCAGGAAAGGGCACAATCCCTCTTTCACATCCATCTGCACTTTTCATTTGTTGTTTACTGCTTCTGCTTACAGTAAGAGATATAACACCGCTGACAGAGCATTTAGCTAAAAGTCAAAAGGCAATACAGGCGAGCTGATCAAAGCTGAATTCATTTCTAATAATAAATCTAGGCGTTGAGATCATGTTTAATGTGCTGAAGCGACTGCTCACGGCGCCTCGGCCCCCCTCACATCCCCATAGAAGCGTGGTGGCGGTGGAGGGGGCACTTGCTGTTTTGTTTCCAAACATCTTTTCTGCAACGCCTGCCCAATTACTCACACCAGAGAGGTTTGGGTCCAATCGCTGTCTTCACTCCAGAGTTAAATGGAATTAGCAAAGCCAGGACCTCATCATCATCCATTCCATTTCGTTTGCACTTTCACATTCACCACCTGCCAACTTACATTGCCGTTCCACTTTGGAGAGACTTTCAAAGAACAATGAGCGTGCAGCACACTGTGCGTCCATGATCTGCCTCGCACCCTGCTCATCAACCACAATCCATTCTTTCACAATAAAAGGTGCAGAAGAAGTAATTACTCAGTAAAACGTTTTTTCTTTTTTTTTCTAGTCAGGCGGGAGGCTGTTATCTATTGAAACAGAGAGAAGTATGCAGAACTCCTTGGATATGCCATAGCAGAATTAGCAATTGTATGTCATTTCTGCAGCCATGATGTGAAGCTCCACATGCACACATTCCAGCTTCATGCCAGAGCCATCGTGTCATCTAAGGTGCATTCGAACCTTTCTTTCTGTGCACTTTCTAATGTGGGAGGAAATCACAATGTCACTCTTGACTTGTGATTACTTTGGCACATCACATATTACCAGGCTGGGGGCATTTGTTTTCAGGCATATTAACACCGCCGCACGTCAAGCCCTTTCACATCATCTTCCTGGACAATTCTGGGTCCCTCCGCCCTTTTATTCTCGCCTGCTGGAGGAGCTCGGTTAGGCGGATGGCTGAGGCGCAAATGATCAAAATCGGCTGCATTCATCCTAAAGCTCAGCAGGCGGTCGGCGAGGGGAGGAGGGAGGGGAAGAGAATGAGTCAAACGAGAGATGACAGAGAATCCAAATAGAGAGGAAAAAGCAAAGAAGCTGAAGGAGGAGAAAGGAGAGGCTGCTGGTTGGGGTTGGTGGAAGGGAAGTTGTGGCGTATGTCGGACTGGGAAACTAGGATAGAGAAAGGAGAGTGGAAGGAAGCAGGAAAAAAAGATGCAGGGGGGAGGAGGAGGAGGCTGGAACTTTTCAATTACAGCACACACAGACAACAAAGACCCAGATTTCAAGAGACTATAACAGTGTTCAGCCCAAAGGGAGAAGCTCATTTAGCTTCCTTCATTTCTCCTTTCCTTTCTATACACAAATTACGACCTGGAATATTTAATGCATTTCTTTTGTTGCAGTAGCAAACAGAGGCGTCACCATTATTACAGATGTCCTCGATGCTAAGATCAGCTATCTGGGGAGGCGAATGCTCCTGTTGGCAGATTACAAGAAAACTGCCTCCTGCTTTAAATTTCAAAGAGCATCAGTGGATTGAGTCGACGCAGACGTCTGTCAACAGCACCGACGGTGACTACAGATATTTGGGCTTTGAAGATGTGACTCCTCATTACAGAATTGACAAATGGTCTTAATTTAAGCTTCAAAAGGGGTAAAGAAAAAAAAAACACATCCTGACATTCTGAGGGGCATTTGCGAAATAACATTAGAGCAAAAGGGAATCGATGGAAGCAGGCTATTGATTCAACCCCATCGTGGACAGCAGACATTCTGCTCACAGCCCATTTAACACAGGGAGGTCTTTGTCAATCAGGTTTTGAATGTAAATGACAAACATGATGACAGGAGGAGACAAACGTCTCTCTTTGCAAACATAACGCCGACATAAACCCACTTCTCACTGTGAATCTTAGCCGTTTTTCATTCCTGCAGCCCCTGAAGAACAGACACAAGACTCTAATTAGAGATTCATCTCCTGTACCTGTGGATCCCTCAACACACCACGTCCCTGCTTTCTCATGCGCCATAATTTGAAGGATTCCTCTCACATCACTCAGCTTCCGCATGTGCATCAAGTAATAGTGATGTAGCTGCAGGGAAGGTAGGCCTGGGGGGGGGGGGGGGGGGGGGGGGTGAAATTTTTAAAATAAAAATCTGCATCTGTCCCTGCACCTGTCTCAGCCATCACTGTCTGAAATAAATGCCATCCTTAATGAGGACTCTCCATAAGGAAATGCTTTGAGTATTCCAAGTATATTATTTACAAGTTACAGGTCAACGATTTCTTTTGCATAATTTGGAACTTAAGCATCCTTTTAGACGGAAGAGAGGTAGTTTCTGTGCAAATTATGAAGCTCAGGGGCAGCAGACCGAGTGCACTCCTGAACTCGAATCACATTACCCCAAGAAACCTGTTTCCCTCTTAATGGCCTGTAATTATTCTCAGGTAAATCCAGCAAAACGTGCGTGTCATCAGGAGAGGCTGGCGTGGGCCGTTTAGTGATGCAGGCTGCAGGCTGTGGAGCTGTGGCACAGGACAATAAAAGAGGGGAGAGAGAAAAAACACACACAGGGAGATAATTAGCCTATTATCAGACTGCATTTAACACTTTTTACTGAGCAACTCCGAGAGGTACAAGCTGTGATGGCAAATAATGAGGATGTATTATGAGGGGTGAATGATGGAAGCGGTCCTAATGCAAGCCAGCATCACCCCTGAAGAACTAGAGTCCTCTCACTGATCATTCTCACTGTATATATTGCCCTCATCATGATGCACTTGCTCGCCCTCTTGCTATCTCACTTAGAGAGAGAAAAAACTGGGGAAGAAAAGCTCTCTTTGTTGAAGCAGGCGCACATTCATCCACCAGCTCACGCAGCTAAAAGGGGGGAGAATAAGAGCCTGAACGCATCATTTACACACATTTTCCTCCTTTTTTCCCCCTCGGTTTCACGCAGCCACTTTAAGGATCACACAAAACGAGTCGCTCCGAACAGGATGGTGTAATCTACCTTTTTTTGCGTTAAGAAATAAAACCTTCTGGAAATATCTTGGAAAACGGACGTCCTCACAATGAACTCCTCTGCGCCTCCGCTGCTGCAACTTCTCCTCGCCGTGGCGCGGACGGACGCGCGGATGCTGGAGGATCGTCTCCCGAAAGAAAGTTGAGCGAAAGAGAGAGAGGGAGAGATCAAGTTGCGAGAGAAAGAAGACGGACTTGATTCATTATCGGATCACTGAATCGCTGAGTTTTCCCCCCTCCAATTTTAGAATTATTCGCAGCTCTGGCAAGATCGGAAGAGTTATTCTTAAGAGCGCGTCTTTTTGGTTCTTATTGCCAAATCAGATCAGGTAGGCTCCGTGTGTTGTTTTTTTATCAGCATATTTAAACACTTGATCGTAGTGTTTGTGTGTTCATTCTCATGTCGGCATGAGAGGATTTAACATGAATTCTCGACCACAGTCCAAATCTGCACGACGCGCCACTTTTTCACCCCTAATATTTGTCCTCCTCCCAGTCCGGAGAGGATGAGGTGTCGCTGGGTGAAGAAGCATGAGCTGTCAGAGAATCAGTCATAAGCGGCTGTCTCTGCTATGGGAGGGGGCGGCTCTCAGCCTCTGGCTCTGCTGCTGCTGCTGCTGGACCTCCAGGGCCACCGCCGCCGCCTCTGGAGCCTCAGCCGCCGGACAGAGCGACGGCGCCCCCGGCTCCCTGGGCTGGCTGCTGTCGGATAAAGGGCCCTTCCAGCAGTCCCTGGAGTTCACGGAGGCTGCGGAGAGGTATCAGCAGGGCTTCAGCACCAGATACAAGATCTATAGGTGAGAAGTGTGTGTGTGTGTTTTACACTACCTGTGATGTATGCATGTGTGATTCTCAGACGAGTTTCAGGTTGGAGGCTGTGAGCGTTCACTCAGACAGGATCTTTTTACTGATGAGCACTTATCAGTGAGAGCAGCTGCTGAAGTGTTTGGAATGAAAACCAGCCTCCTCTCAGGGATGCCCTCACAGGTATCACACCTGCACCAAATTAGTTGCAAGCTGATGAGCAGATCTGAAGTGCTGAACCACTGCAGCGACGCAAAGTGTACTCTTTGCTCCTGGAGCCTGTGATCTGAATACCAGCAAACATGTAATCCCATCTCCAGCTCTGCATGGGATGGTTCATGTAATTGCTGCTGTTTCAGAAATGACCCCTGCAGCAGGAGTTAATCCCAGGTACACATCCCCCCAGCGACCTCCTGCAGCGTCCCCGAGCTGCTGCCCGCCTTTGTCTAAATAGTCCTTGCAAGCTTTCATTCAGACAATGTATATCCGCTCTGACGCAACTGTTGGATGTGTGCAGAAGAGTGTTTTTCAGTGTACAAGGTGCACACATGCACTCAGATGGGCTTGGATTTGATTTGTGCTCGTGATTTTGTCGGAAGTCGATGTGTGTTGATATTTTCTTCCTGCAATCTTGTGAGGTTTGATTGAAGACGTTTTTGGTGCTCAACAAAGTGAGAGAAAAGATTCTTGTGTGTATCTATAGGTGCATAAATCAATTCCTCCATTATCTTCCTTCAGGAATCTTTGGGGCTGTGGTGTTTATCTCTCTCTGACACCTGTGTCGCTTCAGTGGGCCTGAAGCATCAATTTGCCAAGAGTCCCCTGACTTGAGGGCCTCTTGTTTTCCATAATTAGTGAAAATCATTGAAAGTGACAAAGAGGCAGCTCAGTGTATGGAGGGCTACCATGGTCTGTACTGGCTGGCTGTTATCTCACCTCTTGAGGGTCCTTTAACCCCACAGCAGACTGATCTGTGCTCTGAAAAACACATTTTGATCCCTGAAGGCTGGTCTGAGGATTCCAAAATAAAACCCAGCTGAGGTAAAAATAAAACGAGAAACTTTCCGTAATAAGCTGATAACTGACAGTGAAGTCCATTTAAAACACTCCTACAGTTCCTCCGCCTGATGTGACTTATTATTTCGTGTTTCAGAGATAAGGGGAGGAACAGAAGCTGTGGAAACACTGAAGGCAATTATTCCCTAAAAATATGTCATAACTACATTTTACAAAGTTCCCATAGGCTTGTACATATTCCATATTTTTCTATAGGTATTTCTACTTAAATAGCCTTGGGCCCTTAGTGCTATTCATCCCCTCTGACCTCTTTAATAGCAGTAAGACTACAGTAAACATCCAATGCCTGTCAGTCAGAGCACAGCATGTGATTAAGCTGTCGATTTGCTCTCAGCTGCTCCTCCTTTTATAGCCTTTCTTTCCATTTCGCAAAGTTGTTTTCGTCACCGTTTCTTTCTATTTGTATTGCTTTTCTATATGTACAGCAAGCCTTGGGGTTTGCATCCGCTTTTTTTCCTTCTTTTTTAACATTTCTCTCGCGTGCCACATGCTGATGGAATAGCTGTAGGCTAAACCCTGGGCCGGAGCTACAATAGCCATCTGTCCATGAGAGACGGACTCTCAGCCTGTCCTCTCGTTATGATGATTGGCTGTAATGACACACTCCACACTGTCCCGGTTCCCCAATTATTTCTCTGCCGATCATTTTTCTCATGGCAGTGATTTGATGGCCTCCCAGAAGGAGGGGGAGGTACACAGAGCAGCAGGCAGCACTGTGGGAGAGGTAGACATTAACTGGTGCTAAGGAGGGAAGCAGCAGCAGAGAGGCGGTTTGTGAGTATCCAGAGTTCAGCGAGACTCGTGTCCAAAGGGCACAAGATGACAAATGATGGCAGCTGATGATGTGGGACTATATTTCACGCCTGTGGGAGTCACAGCCTTGCATCCCAATAAGTTTGTGTTTCAGCCGTGCAGCAGTTACTTAAAGCTGTACAAACAACCCCGACACTGATTCTCAACCACCTTAGGTATTCTTTCCAAAAAGGCGAAAAATTATAGATTACGGTTTGGTAAATTATATACACATATTTAGGAGGAAAATAAAGGCACAAATAGGGTAAAAAAAGAATCGGTGTCATGCTGATCTTTGCTGATTTATTGCATCAAGTTCTGCACAGGACATCCTTTGGACAAGCCTGAACGCCACAAGCTGTGATCCAAGCTGTGATGGATTCGAAAAACACTGAGGTCAGGATGTGAAAAACTCTCCCTCTCCCAAATGTAAAAGCTCCTCAATGATATTTTCAGTCAGTTTTATTTAATGATATTTAATTAGAGCGCTGGTAGCTCCATGCGATAAACACCGCTCTCGTGTTTGTATCCTTAAATCTACAGCTACCGCCTGCAGCTGGTTAACTTTAAGTCTATATGCAAAAAGTAAAAACCATGCTCACCAGCAGTATTTAAAACATCATATTTTCTTTCAAATCTGTCTAAAAAAAAAAGAAAAAATAAATAAATAACAAAGTGACTGCTAAGCTAACAGGCAGCTGGTGACAGCCTGAGGCTTCAGGCTGCTATAAAAAAAGAACCGACTGTGATTAAGAGAGCATAAAAACTAGTTATCATTCAGGCACCGTTGAAATGGAGGTTAAAATGCTGAGTACATGGTTCGAACATGACTGCTAATCCAAGTGGTACTGAGGCAAACTTGGCTGAACCCAATGAAGAGAATAAAAAGAGGTCAAGTGTAAAGGTCAACAAATCCCTGGATGACTTGGACAAAAAACAATGCGAAATTTGTATCAAACATCAACTTTTATTCTATTAATGCTGCTAAATATACCACATTTTGGGTGGGCTCACTGTTCTTTTTTTTATCAGTAACTTATAAATGACTAGATTTGACTTTTATCATTAATCCTAATAATAAATATATGAATTGTTGGCGTCAAGAAAGTTTATGATCTTTGAGTTAAAGTGAATCGGTGATTAACCACCCTTGTGCATTAAACATATATCAATAACAGTATAATTCTACATTATACATACACATAAGTGTGAAGATACAGAAAAATAGACATGCATGGTAGAAATACCACATTGTCTCTATGATAGAGACCCCCCAAAGTTTTATTAATCTTATTTTCGAGGGCACTCATGTCTTATTAAGTGAAGCCAGGCAATATCATGGCTCCCCTGTGGTTCCCATGTTATTTATGTCATTTCAAGAAGTCCATCCATCCATTCTCTATACACCGCTTTATCCTCACTAGAGTCGCAGGGGGTGCTGGAGCCTATCCCAGCTGACTAGGGCGAAGGCAGGGGACACCCTGGACAGGTCGCCAGTCTGTCACAGGGCTACATATACAGACAGTCACACTCACATTCACACCTATGGGCAGTTTAGAGTAATCAATTAACCTCAGCATATTTTTGGACTCTGGGAGGAAGCCGGAGTACCCGGAGAAAACCCACGCATGCACAGGGAGAACATGCAAACTCTTATTTCAAGAAGTGCAAATGAAAATTTCAGTGGTTAATAAATGGCCGACCACAGCCTTAAAGGCATTAGAGGAGATTTAATTTCCTACGACTTTGAACGTAGCATGCGCATGCGCACATACAACCTCTCCCTCACCCCCCT
Organism: Acanthochromis polyacanthus; assembly: GCF_021347895.1. Lineage (NCBI taxonomy): Eukaryota > Metazoa > Chordata > Actinopteri > Pomacentridae > Acanthochromis > Acanthochromis polyacanthus. Next base: position 31,347,443 of record NC_067121.1, read on the forward strand.
CTAACCTCCCCCCTCTTAACATTTACGAAGAAACGCCCCCCTCCAGAAACTTGTGTAGCACTCGTGAAGTTGTCTTTTACAGCTGGGTCCTCCTGGATCTTTATCTGCCATTATGTAAAAAAAGAGGAGCAAAACAAGTCGCCAGCTAACTACGAAGCTATACCAAAGCAACACATACAGAAAACACGTAAGTCCAAGGCGTACGTAATCTACGTAACTAGGCCTGAGCCGGAAGATTTTTGATTGACAGGAAAGGGAGCAAAGCAAACGCCTCGGTCTGAGCGCATTGATTGGCTGATGTTTTTCAGGTCCTGCCATGTCCACTGTTATTTTTTTAAATTTTTTTATTCTTTTAGAGACCATACATACAAGTCCACTAAAGGTCAGTATATTCATTTTATGTGAATCAGACAAATTAAACAAAAAAAACATCCTCCATAATGCCTTTAATTAAATAAATACAACAAGATAGCTATGTGTTTTTCTTGTACATCAGACATATGATTAGAGCTCCTCAGAGAATCACAGCTTCATCTATAGCGTGTTAACTATGCATGTGTGTCAGTACACTGTACACATTCACCTCCTTTCACCGCCGCTTGTTAAACAGCAGTCCGGAGCCCTTGAACGCAATGAAAGGCGTCAACAAAGTGAGTAAATGTCTCTCTGTGGGTGTGTTTTGTTGTTGCATTTCCAGGGAGTTTGGTCGATGGAAGGTCAACAGCCTGGCGGTGGAGAAGCGGGACAGTTTTGGTGGCAGCGGCGGTTTGGCTCTGCCCCTCGACCCCGACTTCATGCACACCATCCGCCAGCTGGGGAGGCGGCCAACCCTCCAGACGATTACAGAGAGTCTAATCAAGAAATATGGCACCCACTTCCTCCTCTCTGCCACTCTGGGAGGTACAGTAGAGCACGCTGAGCTTCAAAGTAAAGCCTGATTCACAGAGCTTCTAATGTGATTTTGTGTCTTCCTTTTTCCAGCATATGGGGCTCTGATTTTACCGTCTGTTGCTTTCTAGGCAACAAAGCATGTAATAATTTTTCTGGATCAGTGTTTTTTGGCCCGCAGAAAGCATCAAATCACTCTGGTTTAGTGTACAACAAGTAAATTGGAGAGACAGATTAAATGTTTCTGTTTTGTTTTGTTTGCTGTCAGAACAGCAGGGTTCCATAAACGGCGGTCGATCGCTGTCGAACAACACTATAATTTCCATGCGACTGGCTCATCTTGTCTTTCTTTATTAAATTATTGTCACAAAGTATGCATTATTAGAGGAAATTGAAGTGTGGGTTTCAAAAATGTATGTTGTTCATGGGAGAAAAAAGTGCTTGGATGGAGCTATTCAAATGCTAATTTAGTTACAACTGTTGTTGCAGATGTTTCACGCAATTTAAGATTATTTTGAGGTTTGGATTGCTTTTATCTTATTCCCAGAAATACAATAACTGGCCAAACTCCAACAGAGTACATACTAGTTTTGGCTGTCAATATCCAAGAAATAAATCACAGGAAACACAAAGATGTAATTGTCTTCTTTGTCAGTGACCACAGTCGACCCAAATGCAACTCAAAACATTTTAATAACACAGTGAAACTCTTACGAGCTGGCCTGAACGTGAACTTTAGAATTGTTGCTGTTACTGGACAGTCAGTGCTAGAATGATGGAGCTGAAATCGATTTTTGTTGCATGCAGAAGTTTTAATGTGTTTTTGGAGGCTTCTTTGTTGCCTTTTTAGATTATCATTGCCTCAAATACCTGATATGACCTGTGTCTGTTAATTTGATATGGACGTTTAGCAGCGATTGGAATTTTATGTCTATCAGAAACTAAGGCAGAAGCTGTGTGAATGTTTGTAAACCCACAAAACGTTAAACGAAAGATTTCCCAATGCACAGATACGTCAACAAAACATGTAACGTGGATGCAGAAATCTCTTGTTTCCTTCTGAAAACCTAATCCGTTTTCTACCACTCTTTTTTGCAACAGTTTTTGAAAGTAGTGACAAAGAATAACGGTTTGGACTGTCCACTCACCCACTATGTAGTTTTTTTAAAATTTAATGCCGCTACATAATTATGCACCAGTTATTCTCTCTGTCGCATAAACAAACGTCAGGACACCTGCAGCACATTTGAAGCACAGGAACACCACAATGAGGCGATTTTTATGGCACATCTTTCCTCAACACTGAAGAACTTTATCTATCACACAAGCGTGAACTAACCATGACGTCACCCGTTGGTTTCAACGCCGAGAAAATGAAGCCCGGATTTTGCTACTTCCTGGTCGCCATTTTGGATTTTTTGGAGCCAGTGACGTAAAAAGCGTCATCAAACAGGCTGGACCGGAGAGCAACTAGGGGCAGGACCAGTCTATGGGCGGGCCAGACTGAGAGCTGAAGACTCTCTTATCCCGCCCACATTTTACCGCAGAGGCTTCTGTTGCTGCTTTCGGAATAAAAGGATCTGTCAATCATTCCAGACAAGACTGTCAATCAAGTATAGCCACGCCCCCTGGCTCCGCCAACTTTAACGATTTATTTAAAATTCAGTATTGATTTATTTTAAGATCGGCCACCTGATCTCTCATTTTGACCATGAAAACTAATGGGAAAAAAATCCTGAGCTGTAGAAAATCAGTCTATCAAATTTTATTTTTTCCGGTGATGAATTGGGGTCTATGGAGCAAAAGCTTTTTGGAGCCAACCCTAGCGGACGGCGTGATATTGCAAGTTTTTGACACTTCCGGGTGGGCTTCATTTTTGGAGCCAGATGCTACGTTCATCTTTATATACAGTCTATGCTACCACATACTTTGGCTGTGCTGTTGCCACCTGAACAAGCATGATGCACACTGCAGCTGCAAGTATCCAATTATAGACTAATCTTTAATAATTCTGCTAATTGCACAGACCCACTGCTGTAGTAGATCAGCTGCAAATATTTCACAAGTGTACTGTAAAGTACTAAAAAGTATCACTAACATGTGAGCAGTTCAGGCTGAGTAACTACATTTTCACATACGGTTTTTGTCGGCATTTTATTCAGAATTCTTGACATCCTGCTGCTCAGGCAGAGGAGATGAGCCACCGCACGGTTGAGTCATCTGAATGCTCACCAGTTAAGGAAATGACTTTCACTAGCAGCTGACGTTGATGCCAAACCTTCTTTGTCTTCTTCTCCTCCTGACATCAGAGAGACAGGCCACAATGCACAATGCTCTAAGTCGATGGATGCTCTGCGCTCAACATCTGGTGGGTTTGATGACATTTTTGTGGCGTGCAATATAGTGGTTGAAATTTACAGTTGAGAATTCGAACGTCTTTTACAAAACGGCTGATTCATCATATAGTGGGCGAGCGGACGTTCTGAACAGGGCAAATGTCATCCTGCCGATAGGGATGTCAGCTCGGAATGACTCTTTATTTTTTATTGTCTTTTGGCATTTTCATTTTTTTGTTAAACAGTGGCAGTAGCGAAAGACCGGAAATGTGGGGGAAGAAAGCAGGGGAGTGGGATGCAGGGTCGGCCATGGCTCAAACTCAGGACTTACGGCTAAAATGCGTTTGCACCTATGTGGTATGAGCCTGACTGTTTTTCTGTGATTGTGTTTCAGTTTAGAAAAAGCTCCAGAATTGCTTGGATAAGTTTGGGAAACAAGAGTGGTCAGAATTTAACCCTTCATGGGGGAACTGATCATATTTGGTAACTTCCGCACATATTAAATATGGTGTTGCTCCCGCCTCTCAGTGAGGTCAAGAAGCATGTGGTTTTCACCCAGCCAATCAGCGAAGACCACTCTACATTACACTAGGAGAGGCCTGGAACGTATCAAACTTTCTCTTTTCTCCGAAGTTGGAAAAAGACTGATTTGCAGCTCGGTCCTCTTCCATATTTATGATCAAAACATCAAAACTAACCATGGCTTTTTGATAAAACTCAAACATTTTACAGTTGAGTAGTTGTGCTAAGTGATGATACATACATTATTGGAATGAGTTTTTTTTTTTTTTCAACCACTAACAGGCAAAGAAGCATATATAGTAACTTCACTGACATTGAATTCAAACATGATAATTAGAAATTTTGAAAAATGTCACAAAAGTAACAAAGTCTTACATCCTCCAATAACACGCTTGGATTGAAATTGTGAATATCAAAATATTTCAAAGAATGCCCTTTAAAGGGATAAAAAAGACAATGTTGTCCATCGACAGAAAAATGGAAACACACAAAACCACCTCACCCTAACCAGTTGCGGCAGACGTCTGCCCACCCTAAACCTGGTTCTGCTGGAAGTTTCTTCTTTAGAGTTTACTCAAAGGGATAATGCTCTTTATCTGTGAAGTGCCTGAAAAAATTACTTGCGTTGTAAATTGGTGTTAAATAAATCAAACTGAAATGAAACAGTGGTAGATAAAATCATACGGAGCCACATAAACGTTGACAAAAAAAAAGGCTCTGTCATTTTGGAAGGAAATCACAAATTTCACATCAGGACTTGTACCTATCATAATGTCACAAATCTTCACATGTTAGCGCAGGTATTTGAGTAGCAATCAGAAATAAGTCAACACGGAATTAGATGAGAGATTGAATATTTTCTATTGTAGTCAAACTGGGAAGCCTTGGACGGGTTAAAGTGGCTTCTGAGGAAAACACATCTGCAGGGAAATAAGAAAGACTAACAGTGGAACTTATTGCTGGTCTTTGTTTGACACGTGTGGAGGTGGGACTGTTTACTTGTGTATTTATACACTGACTGTATGTTCCTATCCTCTGTGCAGTAGAGGTTGTTCTGCAGCCACAAATGTCATCCTATATGGAAGTGCTGGTGATGGTGATGAGAAACAAGTTTGGGAATTGAGCCAATAAGATCCGTATTGACAAAATGGTCTTGACATGCAGTTAAAGTTAAGGGACGATTTCAGGTTGTTAAGGTTTGATAAAGAGCATCTGCTGCGGACACATTCATCCCTCCTCTGATTGAAAACCTCAGACACTTGATGTATTCCACTGATAACTCAGCCTTTTAGTGACGGGCCTTTTTTATGACCTTTTTACCCAGTGGTGACTGCAGCGATTCACTGGAGAACATGGAGTTCTGAGGTTACACTTAGAAAATTGGGAAAAGCAGCTTTTGTAATAGAAGATGAGGCAAGCTGGAGAAAAGTGACATCACTTCTTTGAGAAAAAAAAAAGACGTGCTGATTTTCAGTGTTAAGAGTTTTCTTTAAGAGCACTTCAAACAAAATCTAAGAAGTTTGAACACACTTAATGAAGCTTGCATGTTTTCGCAGCTGACAGTGGCATTAGTGTGGCGTCTAAGAGAGGCAGCGCTGACCTCAGATCTGCTTTGTTTGTAATGTAATTCTGGCTATTTTAATTAGGGTAATTAAAATAATTAAGCAAACTTGATCAATGATCTTGAATAAGCCATTTTTATTCATAAGTAGTTTAATAGATGCGGAGACCTTGTCTGTGCCTTTTCCTCCAATCATCCAAACCATCAGTTCCCCCACAGCACTTAATCACCGCTGCTCTTTTCTATCCGATATCTGAAAAGATACTAATGAAAGGTGATTAGTGCTGCTCCGTCAGAGCTAATGAACCTCTCACTCTCTCTGCCTGACTGTCACCAGGGGAGGAATCTTTGACGATATTTGTGGACAAAAGGAAGCTCAGCCAGGAGTCTTCGGCCTCGGGGCCCGAGGGCAACCGAGGCAGCAGCAGGAAGTCAAATACAACGGGGACGGTGACCCTGGAAGCCCTCCACCAGCTGGCTGCTTCCTACTTCACAGACAGAGAGAGCACCCTGCGCAGATTGCACCACCTCCAGATTGCATCCTCTGCCATACGGGTATGTGGAAGTAAGAAAACTGTAAATACAGCATCAGTAGCCTGGTGGGAAATGAAAACGCTATATACTCTGTGCCTGAAGGTAGCTGTGTTGCCCTCCTGCCTCACGGTTTGTTAGCCTCCAGCATTCACACAAAAGAATGGGCTGATATAAAGCATCGAGCTGGGCTGGCTCGGCTTTTGGTTAAACTTATTGAACATTCACGAAGGACTTATTCGGGGAAGGAAAATTACTTCAGACCTGATGCGTACACACATTATTATGTTCAAGTTGTATTAGGTTGCTTTTCATTGCAGTGCTGCTGCTTTGATCCAGTGTTCTTCAGCATGCTGTTACATACCTATGAGTTTTGAGATACAAGTCCCGCTTTCAAAATGTGATATTATATCAAATATAAAAATGGCATTCCCAAATGGAAAAGCTTGCAGTTTCTGAAAATGACCCTAAAACACAGGGCTCAATTTTTTTCTTTATATGTAATAAAGTAATCTGAATAACAATAAGCAGGCCAAGCCACAACAAATAAAATCCCCAAATATGTTCTTTTGGGAGCAAAGGGTTGAAGTGGCCGGCCGAATTGAAAAAAACAAACAAACAAAAAACAGTCAAACCGATTTAACCACATATAGCAGGTCCACATTTACAAACGTTTACACAGTTATATCTTAAGCTAAGCTGCATTGAACTAATCACCAGTGGGGTGTACTATGAAGTGAGATGGTCAACTATGTAGAGCATAAAGTCAGTTTCTAAGAAGGTGGCTCTCTTTTAAGCCGCTACATCACCATGGTAACTGATGCTGCACAGCTAACCTTCTCTAGAGGAGCTTTTGTTCAGACTCTTGGATGTAAATCATTGCCATCCTTTACAAAGTTGTTTTTCATTGTATGTGCAAACCTGTTGAGCCGTACGTCAGTAATACCACTGAACGAAGCCTTGCAGCTACAGTAACACAAACTGTATGTGTTGTGTTGCCATGGGAACATATATGTGTCCAGTTGATGATGCAGAAAATGTATAAATTTGCTTTTGTTTGATCCTGATTTACAAGACTGCCAAGACTGTTTTGCATGACTAGTTCTGTAGCTAATAGAACACAGATTATAAACTTGAGTAGTAATTATATTTATCAGAGATTATTCAGTCTATAATATCAAGGCAAAGGCTTAAATCTGTGTATTTAATATCATGTTTAGTAAAGAAAGTTTAGAATTTTAGAGCTCTGATGTACAGCTGTCATGTTAGACATAAACAGCAGACATCAAGTACACTAACTGGTAAAATACATATATGAGTGTTCACGATTCACGTTTGTTCTCTTGCATTTGCAGTAACAGGGCATTTTGCCAGACGAAATGTTCATTTTCTTCATAGCTCCCTGTCAAGTTCTGGGTGTGTTTCGACACAGCTTTGCTCAAACTTGAAAAAAGCCTGTTTGGCCATGAGGGTCACAGAGGGACAACTCAGTCTTCTTTCTTTCCTTTGTTTTATTGTTGATTTTGATTTAAACGTGGAATGAAAGGTGACAGGTTGATACACTTTTACTAAATAAATTTAGATTGACTTGAGTGTGAACCAAATTCATCAAATTAAACCTTAATTTCTTTATACAACATAAACATTTCAAGTTCTTCACCCAAAATAAACATTTAAGTCTTCTTATTCAGTCCTACCAGTTGCATCCTCAAGGTCCAAACAGCAGCCGTGTCTTGCTTCATGTGATGACCATGATCAAAGGAAGACTGACTGAACTGATCACCAGACATTTTATAGCATGCTGGATGGGACGGTGCCCAGATAAATTGTGACCCTGTGGAAGCACTGGTTGTCATTTTTTGGTTCCACTCCTTTGCTGATGATGTTGCCCCTTCAGGCCTGGAGTGTGTCTTACATCCACCAGTGGGTGTTTGGGGATGCTCTGCCTTTGACTTCACACTCCCCATTAAAGCAACCTGTTTTGCTATTAGCATGCTATTAGTCCATTTTGTGCAGAAAACTCAGTTGGCACAGAGCATAAAATCTGCATTTACAAAGAAAACTGATAACCAACGTTATGTCTGATCAGAGTTTAAGGTTTTGTTAATCCAGCTAATGCAAAGAGAGCCTGACTATATTAATCTGGTTCCCTCTGGTAACTGATAAGAGGCTAAAACAAATTATCGGTCAAAATGTTGTATTTGCCGACTTTCAGCGGTTGAGCTTCTCACTTTGCTGGGGTGATGCAGAGACGTACTCCATGCGACATTACATACAATGTCAGTGGTTACAGTTACTGTCAGAAGGGTAGCATGAAGAGTTTATATAAGGTATCTTCACTCCAAGTAACCAATTTGACTGCACAAGCATCTAAGCTAATGTAATCTGTAAAAATGTGTCTTCAATAGATCATACGGATTACAAATAAATAAATAAATAAATAAACTAGTAACCACAGCTTTAAAATAAGCGTAGTGTAGTAAAATGCACAGTGATTCTTTCTTCACTGTAGTGTGAAGTAATATTAAACAGAAATATTTAAAGTAAAAAATTGCTAATGATGCTCTCCACTGCTGACATACATGTAGAGCAAAGCTTTAATTCGTGACACTTTGAGAACTTAACTTGAAGACAACTTACTTTAACAAATCCCTTAATACCAGCTCAGGGACTTTCTACCCATAACTTCTTTAATCAGGTGGGATTAAGAACAAATGCTTATTTACAGAAGTGGCCTGACACGAGCAGATTCACCTGTTGTGACTGCAGGGGAGCAGCGAGACTGTCAAATCTGGTTTTCCACTTTTTCCTCTCACGTGTATTTTACTACGGCAAAAAAAAAAAAAATCTCTTAGCGCAGAAAGAAGCGGGAACAAGCAATTCATATGATTCTTATCACGATCTGATTCATTGTTACAGGCAACAACCTATAGCGCACCAATTAACTGGCTGTTTTCAAGCAGCAGAAGAAGAAGCAGTAAAATATAAGGTTTCTAGGACATCGCCTCCTCGGAAGCGAGCTTTAAAGAGCAGCAGCAGTTGTGCGTCCTGAAGTATAAAACACCAATCATGCATTTTATCATCTGAAGTGGCTATTAGAGTGTGCGCATTAATCAGCCCGAGGGGCAAACGTAGATGCTAAAGCGAGTAGCCACTGATGAAGACAAGTGCCCCCCCAAATGAGAACGTGTTCCTGCGGTTATGCATCAGCTTGATGGATTAAAGATATCATTCCATTAATTTCCAGCCGGGCTGACTTCCATTCATTTGCCACTTTGCAGTGGGTGTGGAGTTTGGACAGATTGAAGATCAGAGCAAGAAAAAGGGAAGGGCAGGGGCAGATGAACACCTCTCGTTTTTATGAGCAATGTGAAGCAGCACCTGCGATGTGTAGCCATTTATTAAAATCACATATGATATCGAGGATTCAGTGAGAAATAGGAAAGACTCTGAGCAAAAAAATAAAAAGCATATGCTAATTCAGTGTAAGTTATGTATTTCTGTGGATGTGCGACTTCGACATCAAGATTAATCACCTTTAGAAATTATGAAGTGAATCAGTTAAAAGTTTTTCAGTCGGAGGGGAGTTGATTTCTTCTCACATCAGAACAAATTATTCTGTCTGACTAGAGAAGGCGTTCTAATTGAAGACCTTTTCAGTATTACTTCACAGTGATTCATCGCATTGCAAGTCGTTTTGAGGCAGAAGATGCCTTTGATGACACTTTTTCTCTTCAAACGCCACAAGGAAAAAGAATCAAAACATGCAAGTTAAGAGGAGAGTGACGGGTGTCTGAACTGAGACGGGGTTTTCTCTGTAGGAACAGGGTTGGGAGAGGGAAGAAAGTGTCTCTCCACTGAACTTGCATAATGAAAAAGCGCAAGACAGAACGGTCACGCTGCTGTGTTCTCTCGATATGCTTGCAGGTGACTGAAACCAGAACTGGGCCGCTGGGATGCAGCAACTATGACAATCTGGACACTGTGAGCTCCGTGCTGGTCCACAGTCCAGAAAACAAAGTTCAGCTGCAAGGTAACCGACATGTTTTGTGCTCTCTCTCATTTTTGCTCGACATTCTGCAAAACATTTTCTCTTTCTTATGCAGAATTAGATGAGATACTCTTCTCATGCCTGTCTGGCTGCTAAAACCACAGCTTGTCTTTTCCTCTGGTTTTAATATGAATTATATAAACAGGCTGCAGCATGTTAATTAGAGCTGCTGGTAGGTGGTCGGTTTTTCACCTTTAGACAGGCTTGCTGTTTCCCCCTGACTCAAGGAATCTAAGCGGAACAGCTGCTGCCAGTAGCCTTAATATTTATCATCTTCTCATCTGTGCAACGATTGAAGAAGCTTTATTTTGCCAAAAGTCTAAACTGCGGCTGTACAAGAAACATCTGACGTTAAAATATTGCTTTCTTATTGTTAACAAAGACCAAGAAAAGCCCAAAACCAAGAGCACTTTAATCTGTCTCTTAACAAACAGAAGTTTCTGGGCATTTTTTCCCCCCTTGTCTCATGTTTTTATTCATTGTTGGCTCATTTTTCACTGCAGTTTATAAAGTAATGCACCTTTATAGAAACAGCATAACCATGACTAGAAGTAGAGAAAAATCAATGTCTTTTGTGCAGCATAACAAAGATATAATACCATAAATCATAAAAAAAGAATGTGGAGTTTCTTTGTTTTTTATGATACAAAAATGGGAAAATTTGAAATCAACATACAAGACTTTACCAAGTTCCCACTGGCATTAAGCAGTTAGAAACATCTACTACTTTTATTTTTAATTTGCTTTCATACTTGTCTAAAATATGCTCTGTGTAAACACTGCCTGCAGTTCAGCCCTAAAGTCCCTACATTTTTGTCAAGTAACTTTTACTGAGTCACAAATGGCTTCACAGTTGCAGAAAGAAGCATAAAATTTTCTGTTTTTTACAGAATTTAGGTGTGCATATGTTCTTTTTCCTTTTTTTTTGGCAAGACGCATAGAATAAAGTCATTTTTTGGCTGCTAAAAAGTGTTATTTTATAAATATAACATGCCTTTTAAACCCACTGGCAGATTTTGGGGTTCAGAGGGTTAAAAGCTGCGACAGATATGTCATTTTATGGGCAGTAATTTGCTAAAACAGCTGAAATCTATAAAAGAGGAGTAAATAGTCAGTTTCTGAGGGACTATTCTCAACAGCAGATTAATACACATTTAGTTTTCTTGTGAATAATTACAGCTGCAGGATGATATATGTGAGCTTAATGACTTTTAGACAACAGTGGATTACACAGAGGAACAAGATATACAGACAATGCTTGTGTTAAAAGGATATATTTATTATTTTTGGCTTTTTAATGGGGTTCAGTGACTTCAAGAAGAACGCTAAATGTGCTCGGCTTTACGCTTCCGTATGTTTGCAAGTATTTTCTTCTATAAATACATCTTGTCTTTGATGCTCCACAGGGCTGCAGGTCATCCTACCGGGGTATTTACAGACCCGCTTCATTCAGGCAGCTCTCGACTACATTGGCTGTAAATCCGAGGGCCGGTTTGTTTGCCAGAACAGCGACTGCTGGTGTGAGTGCGGCGTGGATTTTCCTCAATGTAACTGCCCCCACTCAGACCTGGACACTCTGGAGAACAACCTGCTGCGCATCAGAGACGCCTGGAGGCTGACCAACCAGGAGTTTGAAGAGTCTGGTGAGTCAGAAATTAATTCACTATGACCCTCTGAAATGGAACTTGAAAATGTCAGCGTGAATAGCGCTTTCAAAAAAACATAAAAAATGAAAAAAACACAGATGGAACATTGGCTTTTAAAATCTGCCTTGCTAAGCTGGACCGCAGGACACAGGTCATTTTTTTCCCCCCTCAAAAACAAATACATTTAAACTTGAATTCAAGAGCTGAAGTCATTCTTGTTTTTGTTCTAAATGCATTGTTGGCTGTCCAACACTGGCAGCAGCCTGGCGCCGAATCGAGAGACCCGTCAGTCATTGTGTCAGATCACGATTGTGCTGATGCCCTGATGTGCTGAGGGCTGCTTTAAGGTTTCAGTCAGTCCCTCTGTTCTCACTGAAGTGTCGTGAAGAAGTACACAAGTAAAGCATGTTCAAGAAATATCAAGCACCATATTCAACTGCTTTATTCTGTACTAAAACCAAACTGTAACAACAGAAAATTGTTCATTTGTGAGCTTCGGAGGTCCTGGTAGAGTCTGAGGAGCTCTGTGCAGTTATTTGCATAAACCAAAATGAATCAAATGAAAAAATGGGATTAAAAATTTTATTATCCTTTTTGTTTGATTACTTCACAAATGCATAATTGTCTCTCAGTTTAATTTTTCATTGTTTACTTTCGGGTTTTGGCTTTGGAATTAGACTTTTCAACCAAAAAAAGCTAGAAATTCACTCAGTGTTCTTATTTTCCATTTCTGTGTTTTGCACTGGTTGGACTGTAGCTTTAGCGCTTGGGGGAGTCTTCAGGCAGCCACAGACCATCGGATCACACAATAATTTCTTGGCACCTCTATATGCTTGGCATTATTAAAGTTATAGACAAACTCTTGTTTAATGTTATCTTTAAATCATGTCTTTATCTGACCACACTCCCTCTGGGTCGGCCGCATTGGTTGGGGAGAGAAACGTCGGACGACAAAGTGTTTTTTTTCTTTTTGTTAACAAAGACGAAGAAAGGCCAAAACCAGCAGCACTTTAGTTTGTCTTTTAACAAACAGAAGTTTCTAAGGATTTTCTTTTGCTTTTCTCATATTTTTACTCACTGTTGGCTCATTTTTCACGGCTGTTTATAAAGCCCTGCAGCTTTATAGAAACAACATAACCATGACCAGGAGTACAGAATGGTTCATTTGTGAGCTTCGGAGGTCCAGGTAGAGTCTGAGGAGCTCTGTGCAGTTATTTGCATAAACCAAAATGAATCAAATGAAAAAATGGGATTAAAACTTTCATTATCCTTTTTGTCTGATTACTTCACAAATGCATAATTGTCTCTCAGTTTAATTTTTCATTGTTTACTTTCGGGTTTTTGCTTCGGAATTAGACTTTTCAACCCAAAAAGCTAGAAATTTATTCAGTGTTCTTATTTTCCATTTCTGTGTTTTGCACTGGTTGGACTGTAGCTTTAGCGCTTGGGGGAGTCTTCAGGCAGCCACAGACCATCGAATCACGCAGTAATTTCTTGGCACATCTATATGTTTGGCATTATTAAAGTTATAGACAAAACCTTGTCTAGAACATTATTATAATAATATTATCTTTACTTTAAATCATGTATTTATGTGACCACGCTCCCTCTGGGTCGGCACCGGTTGGGGAGAGAAGTACACTAAAAAGAGTATGAAGGCGTTTTAATCCAAGCAGCAACCACAATAACAGTTCTCATAGCTGAGTGGTTGGGGAGCGAACCACATGGGTGCAAATGCCTTCAAGCAGTGAGTCCCTGATTCAATTCCTGGCCAACATAGACCTTTACGGCATGTTGATCTTCTGCTCTCTTTCCCCTCATTCTCGCTCTCTCTCCACTACAACTGTCCAATAAAGGCAAAAATGCCAAAAAATATATATTTTTTAAAACAATGCATTGGTTCATGGCTTCCGCCTGTGAGTAATGTTCACATATGTCTCCAAATCCTTCAGCTGGGCTGCATTAAATACATAATACGACTGCTCTAGCCAGTCTACCACTGGCTCCAGGCACAGTCTGACTGAAAACACAGAAATGGAAAATTTCAATCAAGTCTTTTTGTCATTCAAAAATCTAATTCTGAGGCAACAACTCAGACTGAAACTACTGCAATTTAAACTGACAAACAATTATCCAATTCTTTATTAATCAAACAACATGGATAATGAGAACATTTGATGCAATTTGATGCTGCAAATTTAACAAACAATCGCAAGAACACATCCTGGTAAACAGATTTCACTGCCTGTTTGCCCTTGTTTACACTGTTTCTGCTAAGCAAAGCTAATCACTGTCCCAAAAGGGACAAACTACTACTTTAAAGTCATGTCATTAACTTACAAAAATAACAATTATTTAATTCTCTAATGATGACAGAACAACCGCTGCCGAAATTTGTCCAAACAAAAAGGAAAAGATGACTACGAAATCCAAATGCCAATTGTATCTCTGCTCCGGTTCAAAGCTCTGATTGTTTGACACCGACTCAAAGGTCTCATGTGTACATTCAGACTGTGTTTTCCTCATTAACTCCTCTTATATTTATGCCCTTCAGTGGTATAAAAAAATAGACACAAATAAATGAACTAGCAATTACAGCAAACCTGGCCTGTGTTCCAGGCACGTAATGATGCATTATTGCATTGTTTTTGAGACACTGCTGTGATTACCATAAACACACAATACCACGGCGGAGAAGATTAGTAGCCTCAACTGCCATTTACACAACAGTTTACACAGATATTCGCTGCCGGTATGGTGACACAAATCAGCCGTATAAACTGGATGTTGCCTCACAAAGCCGTGGACCTTTGACCTCTGTGGTGCTGATGTTGACCTCTTCTGATTTGCCCGTTTTACAGCTTGAATTCAGCCTCTTTCTGAGTGAGAAACTGGCGGTTTTGTATGCAAATGTTGCACTGACAGGTTGCTAAAGTTCCCCCAAATCATCAACAAACTTTTCTGACATACGGTAATTTTTTTGTTAGGTTTGACACGATGATTACTGTTCTGATGGTGGTGCAGGGGCTTGTACTGTCACCAGCTTGAGTCTACAGCACGTATTAGCTTAATTGGTGATTTTAAATGAGCCGTAGGTGTGAATGTAAGTGGCTGTCTGTCCCTTTGTGCTTTGATGGACTGGTGACTTGTCCAGTTTGTACCACACCTCTTGGCTAATGCCAGGCTGGGATGGGGTTTCAGCCTCCCTGCTACCGCTAATGGATAAGCGGGTATAGCTGGACGGATAGATGGATTACTGCTGCCATGGCAACCTGTCTTACTTCCACATTGTTAATGGCAGGAACAGCAATTTTGCTTTCAGTGTCACTCATGTCTAATTAGAGACTGGTTTCTTTGAAGGTAGACGCCGCTATATATGTGGAGAGACAGACAACAGGTGTGAATAACGTCTTTTAAAAGAAAAGAGTTTGTTCTCTGATGTGACGAGATCAGATCCAGAGGGAAATCAAAATTACACAACATACTTTCTTGGCGAGCTTTTTAGTCCTCCTCGTGAGCTGTTTGATTTTCTGGGACAAACAAAGAGGAATTGAGAGTTGTTCATGTTTTTTTTTTGGTTGTTTTTTTTGGATATTGTTACCCTGCAGCTTATAGCCACGGGCAGAGTTTACTTATTCATGTTCTCCTTCCTACCAGAGGAGTTCCAGAGCTTTGTTGGGAAACTGCCAACCCATTACGCTGTAAACACATCTGTCGTGGAACACTTGTGGAGGACGGACGCCAGCCTGCTCCAGCGGTACAGGCAGCTGGAGACCAGTAGCAACCAGCTTTTCACCAAAGCTCGCCGCACTACTAACAAGCTCTTCAGCCTTAGCAAGAGGTGCCGAAAACATCCGAAAATAATCCTGCAGAGGCCGAGGTAAGGAGCGAGACAGGAACAAGAGGGAGGAATATTTATACTGCAGCCTGTTAACCCAAGGTGCTCCCCAAAACTTATAATTATGAGAATGATTTATGCGGCAGGCTATGAGAGAAAGCAGCAGAGCGAGACGGTACTTATTAGAAGGCACTTGAGGAAAAGTAGTTGTGGAGTGAGGTGAAAAGTGCTGACAGGAGCAAAGCTGCTTCTCTGTTCCAGCCGGTGGGAGACAAACGGGATGGTGTTTGGCCAAACAGACACGTTTCACTGTCTGCAGCTTTAACCTGCATCACAATCAATCCTAAGAACTCCCATCTAATAGTTCATTTATTGTATCAGAACCACATCCAGGAGTTAAAGCTGCTGCGTGCTGTAATACATGTTGCTCATGTGCTATATATCCTTATGTTCTTTTAGGGTTTTTTTTCTTACCGTTACTGTTTTTTACTGCCGTTTCATCAGCACTTCCACCTGGATGTTCTATTTCAGCAGCCTATCTGAGATCACTGTGGTCATAACTTCAGTCAGATTTATTCCTCTCTCATGAACACTCCATGTTGATAGCTATTTCTGGCAGGGAAATTAACTAAATGACACAATCCATCAGCGTAGTACTCAAATGCAGGCACTGCTCCCTCAGTCCACGCTCCAATTATACTTCTTTATCACACCCCTTGTGGTTGTAAAAAAGAAATTCAATAGTGGCTTAGAGTACCTGGTTAAGTCAGGTTGTTATTTTTGTATCCCTGTGAGGCATAATGTTATTATTTTTTATTTTTCCTTTTACCCATAGTCATTTTTTCAAACCATTATTATATTTCTGAAAGTAGCATAAAGTTGAGAAAAAAGACAACAAAGCTTCCTGAACAGGTGCATATGTTTATATGCAGGTCTATGCATCATTGCCACCCATCTAAGTCACATTCAGCAGATTAAAATATTCATTTTGATCTGATTTTGCTTCTGTAACTCCGGCTGAGTCTGAGTTTGGCTCGAATTGTTTTTGCTGCAGATCAACAACAGCAGACGCAGGATTCATCTTCTTGGGCAAAACATTTCTTTTATTGTATCATCACGAAAAGTGACAAATACAAATGAGATATTACATCATAGCCAAGACTGAACTGTGGCATCTCTAAACCCGATTCTGGCACTGAAACACTTCTTGTCTCTCCCTCAGGCCTCTGCACTCCTGGTTGAGCTACGCTCTCTCGATTTTGTACTGCAGTGAGAACAACCAGGTCGGCGTATACAGCGATGAGAGTCGCAGCTGCTCCTGCCCCTACAACCATCCTCCCTGCCAGGGCCTCATTCCCTGCTCAGTGGGCGACGGTTCCCGCTGTGCCTCTTGTTCCACAGAGAACCGAACTCGATGCTCCAGCTGTAACGCCGGCTTCTCTCTGACCCAGGGAGCCTGCCGGCCCGCTGTACCCGACCCCACCGACCCCTACCTTGGCCTGGAGAGTGACAGAGATCTGCAGGATCTGGAACTGCGCTACCTGCTGCAGCGGCGTGACCCTCGCATCTCTCTGCACGCTGTATTTGTGAGCAACGACGTGCGCATCAACACTTGGTTTGATCCCTCGTGGAGGAAAAGGATGCTGCTCACCCTCAAGAGCAACCGGGTGAAATCCAACCGTGTTCATGTGCTCCTCGGACTCACTGTGCAGTTTTGCCTCACCAGAAACAGCACGGTGGAGCCCGCCCTGTCGCTGTTTGTGAATCCTTTTGGAGGAAGCCATTCAGAGAGCTGGACCATGCCTATAGGTCAGCATGGATACCCTGACTGGGAGCGGACCAAGCTGGATATCCCCTTGGACTGCTATAATTGGACGTTGACTCTTGGAAACAGATGGAAGAGCTTTTTTGAGACTGTTCATTTTTACCTGAGGAGTAATATCAGGGACGCTGTGGGAGTGACAGGAGGAAACAAAACGTGACGCTGTTCTACGAGTCTCTGGAGGCGGCTGAGCCGTCCAACAACATCGGCTACATGAAGGTGAACAGCATGCAGCTGTTCGGATACAGCGTGCACTTTGACCCCGAGGCGATCCAGGACCTGATTCTGCAGATAGACTACCCGTACACTCAGGGATCACAGGACTCGGCCCTGCTGCAGCTGGTGGAGCTGCGCTACAGGGTTAACCGCCTCTCGCCTCCAGGGGCCCCACACGTGGATCTGTTCGCTTGTCTGCTCCGCCACAGACTCAAACTGTCCAGTGCAGACGTGACCAGGATACTCACTGCCCTGCAAGCTTTTAGTGCCAGACAACCAAACTACACGGAGTACGAGGCAAATAAACTGTGCAGCTAATGGCCCCTGTTTGATGATTTGTACTATTTCCTTGCCACAGACAGGCCTGTATCCTTTGTCAGCTGGATCAATTTGTGTCAAGTGTGTGGTTTGTTGTGCAAGACTGTGCTGTACATACACAATGTGCAATTAAATTTGATGTTTTTATAATTCCCTTGTAATGTTATGGATTAAACCTTCTAAAACATGGCTTAACAAGCAGAAATCTATTTAAACTTTTACAAAAACATTCTTGTTTATTATTTAACAGTTGAAGCATCAAAAACTTGAACTGGCTTCATCAGGAGGGGGTCTTTCACATTAATATCTGGTTACAATTGAGTCATTTCTGAATTATCCTCGCCATCTTCCTCGTTTGTGTCACACTTTCACCCTCTATTCCCCTGGAGAGTCTTAGTGGTGTGTGTTGTGTTATTTTTGCCCATCTGGAGCCTCAGAACACAAGGTCTCCATTCTCCATTCAGGGAACAGCGTTGGCACAGATTACTAAGTATATAGCGAGAGACGGGAGGGTCGGGAGTAGCCTTCCTCTGTTCCTCTGCCGTCCCCGTACGCCATTCACAGTTACTGTGATAGATGAGCTGGAGAGCCGCAGAGACATGCCCAGCATCAAACAACAGTAAGCAAGGTATCAGTGACAAGGGTAGTCCTCTCACCCGGCGCCAGAGCAAGTTGGACCCCCACAAAAGTGACTCTGGCCAAAAGGGAAATCAGCTTTAATCCCCCGAGGGCAGTCGACAGTGGAGCCGCGGGCTAGCAGCATGCAGCGGCTTTGATTAAACGAGCATCTAAAGAGCTTGTAGCAGAGACCCATCTTCATCAAGATTCACCAGACATATTTCTCCCGAGATTAAAGCCAGACACAATTTGCTCTGATGCTGTCATTCAGAATGAATGTGAACAAGGTTGCCGATGCGGTTTTGATTGTGAGATGAGGTGCTGAGCGTACTGCAGCTACCACCAGCAACACCCCACTGTCATTCACATTACTGTATGATGCATCATGCTGCAATGTTGCAGGAAAAAAATCACTGTTTAATCAGTGTATATGGCACAGAATTGATTGGCAAAGCTTAAAATTGTGCTTGAGGCATTGATTTCATCACAAGTTTTAGCGTCTTCCAAAGACTGCCTTTGAGCTTAAACATTGATTTTGCAGCGTTATTGGCCAATCTTAAGACGCAGCCTCGTTGTCTCCAGGCTGTAAGTCTTTTATTGAGCTATCACACATCACAGAATTCCGGTATTGGCTAGTTTGGTCATATCATGTTTAAAATCATTCCATAAAACTCCCCTTGTACAACACAGCCTTTTCCTGTTTTTTCCCCTCAACTTCTCCAAAAAAGTTTAAAGTAGTTTATGTGTGGGAAGAAGTTGTAGCAGAAATATTCAACATGCCAAAATCTACCAAGTTGCACTGAGCATTTTAATTGACTACAGGGAAAAGGCTGTGAACGAAGAGCACGCTGACTCTGGATGACGTCCCAGTAAAGGGTTAACTTCTCACTAAATAGTGAGCATCTGCTGTGACTTTAAAATCTTTTTAACAAGCAAATATTCTGCATCTGGGTGTGAGAATGTGGTGCAGCATTATTGGAAGCAGTCCAGCAGACCTCTGGAGACCGACAGGAAGGAAGGAAGGAAGGAAAGGAAGGAAGGAAGGAAGGAAGGAAGGAAGGAAGGAAGGAAGGAAGGAAGGAAGGAAGGAAGGAAGGAAGGAAGGAAAGGAAGGAAGGAAGAAAGGAAGAAAGGAAGAAAGAAAGAAAGAAAGAAAGAAAGAAAGAAAGAAAGAAAAAAGAGAACAGAAGTAGGTTTGCAGTTGATGATGCACACCTTTTCCTATTTATGGTCCTATTTGATTCAAGAGGCATTATCCTTCGGACTCGTGCACTTTGAGAGCAGCTGTGTTTATCTGATTAAACTGGATGAAAATGGACAAATAGCATTTTCCAATAGGAAACAATTACAGAGGAAAAAACGTAGGAAGCTTGAATTAACCGTTTAGCCCAGTGCTTAGCCCCAAAGCTTTTGAAAAAACCTTTCAAAATCTTCAGGGGAAAAAAAAAAACAAAAAACTCAAGGATTAAGTGAAGAGAAGAAGAAAAGGGTCAGAACCTGGGATAATGAATAGGCTTTATGCATCCATTAAAAGAAAAGTACAGACATAATAATAACAGCCATTTCTAGAAATATACTTATCCGTTTTGTTTCGAGAGTTAGAAGAGAAGGTCGATACCACTCTAAATGTCAGTACCATAAATACGAAACTAAAGCAGCAATTCTACAATGCTATATAGTATGCAGGAAAAGATTTGATTTGTCCAGGTACAGAATACAGTATATCAAATGCAGACTGCTAAAAAAATACCAAGATGTACTACTACTGCTGCTCTTCTGCTAACAATGCATCATGGAGTCTAATGCAAGTATAAACAAGCTTGAGCTGCTGAGAACACGCAGACAGATGAACCTCGTATCGCACTATAGACTGTAATGAATATTTGATCCATACAGTAAAACCTAAGGCTCAATATTGTAACGAAGTAGCCTGTCCCATTTGTATGCAAACTGCATGAAACAGGCTGCACTAAAAGTAAAAGTAAGTGAAGCTAACATGTATTTAAACTCTATGCTTTGTAGCTAATAATTAAGCAAGATATAATTACTGAACTAGTTTGGCTTACTCTCAGTCTGCAGATTTAAACAGCACAGTATGCAGCCAGAAAAAAAGCTTCCCCGTTTTTCTAATGTTTGTGCTCCTCTAAACTAACTGGATCCTGGTTGTAACTTAACATTTAGCAAACCAATATGAAATCTGTATTCATGTTCTCATCTAACACTGCTACGCCTTTAACATTTTGCCTTTTAATGTAACAAAACACTGCTGTGAAGTGGAAGTACACCATGTGGGTTGGATTTGCCAAAAAAAAAGGGCATTTTTTGCAATTTAATCATCTGTGGTATGCAGACCTGCTAAATTTTAATTTCTCTCGCCTGTTATTTTGGCTCCGAGATAAAGTACTTCAAACTGGAGTGTGGGACTTTTACATATAAATGAACATCCATTACATTCCAACTCTTTCTGAATGACTCCAAATGATACTGATTAAGCCTGTGAGATCTTGTATTATCGCAGTATACAGGAGTTTTGAATGTGGTTTCTGTTAGTGCTTTTCTGCACCAGCAGAAGTATACTAACTAGATCGGTTTGCTCCCAGAGCTGAAGAGGGGAACAGCCATAGCGACAGAGACAACAGCAGCTGGTGATGTGGTAGAAAAATATGGGACAGAAAAATGTGGATGCTTCAATTTAAAAAGAAACTCAAAATTCACACTGCAGGTTTTGGATTCTGGGCAATTACTCTTAATGCCGGGTGGGGGAGACACTGCAGGTATACCAGCTTGCATGATCTGTGATTGGTGAATATCCAATTTCAACAATTTCTGAAAAAGTAAGTTTCAGAAATGTGCTTTTCACAGCATGGTTTGCAGGTACCCAGCGGACTAGCTGTCAGGAGCAGTGACCAGCCAACAAACAACAAGAGCAGATTTTAAATTCATGACCAGGATGTGGCTAAAAACTGAATCCATAACGAGGAAATCATGAAGTTAGCTTACCAAAGATTAGATTAGAACAGTGAGGGGGGGTTGATCTGTTTATTTTCATGCTAATACTCGTCTAATGGCCTGTTTCTGGTGTCCACGAGGAGCCTGCTGTTTGTGCTCATGCACAAAATTGATGCTTCTCCAGTTCAGGGAAACAGGATGCTACACTGCACTGACTCGCACAGACCCAGATCAACACATCCTGTCTGCTAGTGCTGCAGATTTAGTTCTTCACACTGATGTTTTGATTTGGCTTTGCTGGCTGTTTCCCTGGGGTAAGTTTTTTTTTATTATTATTATGTGATACTTTGGAGCAGTTTTGATGTGTTTGACCTCAACATTAGTGTCTAATGCAGATACATTGAAGCTATTGACTCCAAACTCCACGTGTGGATTTATGCATCAAAGACAGCATTCCTCTTGGCGTTGATAACTTGGAATATATGTTGCAATAATAAAGTTAAACCACATATCAGAATATATATATATGTATTTCCAAGACTCCTCCTTTATCAGGATATTCGTGTTTTCATTCAAGTGGAGAATTTCCATATGTCCTCCACTGCAAATGGATTCTGAGTCATATCTTCAACAGTTCAAACCAAACACACAAAAGCGATTACGAGGCAGGATGCCGGGATAAAGAAAGTGCACACTCTTACTTTGAGAGGTTTTATCTGAGGGCAGGGCAGGGGTATAAATGTGTGCAAGCAGCTATGCTCACATGCAGGGGGGCAGAGGCTGACTGATAAGCAGGAGCTCCGGGTTGGCAGACTTGTGGGCCTCGGAGGAAACATGAGTTAGACTAATGTGTGTGTCTGTTTAACAAGCATTCTGGTGATGGGAGGCAGGGGCTCAGTGAAGGGAAAGAGTTTATGGAGAGGACAACCCCACGGGACGCATCAGGAATAATAGCTGACGATACGTCAAGAACAGCCCAGACAGCTTGCTTTAGAAGCCAAGAGGGAGACCTTCCTTGGAAGCTAACTGGAGAGCATCAATTCCTTTTAGGATATTTTATGATAAACAGAACACAAAGAGGAGCAGGAAAGCTGGTTATTGATAACCGTATTTCAGTTTACGATCACGTTTCTCATTTGTATTTTACATCCCAAAAACAAAGCACTTTCTTTCGGGGCTTTGTACCTGCAAACCGCCTGCTTTAGTGACTCTCTTTGTTTGCTTTGTGTCCTAATCTGATGTCCAAAGGTACCATTAGTGTTTAATAAGAATCCCTTTTGTCTGCAGGAGAAGTGGGTGGGCGATGGAGGCATTCATATAGCTTTTCTTCCTTTCCCTCTAAATGCTGTCTACAGAGAGCTATTAAAACCCCATTCAATTAGCATAAGGACATGTTAATTTAGAAAATTAAGAGTGGGGCTATGTTCTGCCAGCAGTAATAAGGGGCCTAATGTCGACAGGAATAATGATAAGACATCAAATAATGTGGAGCCAATCCAGCAGAGTAATATGACACTTGCAAACCAAATGAGATCTGACACGCCACTGTTTGAATATGGTGCCACGGCGCATGAAGTTTTTCTTGGGCTTTGTTTTTAGAGCTTGACTGGCAGCTTTGTAATGCAGTACTGACTTTATTAGACTGAAATGACGCCGTCAGTAATGCATCTGTGAAATGCGCCTATTTTTACGTCAATAGTAGCAAATATAAAGTGCTTCTTGCAGGATCTCACTTTTTGACAGGGCGGAAAATCGTTTCAATCAGCATAAACTGCAGACCATCTACTGACACTAAAAATAACACGAAATGGCCGAGAACTGATGGAACGATGAAGTTCTCCCACCGAGGCAGGGTGACAACCATAGTACTTAACATTAGAGGAAACTGTGAGATACATGGAGTACTTAAATTAGGACTAAGCTTCCAAAAACAGTGACTGGCTTTGGCCAAACAGAAAGAAAGTCAACAAAATAATGTGTCAATTCAAATTTTCGCAAATTGAAAATTGCATAAAAAGCAGCAAAAGATGCAACAATAATGGCTGTTGCATATTAAAATGGAGAGCATCCCACCTTTATATCTGCAAACCGATGTATTGGTTTGTGTTGCTACTCCGGAAGATTGTCCGTTGTGCGATAAAATGAAATGAAGTTACGGATGAGACTGCGCAGAATATTTCAGGCCTGGCAATTTGCTCTCCCACTATCAGCCATAATCAACATTATCATCTTATTTTGAGAGCTGTATGCTGCACAATAAAATGTTGAGAGTCGCTTCCCTTACCAAGATTAACAACAACAGAGGCTTTTTGGATTTACATAGAGTCTCTTTATAATGAGTAGGGCTTGCTCTCCACACACACACACACACACACACACACACATTCAGACACACAGTACAAAGCAACGCATCATGAAGGTTGCAATTCTTCACCCCAATCTCTCATTATTGCCGCAGCACTAATGACGCAGTGAGGATCAAGGTGCCGTATGGAGATGAAAGAGGAGATGCAAAGGATTTACAATGCTTCCCAGATCACTGATAAAGCACAGCGTAAACAAAACTTTGCCTGGGGTTTGTGCCACCAGGGAGTTGGGATTTAGTCTCCTGATTCAGCGTCATCCTCTTAAAACTGGCAGCATTAGAGAGGCAGAGAGGAAAAATCCCGATGAGGCCCACCGGAGCTCCAAACTGCAACATTCGAACACAACCTCTCGGTTTGGATTTCCAGGGCTCGCACGCAAACGCGGTGTGCTCTCTGTACTCATTATCCCGCTGAAACCCTGATGTTTCCTCTAAGTGGCTCCAGTGCAGAACATACTGTGTAATAGTCCATTAATCAGCGGCTCGGGAATACTTGTCAGCTTGGAACTTGAGCATCCTTGAAGTGCAATCACACTTAATAATAATCATCAAGGCCACTTTCACATGCGTCCAAGGTCCCCGTGGCCATGTAAGTATGACTCTTTGTTTTTCCGTGTGAATGACGTACAGTTAAGTGAAGAACGTGTGCAATGTGAGGTAAGCTGTGAGAGAATGTTTCATCATCTCATTAACAGAAGCTAGTATCTTCGCCAAGATCTCCAGCAGTTTCCCCTACAAATGTTTACCCCCCAAAACTTCACAAAAATATTATGTAAGATGCTTTAATTATAAATAGACACGCTTTCTCTTTCTTAAGGGAATAATTACATCAAAGTCCAACTAATGTGGAATCAACATGAATGCGTCCTAATGCCAGGGCAGCTGTTTCTGTTAATGGTGACATGAAGCTGCACCGCACATTCGTCCCAAACGGTGACTTGAGCTGACTGCCTCATACATCCAACGTTATTAATATTTCAAATCAAAAACAAACAATTAGTCCTGTTCATTTATTCAGTGGAGTTGGGTGACACCTCCGAGCACGGCAGCACTTCCAGCAGCACTCCCAGATCACATTAATCAAACTGAGGCTGACTCGTGCAAAGAAAAAAAAAAAAAGCAGGCATCTGGAGACCGGTTTTGTGATTAAGACAGAATAAGTTCTCTTATAAAAGCACTCGGAATCAGCACTTTCAGCCTGCGGGGACTGATGGAAAGCAGAAGCTGCCATAACCGGACAAACGGCAATCTCACAGCCGGGAATCCTGCGGCCAATTATTGAGGGGAAACTGGCATATTCACAGGCAGCTTGGAAAACCTCGGCTGGATGTAATAATTATGTCCCACAATCACACGCAATTCATCTCCCCGACGCAATTCACCAGCGGAATAAATAAGCAGATCAAGATGGAGATTGTCGATGGCTGAGATTAGATTTATATTTCTGCCAGTGTGGTAATGATTGTTGCGGTAATTCCAGTCTGAGCCCCGGCGCTCTCAGAGCAGAGGGGGAAACGGCGTGAAGTCGTACTGCTCGATGACTAAGTCGATGACTAAGTTCACCTCAAGTGAAAATAGACCACCTACCTAAATGCCCTTTGAAAGTTGTTGTAGCTCTCCTCACTAAGCTGTCTCTTCAATTAAGGACGAATTTAAGAAAGCGAAGCCATGTTGTCTGAGCAGCAGCAGCTTAACTGGGTCACGGTGAATCCAGCCGGGCGGTCCGAGCTCTCCGTGTCCTTCGATGTAGACCGAGTAAGGCCACTGAGCTTTAGTTCAGCAGCACAGTGACTCACCAACACACACACACTCACACACTGACAAAAGTGGTTCAAATCACCTGAGAAGCACTTTGCGGCTTAGCACTCGCTGCAAAACAAGGTTCAACAGTCACCTGCAGCTGTGTGGGACTTACCTGCTGAGATAAATGCTGACGTTCATGCCTAAGTGTGCAACATTTACCTTCCCTTTTGACAGTGAATGTAAGTACACAAACTCTGTTAACACGTTCTTATTACGAAGGCCTTGGTTTTTCTTTTGAACTGTAATCCCTCCTCTGAGCACTGAGTTTCTTTTTTATCTGGAGCATCACAAACTTTTTCGGACTCCTTCTTGGTTTTTCCACCACAGGCTCTGCCAAAAGTTGCTTCCTTCGTCTCCATCGCCACTCTTCAGCTCAGGCAAATAACTCATCGCTGGTTGATAAAATGCATCCCTTTCTATGGACGCAGTAGCCAGATTTAAAACTGTGGTGCACTGCAATATGCAGATACATTTACCTACCACTGACTTAATTAGCACCCAGTGAACCCGCTTGGCAAAGGCTTGAATATAATGGATGTTCATTTACATGTTCACGTCTCGGCTTCTAGCTTCAAGTTGTGCTCAGGCGAGGGTAATATTACACACTCTGCAATTACATACTGTATAAAGTTAACGTATGGACAGAAGTTGGAACAAAAAAAGAATCTGATGGGAGTTGAAAATGTTTTTCAACTTGAGTTATCCCACGCTTTTATCTGTTTCGTGAACATACAGAGCCAATAAGAGGTGCAAAATGAAAGCGACTGGGGGAAAATAACACAAAGCACTGGAGCTTCTAATGAGTTCTGCCATTAAGGCACAATACCACGTACACATAGTCAATGAGTACAACGCTAGGTTGCTTAACCCGGACTGTTGGTACATTTTGCTCTTTGGGGAAAATAAACACAAATGGTCCTGCAAGAGAAAAATTGCTTTGTTGTGCATCTGCAGCTTGTTAGTATGCCAGCATTTGCTAATTAGTCTTAAACTCCAAGCATAGCTGAGGCTGAAGCGATGCAAGAATTTGGTTCGAAACAAAAGGTCTTGAACCAACAACAATTGGATCTGATGAAGCTGGATGAACTCTAATGTTGCTACAGTTCAGCCTCATGTCTAATTTCATGGCATATAAAACCCGCACATGTCGATCTCCAACCTATTCTCCACAAAATTACATTCCTATACAGTTAAACTGCATTCTCATTTACGTTCTGAAAGAAGCACATTTCCTCCCGGGAAGGTAACAGTATGATGCAACAGGGAAACGTTTCCACTTTCAGAGCCACAAAGTCTGTATTAGGAGAGTGGAGGGGTGGTGGTGGAGTAAGTGTAACACGGCACTTTCACCCAGGAGACTGGCCTTCATGTGTCATATGGGACCATTATTTTTAGATTTAAAGCTGCAGAAGCCAGTAATCTGGAAAAGGCGAAATATACAGTGCGAATAAAAGCATCCCGCTTGTGTTGCTATTCTACATTGAATCACGGCTATTTTAATTTGGCTTTTTTTTTTAACAAGAATTTACAAAAATTTATGAGGTAAATTAAACAATTGCATAAATATTCCCTGCCTCCAGTTCAGTATTTCGTAGACGCACCTTTGACCACAATTACAGCACTGAGCCTGTGTGGATAGGTCTCAATTAACCTTGCACATCTGGACACTGCAATTTTTCCTCGTTCTTTATTATGAAACTGCCCAAGCTCTGTCAGGTTGCACGACGATTGTGAGCAAACAACCCTTTTCAAGTCAAACCACAAATTCTCTATTGGATTGAGGTCTGGGCTCTGACTTGGCGACTCTAGAGCATTCATTTTGTTGTCTTTAAACTTTGGCTGCATGCTTTGGGTCGTTGTCTTGCTGGAAAACAACACTTCTCCCAATTCACAGTTCTCTTGCAGACTGCATCAGGCTGTCATCCAGGATTTTGCTATACTGTACTGCATTTATTTTACCCTCTAACTTTAAAAGTCTTCCAGGACCTCCTAAGAAGCAGCCACACATCATAATGCTGCCTCCACCATGCTTCACAGTGGTATTGATATGCACTGTTTGGTGTCTAGTATGATGGCCAAAAAGCTGGTCTCATCAGGCCAAAGAAACTTCTTCCCATTGACTTCTAAGCCTCCTACACACCCCAACTGGCATTCATATTTAATAAGTGCTTTTTCTTTTGTTTTTTAACAGTTCTCTTTTCCGCTCTCCCATAAAGCTTTGACTGATAACAGGCAACAGTTGCTTTATGCTCTCTCCCATGTTGAATGAGGGAAGAAAAGTTTCAGGCATTTTGTTAAAGACTGTATTTAATGCACAGCATGCTATTTTCCTAACAGTTTGGAGCCTAAACAATGAGTTAAAGTAAAGCTCAAGCCTAAAATTTTATTATGTGGGATGTGAGTCTTGGTCTCTTTCCTCCCGCTTGTTTCCAGTTGCAGCTTCTTCCGAAGGCTTTCATAATATTTCGCAGTTGTATCTTTCAGGGAAAATATAAGTTTCTTTCTAAATATAATTGAGAGTGTAGTGTAGCAGTTTATTTCTTGGCAGGCTTAAGTCTCACTACATGAAACCAAAGGATGCAATCTAATCCATGGAGAGAATGCAGAGATGTTTCAGAGGATACATGCTTATTGTGTTTGGTGAAATGTCAGGGGTTAACCAAAGTTGATTGGCCGGTAGATTTGCATAAAAACAGGGCAATTGTTCCTCAGGGGAACGCATCCAACAGTTGTTGAGATATTTCCACTCTAGCCAAAGCGGTGCACCAACAACAGAATCACAGTGCCGTCCCTACAGCCACGCTGCTAGCATGGCTAACAGGAAAACAACTGACTTGATGTGGTGTGACTTGAACAGTGACAACAGTCCAAAAGAAATCATACTGCAAGAAGAAAACTGCCCAGCCTTCCCCTCCAATGAACTCAGCTTTCAAAACAAACAAGAAACTGTAGCTCCTCACGTTGCCTTCTGTCAGCCTGATGAGGAATGCTCCAAACACTCCCGTGCTCTTGTTATGCTGCATTGTGAGGCTGCCACTCTGAGCTTTCACTCTTAATTTCCACACACATTCATCAGGCGCCATAACAAGGCTAATTTCAGGGTAAATAATTGTCACCTGCCTGTGTTCCTCGCGGTGGGTGTGTTTCGTGTGTTTAATGACTCCTCGCTCTGCTTCCAAACACGGCAGGACCTGAAAAGCAATACCAAGAGGGGAAAGTGAGAAGAGGATATTCTTTGAAAGTGAAATGTGTCTTTCCTCCCTGCAGGTAAATGCGTCTCTGCTATGAGCATGCACATTTTTCAGATGATGATGATGAAAGAGCAGTTCAAGTCTGCCAGAAGATGAAAGAGATGTCTGTGCCCCTCTCTGGATTCATTACTCTCAATTCAGGTGTCTTTTACACACTCCTCTGTTATACCTTCCTTCCATCTTTCCATTCTCACCCTCCCCACCCCCATCGCTATTCAAACTCTGAGCCCCCCCACTCCCTCGCCGAGCTGTCAGATCCCCCCCACTCTGTGGCTCAATGAAGTCATCTTCGCCAAGAGACGTCTGCTAATGGGATCACAATGATGCTCAAAGGACTTTGATGGGCAAATTGAGACAAATCGGCTGAATTTCAGAGGCCGCCCTGCGCTAACTGATCTCCTCGATGCAAATCTCATTCTCAAGGTTTAAACAGACAAACGAGTGCTTTGCAAAATGCATGTTCACACTCACACATGCTAATGAACTAAAGGTGGCTTGTTTTTGAATGCTTACATTTCGGTTTATTCCAAACCTGCAGGATGTTTAAAATGGCCCTCGTCAAACATTTATTGTGTTTTTATTTCCTTGCTCCATCGCTCTTGTTTTAAAATGGTCATGCTGTGCAAATTGAGCGAGGGTAGATGGGCCAGGCTGCATGGTGTGCTATTTTACTTTGTGCTTTGTTTTGTTTTCTTGTGCTTCGTTGTGTTGTTTCGACTGAATTCCATCATTATATTTTCTGTCTGACTCTTCATCAAATCTAGGTTGGCTCGTCTCTAGCGTTTTGTTTTTGCAGAGAGACTTTTTTTCATTCCGATAAAGGCCATACTGTGTAAATAAATGTGTCACCTTCCAGCAAGCATCAGAACTATAGAATGCTCATTTTTCATGTCCTTTAAAGTCGTTTCAAAAGTTAATCTGACAAGACAAAAGAATGTAAAATAAAAAAGCGAATCTGCACAACAGACTTTTGAAAATAATGCAGAGTGAAAGTATGAAGTATCTTTTTCATTCTCTGTCTGTAACGCCTGTTGTTGCCACTGTGTCAATATGACAGCGAGAACAAATTACAGGGAGCAAGGCTCAGGAATGAGACTCTACCTGACGGTGTAACCTGACGCCGTTGTACCGTTAGTCAACCTGATTGACTGTCTGACAGGGTTGATAACCTCGCATCTGCTCTATCTGTCACTGGCTGTCCTCCTCATGTGGCCCACTCGTCTCCCCTGGCAGGTCAGAAAGGAGAGAAGAAGAAGAAGAAGAGAAGAAGAGAAAAAAAGAGGGCAGTGTCAGCTTTCCAAACACCTACATCTCCAGGGTCTATTTCACAGATCATAAAGCGTCAAAGACATGCAGGGTGACAACGACAGGTCTGACCAGAGACACTGTCCTCATAAATCCTGCAAAAGAAGATGGAGTGATTTAAGAACAATATCCCAAATTCGGTGCCCCGGGTGTGCCGCTTGATGTATTGAATGAGATGAATGAAAGTCAAGGGAATAACGTGTTTGCGGCGGCTGATGGACTGTGTGAATGCCGAGAGTGAATCCCACTGAAAACCAATCTCCTAAAGCAAGTTTTGCGGCGCGGCGAGGGAATGTTAAAGAATGTGTCGGTTAATTTAACATTTTTCTCCCAGACTTTGATGGTGTTTTAGCTCTTTTCCGTAACTCTCTGAACCGTATTTATGCAGTCTAATGCAGATCAACACATCTGCACCTGTACAGCCGCAATCTTACTGTGCCTGCTGAACTGTGCCTTCATAATCAGAGTGAACTTGCATTTCATTTCGCTTGGAAATGGAAATGTGGGCAGCTATCCAAGCAAACAGAATCTCTCAGCTGGAGACAAAAAAACCCCTCTTTTTTGGGTTTCAATAATGTATAACACAAAAAGTAAGGACTGTGTAGAAAGTTACTTTGCGCTCAACGAAAGGTCAACACATTGGCCATAAAATCCCCTGTGGTTACTGATTAAACCTCTAAAAGGTTATCTCTCTTTTCATAGTTAAATAGGGGTCATTCCATCTTAAATCATCAAGGTCTTTCTGCACAACCATCTCTGATTTACGTAAACATCGTTGGTATAAACTATGAATATTTAAAAAGGTATCTGTAAAAATGTATATGGATGCATGAAATACTTCACAAGATATTTTTTCTATTTCCTTAGTTATATTTGCACAATTATTCAAAAATTCCAGGATTCTGTTTGAAATGCAACGAAACAAGTTGTTTTTCATTTTTGTAATCAAATATTCTCCGTTTAATTTTTTATTATTGTGACATACAACTACATGTAGTTCAGAAAATGTCACTAGTTGCATTCTGCATTATAAAATGTCACTTTTTATAAGCGCTTCGATCCTTTTTTCTCTTTCAACTCACCCATAATCAGAGACTATTTGATCTGCTTGTACAATATTGCTGTTATTATTATTGTTCTTGTTGTTAATACTGATAATAATCATAATAATAATTAGCCTTTTATACTTAACAGTTCGTGTCATTCAAAGGGAGCTTCCAATTTCAATGTGCGACAAACCTAAACTTACAACCTGCAAAAAGTGGGTCAATGGTTTTTTATTTTTTATCTTGAAAAGTATTTGATAAACAAATCTCACATTTTACAAATATCTTTATAAATATTCATAATTTGTGCTTTAAAGTATTTAGGGAATTCAGACATGGCCGAGCAGAAATTGTCCTGAAAATTTGATGACTTGAGTTGGAATGTCACGTTTCTTTCTTTATTAAAAAAAAATAATTTCCTAAAAATAACTCCCTCATACCTTAAAATGGCGGAGATGCCAGCTAGCTGTCTGTCTGCAGTGATGAAGCATCCACTGTGTTTATCAGGACTTTGAATAACAGGTCTCAACAGATGCAACATTCAGATGAAAACTCTTTGAAGAGCTGAGGGGAATTTCAGGTGATAACTGTGCGTGTCACTGCAGGCATCTCTTTTTAAAGTGTTCATCGCTGTTTAGTTCACTGTTATTTATCGCAAGGTTGTGTTAGCAATGTACAAAATTACTAAAAATATTGTTGTCACCTTTTATAATGCAAACATTGTTCAAAATTACATCACTTCTGTCACGAAGCCACAAGCAAGAGCACAGAGGATCTTGTCGGTTTCTATTTTAGCACACTTGTTAACTCGCGGCTTCCCACCACACCCAACCCTCTGTACAAACCTCCAGTGGCGCTTGGAGACACTCCAGTTATGTAAACTGCTCCCTGTAGGCTCCCTGTGATTTTTTTCCTTTCAAGTGATGACTGAGAGCTGAACAGAGAAATAAACCAGCATATCCCATGTGATAGGGCTCGGGGCTGTTTTCCCAAAATGATAAGCTTATTTACTTTATGAACTTACACGGTTGATCTGGTTTTTATTTTTATTTCATCAGTCACAAATTGGCTCAAAAAACAAGCTTTGATGGGTGGATGGATGGATGGATAGATGGATGGAGGAAATTGATGGATGGATGGTTGGATGTATGGATGAAGGCAATTGATAGATGGATGGATGGATGGATGGATGGATGAGAGATGATAGAGGAAATTGATGGATGAATGAATGGATGGATGGATGGATGGATGGCTGGATGAAATTGATGGATGGATGGATGGATGGATGGATGGATGGATGGATGAAGGAAATTGATGGATGATGGATGAAGGAAATGGATGGATGGATGAAATTGATGGATGGATGAAATTGATGGATGGATGAAATTGATGGATGATGAATGAAGGAAATGGATGGATGGATGGATGGATAGATAGATGGTTGAATGATGGATGGACGGATGGATGAAGGAAATGGATGGATGGATGGTTGAATGGATGGATGAAGGCAATTGATAGATGGATGGATGGATGGTAGATGATAGAGGAAATTGATGGATGAATGAATGGATGGATGAATGAAATGGATGGATGGATGGATGGATGGATGGATGGATGGATGGATGGATGAAATTGATGGATGGATGATAGACAGATGGATGAAGGAAATGGATGGATGGATGAAGTGGATGGATGGATGGATGGATGGATGAATTCACAGATTTCATGCAGTACATAAAACAGAGCAAAATATTAACTTCTTGGGTATTGTTTTTGCTTTTACAGAGTAGCCATTTAATCTTATTTATCACCAGCTCCAGCAGTCTAGCTTGTATAGCCGGTATTGGTTTTAACCTTGTGAGTCTGTCAGTATATGTCTGCAACATCCACTGTAATATTAAATACCATAAAGGGGGTTTGAATACTTTGACAGGTGTTTATATGCCTGACCGTGGACAGATTTTGTCAATGCAACACCATCACAGCAGCACAAGATGCAGTCATGAAACTTTATTTGTGTGTAGCTCAAGGAAAGTGTAGTTTTCAGTTGTGTGTGGTCCAGCCAATACTGACTGAGGACTCATGTTTTATTTATTTATTTATTTGACCATTATTTTACCAGGTAAAAGTATTTGAGAACTAGTTGTCATTTGCAAACATGACCTGGCCAAGAGGCGCCATCTCAAGATTACTAACGTAATCCTGTGATAGGATCAAACCAGCCATTATATCGATACGCTCTGACGAAATCTGTCCACAGACGTACATACAAACACCTGCCAAAGTGGTACATTCCTTGTCTCCAGGACCACGTTTTCCATGATCACTGACTCACAAGGTGAAAACGATATCAGCCTCACTGTCACGGCTAATAATGTAGTAATAACTACTGAGTGCTTATGGGTCAGAGCATGTTGACGGGTGATGTGACTGCTGTGATTCCTGTGCTGTAG
This sequence comes from Acanthochromis polyacanthus, assembly GCF_021347895.1. Classification (NCBI taxonomy): domain Eukaryota; kingdom Metazoa; phylum Chordata; class Actinopteri; family Pomacentridae; genus Acanthochromis; species Acanthochromis polyacanthus. Next base: position 31,380,962 of record NC_067121.1, read on the forward strand.
TTTATCTCTGCATTACAGTACCTGAATGTGCTCTTGGAGAAATGTCAAACAAAACAGTATCAGAAGACTTTTCTTTTCTTTGGTGGCTTGAATAACTCTGAAGTCATCATCACTGTGATCTGCATTTATTTATTATGCAAGGACAGATTTCTTCATCTCCAGTGTCATGGGATTGGTCCGATGTGTTGGTGAGTCAACTGAGTCCCTATTCAAATGCCAGCTTTAAAATAGGCTTTCAAAAGTTATTTATTGTTGTATTACTTCTAAACATTAATTCAACATGGCATATTACCTACAGCAGCTAGATAATTAGGAGCAGGTCTTTGGGATTTAGGAGTCCTCTGCACCGCCACTGACTTTGCTCAGACCTCAGAGCAACTTAAATACTCTGTGAATTACTCCTGACCAAACACTAAGCAGCCCTAAAATCAGGACTGACATGTCCTTTAAATTTTGGAGTCAACATCTAACTTTGGCAGCTGGGAGACACTTTCAGCCCTCTGATGTTTAGCTTGTTCAAAGTGCAGCCTCACAAAGCTAACAGAAGTAGACCATCAGTCTTGTTTAATACTGAACTCTAATTCAGGACAGTTTGTCTAAGGTCCATAACATGACCTCATTTGTGCAGATGACAGAAATCACCAGATAGTGAAAACCTTTTCCAGTTCCTGCTCTATGCGACTCCTTCACAGAGAGAAACTGGGACTAAACTACCTCTGCAGGACACTCAAACGCATGATCACTTATGCATACAGTTTTAATTAAATGACTGGCTACTGTGATTAACCTGTGCGTCACCTCCACACGCCGCATCAGGAAACGGCTCTTATCTACGTATCATAGCCATGAGAGGTGTTTCCAAAGTGACCCGGGTCTCTTCAGACATGTTATCCTCTATTAGTGAGACGTTGGACCCACAGTAGGCATTCACAAGTGATTCTTAATTAAACACGATCAGCGCAGGCTAAGTCTTCATTTCTGTCTTGATAAGCCATAAGAGCTCTCCAGGGTAAAGCGAGCGCTAACAGGCAGTGTGGGGGGATTACGATTAGCTTTAAGCTCTGCTTCGTTCCCGCTGCCCTTGTTCGTCCTCAGCAGTCTGTCTTTAGCAGGCTGCGACGCCCCAGTGAGTTAAAAGAACACGCTCTTATATCACCAACGTGGTCGTTAAAACTCTCCAGAGTTTTCATCTCACTCCGAACTCCGAAACTGACATTTTAAGCTGCGTTGCAATGAAACGGCTCACATTTGAGTTGGGCCTCCATGGGCACCGTTGCCATATGCTAATTTGGCAACTGAAGGCTCGGTGAATTACTTAAGAGGATGAACTATATCTACGTTTTATTACTGCTATTGCAGATGGTTAATGACCCTCAACAATGATAAAATATTTTATAATGATCAAACTTTAGGAACTGCAGGCAGGGGTGCTGCAAGATGGGTGGAGGGAGACAAATAATTTAACAGCCCGCTGTCTGTGCAGAGCTCAGAAACATCTTAAATACATCATGAAGACAAAATCACAGCAGCTTTAAGGGCCCTGATGTCAAATGTTTCACTGTGGCCTGAAATTTCTGTCAGCACTCCTGACTGGCAGTCTCTGACAGAAGGAGCGTTTTGATATTAAAAGCAGTTTTCATGTTTCTTAAAATATTCAGCGTATCTAATTAAAATAGCCCATTGCGTATGCTGAGAACACGCAGAACTCCCACACCAGTAGCATGGCTGTGAATATCATACCTGATCCCGCATCTGCTACCTCTGGCTTGCAGCATTTTGTGAGCAATGGGAGATAAAAGTCGCTCTAGTCAGTATGGTTTTCTTAACAAACTGATGTATCTTAAATGAAAACACTGGGATCTATAATCCTTTTATCTTTAGCACTGCACGTTAAGCATAAATTCATTCATTATTGCAACATAAATATGATAAGATTAGTGATATTCTTAGTGTCGCCTGCTGAAAAAGACTTCTTTGTTATAGCTAATGGTCCTATAAGAGCATAGTGCTCCAAATAGCTCCCCTCTTACTGAAAAGACTATTGAAATCTCTTTGGAGGGAAGACAAATCACTTCAATGGCTTTCATCTCCATTTATGAAATTACCCTTTTAGCTTAAGTGCTCTGATGAATTTGCTCAAAATTGAACATATTGCAGGCGTATTTTTTCCCATTTTCCTATCTTCATGCAACTGTAATTCTCTTTTAACACGTCCAGAAAATTGCTGGGATTTGTCCCTTTAATGGCAGTTAGATGGCATGGGCCGCACTGTGAGCATATTGTCAACTTGGAGGTCAAACTGTGGCACTCTGCAGCAAAGCACCAGCTAGAATGGGCTGAACTTCATTGCTATTTAGAGCAGTGAATGTATTAACACATCATGGTGGTATGTGAATAAGCTAACAAAATGACACTTTAATGAATTATGTTATATATATACGTACAAAGGAAAAAATCTGCTGGACCAAGCTGTGCTGCCAGAATAGCTTCTACGCTTCTTGACATGATTCTGTAGGTTCAAATTTGCCATAGCTAAGTTGAGACCTTGTGAGTATGAAAGAACTCATTGAATCATTCAGTAACCCTTTATGCCCAATGGATGTCGGTGAAGGAGGCGAGCATTCAGGCCTGTACTGTTCTCTGTGTATGCCAAACATCACTTATTAAAGAATAATAGTGAAGGATGACTCATCTGAACACATTACTTATTTCTACATCTCTGTCAACCAGGACCAATGGGTTTTCCAGACTAAAATGTGCATTCCTGTGTCCTCTCTCTCTCTCTCTGCCTGCTGATGTTCTGCTTTTGCTGACAGTCTGATCACAGCCTGCACTGATATCAAACTTGCCCAAAACAATTTCTGACCCTGTTTACGTACATATATTACACAATTTTAAATGCAGATGTCATTTCAGTCACTGTTCCTGTTAAAATCAGCTGAGCAGTTTTTGTGACTGAAGCTCCTGCCATCTGTGCCCCAACAGTGAACCCTCTTTCAAAGTCACTTAGATGTTTTCCTCTTGACAGTTTGGTTGAAAATCAGAATCAACCAGAGCTGCTGAGCATTTTTATTCACACCACAGAGCATGATTGGATGTTAATTGTTTAATTGCAGCATGCAGGGCATCTGTGTGAAAGCATCTGGGTTTGTTGTGTTTCGAATGTATTCAGGCTTTATTTAATTTGTCATCCATCTGTATTTTTCTGTTGGAGTGCATTAGATATTACCAATTCAAACAACATGTTGAGGGAGGGCAATTGCAGTTTGTAGCTACTGAATGATTTGCACGTAATTTTGCACAGACATTCATGGTCCCGGCCCAACAAAACCTATTCACTTTAATGGTGGAATGGTTTTAAAATGTGTTATAAGATTTTGCAGTTTCACCATCATCAGGTTGAAACATTTACATTTTTCCAATAAGTTTGTTTATGACCAAATACCTGAAAAGGCCATTCCCATCAGCCTCAACTGTGCTTCGTGGTTCAAGGTAATTAGCAAATCAGCATGCTAAGATGCTCAACTAAGATGGTAAAAATGGTAAACATTACATGTTTTAAACATCAGCATCTTACACTGTCAGTCTTGAGCATGCTGTGAAGCTGACATTAGCATTTAGCTCAAAGCACTGCTGTGCCAAAAATACAGCCTCGCAGAGCTGTGTGCATGACTGTAGATTCCTAATCCTCAGTCCAAACTGTGTGCATAGCACCAGGCTCGATATACAAAGGTTCATAAAGGAACAACGAAAAACCAACATTGATCTTTTTTTTACTGCTGAAATTGTAAATGTAAAACAACACGGCAGAACGGTTTTGAAAATACAGCTTTCATTATTCCCCACACGTCCAGAATCACAGTTGTCAGTGAAGGGGGTGCCAAGATAATGTGATTCCAAAAGATTTATAACAATCAAACAGTGAATCGGCCGAGGAGATTGAGCCATTTCACAGATCAGGGGATAGACATCACCACTGCCTCAACTCCAGCCCCCATTTCCACCTCGCATTGCAAGAGAGAATACTGATTTAAGCTATCATCTTCAGACAGGTGCTCTTAAAGCCATCATCCATTCCCATTAGGCTTTAGTCACACCCACTGTTCCAAGGAGACAAAATAAGTCTAGAAAGAGGCTACTCTTAAAAGGACGTATTAAAGCCACCTAACTCAAACATACTCGTAGGAGAAAACTGCTCATGGTGGTGTACTGTAATATCCACCTTGGCTTTTTGTTCAAGTGCACCCTGAAAGAAAAGAAACGGCAGAGATACGGCTGAAATGATTGGATTTCTTTACAGCTAAATACTGGCATACGTGATAAAATATGCTTACACTTGCATATCTGCTCCCAGTGGATAACACATGAAAGCATTATAAACACTTTCTCTCTTGTCTGCTATGGAAATATGCAAGATAATGTGGCCCGTCGGGGGGAGATGCAAGACAAAAACAATACAAAGTACCCAGGGGTTTCTGCGGGGTAAGAAAATTGATCGGGAAAACAAAAACAGCTTTTTCTCGCTAGTTTCTATTCATCACTCCTATCTGCAGAAAATGGGGCATGCATTAAAATAATACACAACTTCCAACGTACAGTGTTTAAGACACATTCTGGAGCTTGCAGGCATACGCGCTCACACAATCCTATTACATATGACACAAAGCATGCTTAGTGTGTCAAAGACCTTCAGTTTAATGGTTTATTTGTGCTCAGTGCCCAATGTCTCCTCTATTTCTAGTTCAAAGCAAGCCGCTGTTTGGAGTGAATGCAGTTTGCGTCAGTCCTCGCATATCACTGATAGACGTACGGCTCAACAGAAAACTTTTTTGCTCTTTTCTTCAGCAGAGTCTTAACTGTCCCTCTTGAACCTTGCATAGAATATGTGGAAATGAAAATCTATATGATGAATTGTTGTTAATGTAAATGGATTGCGAGGAGTGGTGTGGAAATAAAGCAGCGCTGTGGGGTTATCAGGAGAGTCCCAGACACACAGCAGCAACGGGACTCTGCCTCCATCTGCTGGACAAACGCTCAACATCGCACTGTTCAGCTAAAGGAGAGATTTTACACTTGTTATAGCTGCAATTTGCCAAAAATAGGATTAATAGAGAAATGTGGGCAAATAGCACAACTTTATTGTGAAAGGAAACTGTTTTTTTCCCTATCAAGAACGTTAAGATACATTTTGGAGTGACTATTTGTTATTTCACCATCACAGATAGATTAGAAATACATATTAGGATCAAAATATGAAGCAACAGTGGTCTTATGTAAGCCGTTTAGGTCACATGCTGCTTCTTCAGTGATCTCCAAGGTGAACAGCGAGCAGCGATGCCACAGAATGATTTTCATACCGCGGTCCTTTGTCACTGCCGCTGCAGGAATGTCTCCGGCACCGAGGGACTGTGTCTGATGTGAGAAATAGGATTGATGTAATCTCACTAAAAGAGGCGTGACTCCCTGCCAAACCACTGGAAAGCAAATAAAGTGAGACCAGGAGAGGCTTTACAGAGCTCATCTGCAAAACCTTTGGAAGATGTTGAATTAACTGCCAGTGACGTATTTGATGAAAACATGCCAAGACACATGTGTCGAAGTGTCATTTTACTGAGGAGAGATGTGTGTTTGTACCAGGATAGCGTGTTTTTTTTTGTCTCACTCAGTCGAACAAGGAGCTATTTTTGTTGCTTCAGTGTCAGGTGCAGCTTTGGCTTTTGGTTCATTTCCAGTATTCCCACCGTCTCAAGAGATGCATTTTTGCAAATGAAAACAAACTTTCCTGGGTTTCAGGAGGCCTAAAGTCAAGAATCCTCTTTCCTCAGGGGGAAAGCCAAAGTTTGGAAGTCACCGCTGATAAAGGCCGGATGTGATTTCAGCAACTTTTAGATAAAAAATATTGTCAACCCCATGACAGATGTTGTGTCATGGAGTGATGCATCGCTGTCCTGCCTTGGGGAGCACAACATTCCCACACTTGAGTCTTTGGTTTGTGGTCCGATATCGGGGAAAAAAAAAAATCCACTGAGGCTAGAATGTGGCAACATGGGAAGATTGTTGTTTACCACTGTCACATTCACTCTCAATTTAATGATGAAAAGCTTCCAAAAAGCAACATTGTCAGCCTCTAAAAGCTTTAATACATATAACAGTGGATTTACAACCACCGTAAAAGCCACATGTATTAAAGCAGATAAATCTGTATTTTACTATTCTGTCAAAGCTGCTTTGGGAACTGCAGAACCACATAGTGCACTTAATGGCCTCTTTTTATTCTTTTGGCTCCAACAACAGAAAACATTTACTTTGTTTCCACGGACCACACGGTTTAAAAAGCCAACAAGAGTTCTGAATTAGCATAAAAATACACAACCTGCATAAATTTGTCTCCGCTGTAGACGTTTCTTTTATATAAGTTTTACAACTAATGTCTGCAACTCAGTGAATTCAGCAACATTTTACATTACATCTAAAACAAAATGAACAGTGGACGTGAATATGAATATTTAAACAATAGCCAAAATCTGCAGCTCAGTTTTTGTAGGATCAGAATCGTTTGTGTTTGAGTGAAACAATTGTTCCTCATCTCGTAATTTTTCACTGATTGGTGACTCAGAAGAGCTGATTATTTCTTGCTTCCTTCGGCCTCGTGGGCCAGAAATAATCAAAATGGATGTAATCATGTTGTAATTGTGATTAAATTAAAGGTTTTTCATCATAAGTACCAATTTCACTCTTAAGTAGACTGAAAAATGGCTGTATTTTCTAAAAAAAAGTCACAAAAATTATACTATTATTGAAAAGATGTACATCAGATGACACTGCTGACACTTTATAATCCGTGACAGTATTTATCAATGACAGTATTTACTGATTTTGTGTTCTGTGTCTCTGCAGAAAACTGAATGAAAAAAAAAACAAAAAAAACACATACACACATAAAAGGGGCAACTCGGTGACATGAGATTTTTCCTGTTGCTCGAGAAAAAACTTTTGAAAATCCCAGTGCAACCTGGGACATTTTCTTTAAGCTTTAAATACTCAGAGTGCTGAAGATTATCAGTCAGGTGTCGATAAGCATAATTAACTTTGAGCAAAATATCTGTTACAATGCAAGATGTTTCACAAATATGACTCCATGCAATACAACATTACATAACAGCATCCTTCACATAGCAGCTGAATTTTTTTTTTATTTTGTGGAGTCTGTCCCTTTGTCTGCTCTTTGTGATCACTGGTAGGTGCACAAAGTTCAGCGTTTTACCTTTGCAAATGACTCACAACTGAGCCAAGGCTCTTGAAGGAAGCAGAGAATGCGGTTGCTATGTGGGTGGATGTTTCACACTGCTGTTTAATGACCTTGAGCCGGTTCTAAAGCTGATTGTTGTACAGTGAGTGGCGAGGCTGCCAACTCCTCCAGTCGAAGATGGCGCGCTGTGAAACTGCCATTATGCCTCACTTAGTAAGCAACCTCTACTCTTAATGTGAAACATTTAGTCTTTTATGCAAACACGGGCGTGAAAGGACTGCATTATGGTTAAACCTTCCAACGTAAGTGGAGGGGTTGTGGAGACAAAAAGATGGAGGAGAATCGGCAGGTATTTATCATTTCAATTACTTGGAATTGAGAATCTATGATAATTAAAGGAGCACTGAGTAATTCCTGACCTTTATCAATCTTTGTAGCTGTCTCATCCTACACAAAACCTCTGATGTAGACTCATCATCCTGCTCTTTTGTCCTAGATTTTCTCTATGAAGAAATAATGTGAAGTTCCAACAGTAAGGAGAGCCGTAATAATAGTAAAGCTTTGTCACCGATTTTATAGCGTCAACCACAATTTTTGCAGGGTAATATTATATTAACAAGTAATTTATCAAACAACAGTGTTAGCTTGTCGTATTCCTTCAACATTGAAAGAACAAGTTGTGATCTTTGAATGTAGTTTAACAGACTTGCTGACCTTCACTCTGAGTTTAACTGTTTTCTTCTTGCTTGTGGTGCATTATACCCTCATTACATCATCTATTAGATGATATAACACACTTTACATTGGCTTAATTTCATAGGCTGACAACAAAAGCCGGAGCAAAAATATTCCCCACGCTGCCTGATTTACATGAGGACCTGCTGAGCTCTCAGCTGTGTGATATTTGACAAGAATGACCTGCTGCTAATTATTACCAACCACTGAGACAGAAAGTAAAAAGAAGCATGTCCGACTTACCTGTCAGACATTAAAAAATGTGACTGTTCTTTAAACCTTCTCTGATACTGTATCTTAAGTGTTGCTTTGATAAAACCAATGGTACTCAAATACTGCAGTAAGTACTAGGTAGGGCGGGGTGATAAATCGAATTAATTCGATTAATTCGCCTTTTTAAAACCTGACGATTTGAAAATTTGACAAATCGTAAACTCGAGGCGAGCTTAAATATATAACAATACAGATTGTTCTTCTGCCTTTCACGACTTGTGCACTGGCGTTTGCTTCCGCCTCTCATCTCCTTCCGCCAAAACACTCACATCCCCGTCATGGCGGACACAACAGCAGACGAAGAGTTGGTCGCGAGAAAAGGCCCTCATGTTGCATCGATTATATGGAAGTGGTTCGGCTTTGACAAGACTGACACAGAGCAAACTACAGTCATGTGCAAGGTTTGCAAAACTACTGTGAAAACGAAGAGTAGCAGCACAACTGATCTCTTTCAGCACCTCCGGCAGAGGCATCCTAAAGAATGGGAAAAGTGCTCGTAGCTACGAGAGTGCGGCATGGCTAGCACTAGCCATAGCAAACAGACCACAAAGAAACAACAAAAATTGATTAAAATTGTAATCGTCCAAGATGACTAAAAAAAATAATAAATCGAGATTTTATTTTTTGGCCATATCGCCCAGCCCAAGTACGAGGTACTCGAAAAAAAATTATTTCACCTTTCTGCTGCTTTCTACATCAACTCCACTCTATTACAGGCTGAAATGTTCTTCTTTTTACTCCATTACATTTTCCTGACAGCTGGAGTTACTTGGTAACATGTTGGGATTGTGAAAACCTGTCATGTTGCAATGGATGCTACAGAACACTGAACTGTCAGAGTAAGCTACACCACCTGAACGTGTACATAGAAATACAGTTAAATCAGCTGTTCCCAAGTCAGACAACATTAGAAAGGCTTCTTAAATGCTAAAGCATCAGTTATAATAATCCAATAGAACACCAACTTTTAAACTTAGGTCAAATCATTGCTCTTCATGCGGCGCATTTAAAACTACAGCCATTGAGCCAAGGTGCTTTCCAATAGAGAAATAAGATTCATGAATTCATCTAACAATTATAAATATTAAGGTTAAAGCCCTACAGTGTTATTTATTATGTACTGCATTAAATACAATAAAAAACTGAAATGTACTCGAATAAATTGGCAAAGACCTAGTGATATCATGTATAATACAAATTACCTGACATAGTGGCAGTAGTGGCGAGGAAGAAGTCCCTTTAAACAGGAAGAGGCTTCCAGCAGAAACAGGCTCATGGAGGGTGGAAAGAGGACAAAGCACAAGCTGTGAGAAAGAGACGACAAAAGCATATATAATATAACGCAAATGTAATATAAATAAATGTAGTATAAATGCATGGAGAAAGTGACAAAAAGCAGAGAAAACATGAGTATTAACACATGTAAAACAACCATATGAACAGGGCAGACGAGGTAAAGCACTATAGCTATTAAAAGCAAAGGAGTAAAAGACAAAACTGAGTGAAACCAGGCAGCCGATCAATACAAAACAGCAGGGTGGTAAAAGCCTTTAAGAGTGGGCATGACTGAGGCAACTTCAGGGGAAACTAAACGCAAAGGGAAAATAAGGTGAGCCTTTCATTATAATTTCCATCCATCCATCATCTTTAAACCGCTTAATCCTCATTATGGTCGTGAAGGGGCTGGAGTCTATCCCAGCTGACTTAGGGTGAAGTCAGGTGACATCATGGACAGGTCACCAGTCTATCACAGGGCTACACATAGAGACAAACAATCACACTCATGTTCAGACCTACGGGCAATCTTAGAATTATCAATTAACCTCAGCATGTTTTTGGACTGTGGACAGAAGCCAGAGTACCCAAAGGAAACCCACACATGCAAACTCCATGCAGAAAGATGAGATTTTGATGACCACACTTAACAGACCTCTGCTTAATCCTTTATGGGGTAAGTGATCATATTTGGTAACTTCCACACACATTAAATATGGCGTCTCTCCCGCCTCTCAGTGAGGTCGAGAAGCATGTGGTTTTCACCCAGATCACTCCATGTTACAGCACACTACATCGTGGCATTTGACCAATCAGCAGAGGCCTGGAACGCATCAAATTTCCCTTTTCTCCGAAGTTGGAAAACAATGGACTTGTGGCTCGGGTTTTTCAGTTGAAACGCCAAAACTAACCACGGTTAGTTGATGAAACTCACGCATTTTACAGCTGAGTAGTTGTGCTAAGGGATGATGTGTACATTTCCACTAATGGGCAGGAACCATATATGGTAACTTCATTGAAATTGAATTCAAACATGAAAATTAGAAGTTCTGAAAAATGCCATAAAAGTAAATTTAAAAAAAAAAAGAAAAAAAGTCTTATGTCCTCCAATAACACTCTAGGGCTGAAATTTTGAATTTCAAAGTATTTCAATGTGTGCCCAGAAAAGGGTGAAGTAAGGTTTGGAATGTAGGACTTTTACCTAATAGCGAGTAAACGACAGTACTGTAGCTTTTACTTAAATGAAAGTACTCCTTCCATCACTTGGTAAAAAGAAATGATGTCTAGTATGCTCACAGCTGTGCTCTTGAAAAAAAAACAAAGCTACAAGACTTTCCTTCAAATACTTAAAATAGTTACCATGGAAATTAAAGAGGAAAAGCAAGTTTTCACCAAAATGAGTAAAATGTAACAAAATGATCTATTATACAGAGCTCAACCTTGAGTGTGGAGATGAATACACGGCAACAAAAAAGAAACTTTGAGTCAAATCTGAGAATCTTGTGTCAGATGGCTAAACTCTCCCTCATCACGATCACTCCCACTCTTCTCCATAAAAGGCATTTAGTCACATCCCTGTTTGTTCTTTGACATCAGACTTGGTTTGTGTGTCCTTTCCGTCGTAATTTCATCAGGTTTTGTTTGGAATGCTGCACACGCTTTCCTTTTATATACATATTGTTTTAACATCTGGCCTTGGAAACAGGAGCAGAGAGAGACTTCCGCAGGAGAAAGTCTGAGATCTTAAAGATTTACCACCGCAGAAAAAAAAACATCACAATTTTCTTCACAGCATGGTCTGATAAGTTCTGCCAGCTACATTCCAGTAAGATGCAGAAAATGCATTTATTGACTGATACTCTGATTTTAAGTACAGAACAGCAATGTATTTACAGGTGCATCAACACCCGTATCACCAAATCATGGTAGTCATAGACAGGTAGTCCGTGTACATGACATTATATGCAGCAAAAGGAAGATAAATGGGGGTTTAAGCTGCAAGGACGTTGAGGCAAACCACCAGCCACTCCCTCTATTTCATCAAGTACATTTTCCATTTTCTCCTGCAGAAAATGCTACTTGCTCAGTCTCTAACCTTGACATGGAGGCTTCTTTTATTGCTTCGCTTGTGCCTTTGACACAAGTGATTACAGTCAACAAGAATCACTAATGTCTCTTGGAGATTCTGATATGAGCCAGGCAGACAGTAAAAATTGCTAACTTCAGTTTCAATCTGCAGTAAGAGCAGAAATGAGCGACTAAAGGGCCGATATTATTAGTGTTGCTCACTTCTTGGCTTGTATATTTTAGATATTCTGTATTCTGTGTTTAGATATTGATATGCTTGTTGTGTTTACAGCTGGAGTCTTTTGGAGAAAGCATCATATGGATGTATTCATTGCTAGCGCAAGAAAAATTCATACTGAAACTGATACTACCTAAATGAAGCAGAGATGAGAAGGAGGTGCACATTCCCAATTTAGGAAGTAACTAAAGTTTCTTCCTATACATAGAATACTGCACAACATTTCCTAAGTTGCTTCAGGTTAGCTGTAATGGCACTAAGATGCAAAGTTTTGTTGTCCGACTGTTGTTTTGCATATCAGTGAGAAGGATCTGACTCTTTGCATCCTTTGAACTCTTGTCTTTGCTACCAGCGACGCTCACAGCTCAGCTTTGTGTTGCAGCTGAAGAAGCAAACACCCTGCACATTAATTCTCTCTGAACTTCTCCTGGACTCCCTGCAGGCCACAAACAAGCTGTTTGCCGTCTGACTGAGACGGTCCAACATGCACAATCTGGAAAACAGCCAAATCCACTTCGCTTTCCACAAGGAGTGAGCTATTCCCTGTTCTGTGCACGGAGGGATCGATGGTGCAACGCGAGTATGTCACATGGAGACAAGGGGGGGAATCTCATCAGGATTACACGCAAAATCCCCGAGATTACACAGAATTAAATATGTACCAGACACACAGCAAACACTCACTTCTCTTGTTATTATTGGAACATTCATCAGCTCCTTTCTACAGGATCTCGGTCCAAAGAGATTACGAATTCAGATTTAGAACCTGTCGTCTACTTTAACTTCAGAAAATGAGATACTTGCACAGACAAACTCTTTGAATGGGCCAAATAAAGCTGCTGAACCTCCACATTTCCCAGCAGTAAGACCACTGAGCCTGCAGTTATAGTCTAATGTGCTATAAAGAAAATATTATAGTCAGAAGAATGAAACCAAAAACTTTCCACTGTTCCCAAAAATACGAGGCAAACGACTCGAAAAGTGCAATGAGCCATGCTAGGAGCTATTCTACATTAAATTAATCTTTACCCTCAGAGAAATAGAGGAAGCCAAGACACAGCAATGGACCAAGAGTTTTATTATTTTTATTTTTTACATCTAATTTCATCCATTGTTGCCTCCAGACAGCAGAAAACGCATAACTAGCCAGTAGTTAGCTGTTGTTAGGCTGCTAGCTGGTATGCCACCGTCATATGGAAGTGCTTCTATTGGCCACTTATACACAGACAGGTGACAAATTAAAGGAAAAACATGAACTTTTGACTGCAATGAGGCAATCTGGTGGCTCTGTTATGCTACAGTGACCTGTTTGTTGCCATAGTTTGGGCCCACTTGTCCCTGCTGAGAGAAGGGTCTCTGCAAATAAATATCAAGTTGTTCTCAGTGATCAGCTTTATCCCATGATGAAACATTACATCCAGTGCTTTCCGCCACCATCATCAAAACACCAAATGGGAGGATATCTTTTGAAATGGTGTTCATCCCTCCAGCAAAGTCCCAGAGATTTGGAGAATCAATAGCAAAGTGCACTGAAGCTGTTCTGGCAGCACATGACGGTTCCAACACCATACCAAGATACTTCAAGCTGTTTTTTTCCTTTAAATTGTCTCTTGTCGTTATGGAATTGGCCTCACGAACTGATCCTTAGTTTTACTTCAGACAGCACCAAGACATCCGCTCTTCCTATCAGTTTAGAAATGCTCAGGAAAGCGTAGCTTACTGCACTTATTGATTAATAAAACAATTCTGTAACTGAAGAACTATTTGATTCAGAAAACTACAACATTACCACGATGTAAAAGTCCAACACTGGTTGTCAACTCAGACTTTGACTACTGATACTTATAGCAATGTCAGCTCACCACTTTAGTCCACACTAAGATAGTTCAACCAAACTCAGATCCACTGGAACATTAATGCAAGATTTGCAGCCTCAGTTTAATGTTTTGTGCCCTCAATTGAAAGTCGAATAACAAATGTGTCATTAAAATGTGAGTGGTAAGTGGGAATTCCACCATCACACAATGCACTCAGAAGTTTTGCAGGTTTGCTGCATTGTCTCATTTAGCTGCACAGTGCTGGCTGAACAAATTATTGTCCACAATACTGCTATATGAATATTTGAAAATTATCCACTTTATGTTGAATTATAATCACTTAAGTGTCTGCACTAATGAACCCCAACTAAATTCAGATGCAACCTGATTGTGTTCTGGATCAACAACTACCAGATGGATTGTCATGTGAATGCATTTGTTGCTCATTCAGGTTGACTTAAGCATGGGACAACACTTACAATAATGCATCATGAGGTTGTAATTTGAAGTGAATGTCTCAAAAACAATCACACAAGCTTTCATATTCTGCACAGAACAAATTGTTGTCACTTAGGTGATGCCCTGGCTGTTCACTTTGCACCATCATCCATAGAGCTACAGTGATTAGTAGATGTAATCGATGACGTAGATGTGGTCACTTCCACCACTAAAATCCTGCTTGTGCAACCGTGAGATCTGTGCTGTGGATTTGGTTTTATTGTCAGAATCTGAAGCTCTTACAGAAATCAGAGATCAACTGCATAAAAGGAAGAAAAGGGGTTGCTTTAGCTGTGCTTGTGAAACATCCAGTGTCCATGTTGCACTTCAATCTGCAGACCAAACGTTCACTTTCTTAAAGGCATTAGAGGAGATTTAATTTCCTACGACTTTGAACGTAGCATGCACATGCGCACATACAACCTCTCCTCACCCCCCTCTAACCTCCCCCCTCTTAACATTTACAAAGAAACGCCCCCCTCCAGAAACTTGCGTAGCACTCGTGAAGCTTTCTTTTACGGCTGGGTCCCCCTGGATCTTTATCTGCCATTATGTAAAAAAAGAGGAGCAAAACAAGTCGCCAGCTAACTACGAAGCTATACCAAAGCAACACATACAGAAAACACGTAAGTCCAAGGCGTACGTAATCTACGTAAGTAGGCCTGAGCCGGAAGATTTTTGATTGACAGGAAAGGGAGCAAACCAAACACCTCGATCCAAGCGCATTGATTGGCTGATGTTTTTCATGTCCTGCCATGTCCACAGTTATTTTATTTTATTTTTTTTATTCTTTTAGAGACCATACATACAAGTCCACTAAAGGTCAGTATATTCATTTTATGTGAATCAGACAAATTAAACAAACAAACAAAAAAAATCCTCCATAATGCCTTTAAAGGGCTGATATTTTGTATAGCTCTCAGTTTAACTCTGGTTTTGAAGCTGTGCCTTTTCTTTACGTATCATACTGTGTTGCATTGTGAAACTGCAACTTTGCTTTTTTTGGAGGATAAAACAGACTAATCAGTAGATACATTTTCATTGGTGGCAGTCCTGTTTGGAAGCACCAGCTCCCTACCGGACCACATGCAGAACTTTTGTGCAGAGAGGTGATAACCATTTTCAGCTTATTTAATGCAGCAGACACAGAGAAAATTATACTATTTAATCAAAAAATTTCCCTGTCAGATTAAAGCCAGCAAGCTGTTCAAAAAGATCATTAGGTTTACAGAAGTCCTCACCTATCTTCCTTTTGGCAGCCATGTCCTTCTTTCTTTCGTTCTTTTTATTGGCGGTTGGGACCCAACTATTAGGTGCATTTACCGCCACCTACTGGACTGGAGTGTGAGTCAAGAGATGGTCAGAAAGAACAAAAAAAAAAAAAAAAAAAAAAAAAAAACTATATCCTATTTCCTAACCCCGTTACCCTCAAATAATTCATTAAAACACCTACTCCTTCCTGTAATGCACTCCCTAAAAGACTACCTAACGTTAACTCCTGCTTTCCTCTCTGCAACATTTGTATCACCCTCTTTCACTCCTCCCTATACTTATTGCACTCCAGTAACACATGCTGAACTGTCTCTAACTGTGAACACTCTGGGCACAGGCCTGTCGGATGCTTCCCTATTTTATTTAATGTTTGGTTAATCCCTGCATGCCCTATCCTAAGACATGTTATGATAATTTCTTCTCTTCTGTTCCTCCCCCTTGTTTCACTCTTTTTGATTTGTGGTTGTATGTTATATAAATGTCTCCCTGTGATTGTGATGTCCTAATTTTCCTGCCATATTTTGTACATATGTTTCTTAATGATAGATTTTACTTCATCCTTACTTAGTGGTATTTCAATATTTACTGTGCTGGATTTTATTGATTGTTTGGCTAATATATCTGCTGCTTCATTTCCTTCTACTCCTTCGTGTGCCGGAACGGTCCATGTATATTTTGGTAATTGGATTTTCTGTTCTGAAGCAGGTATTGAAAAACAAGAAACGAGTGGTTATTTGATTTTCATTTTCAAAGGCATAAAGTAAAATTGAAATACAAGGCGTTTTTCCTTTTCACGATCACAAAGGGATATACGAATTTTAAAAAATGCTTTGATTTTCATTTTTTATTTACGATAACAAAAAATAAAATAAGCAAGAGACAGAAACGAAAAAAGGTCCATTTTTTCATTTTCTGAGACCGGAAGTGGTCATCAGCAAGGGTGGAGCCAAACAGAGTACGGTACATAGACTGTAAATAAATGTTTTTTTTGTTAGTTTTCATGGTCAAAATGAAAGATCAAGTGGCCGATCTTAAAATAAACCAACATCGATTTTTTTATTTATTAAGTTTTGCGATGCAAGGGGGCGTGGTAACCTGATTGACAGTTTGTCTGGAATGACTGACAGTCTGGAGGATGGAGCCGAGACTCTGCTCTCCTGGATTGGATTAATTCTGATATGGTCACTGGTGGTTTATCGGTGAAGAAGCAGAACCTTTTCCACAGACACTTTTCCTGCCTGTTGGCTTGTTTTAACCATTTTGCTACCTTCGGCTGATTCTACCAGCAGACACTGAAAGTTCGGTAAGTCGGCTAAATGTTTATTTTCTTATCGGTACTGCTTTTAATGCACTTCATATGCAACTTTCGTGAGAGACAGCAGGTCCGATTTGTGGCACTGGCAGCGAGCAGTGACACTTTTTGTGGCACCGCTGCGGTGCCACGGTTAATGCCACTGTGCAGTGACAGTTTTTGTGGCACCGCAGCGGTGCCACGGTTAATGCCACTGCCGCATCGCCCACACTGGTGCTTTTTTGCGGTTGTTTTTGACAGATACCAATAACTGAGTATCAACTGTTGTATTGACAAAGTTCCAAGGGGGTATGATTGATACAGGAACCGTTTTATTGATGTTTAACCCTGTTAATCCTAATTTTTGTGCTAGTTCTTTGCTGTTCCACCCAAAACTTTTACTTTTACTACGTTCCCAACTCTCCTGCAACACTGCTTTAGTTGGATGTATTGAACTCTGCCCCTCCAGATTAACCCAATATGTCAGCATGATCTTATTTCTACTTATTTCCAGAGGCATTTCACCCACCTCTACTTGCAATGCTGAGATTGGGGATGTCTTAAACGCTCCAGTACAGATACGAATGGCTTCATTTTGTACTATGTCAAGTTTCTTTAAATTTGTTTCAGATGCAGACATATATGCTAAACATCCATAATCAAATGTTGATCTCATGAGTGCTGTGTAAATATTTGAAAGTGATCTTTTATTAGCTCCCCAGTCTTGGCCTGAAAGACATCTGAACAAGTTATTGACCTTTTAACATTTATTTCTTATTTTCTCAATATGCTGTCCCCATGTGAGTTTTTCATCAAATATTAATCCCAAAAATTTCATTTCCTTTACTTGTTCTAGTGCCTGTCCGTAAAACTTCAATGATATTTGTTTATGTCATTTTGCAAAACATATTACTTGAGATTTGGACACTAAAAGTTTAAAACTCCATTTAACAGTCCATTCCAGGGGCGATTCTAGGATCAGAGGTTTAGGGGTGCTGAGCACCCAGAGGTGCCTGGCCAGGCAAGATAAATTTCACTGTTTTGTACATTTTAACACAATTTCATTCCCACATTTGTCAAAGAAAAGCATAACCCTTTTTGAAAAAATCTGTGACTAAACCATCCAATCTGATAAAGGGTATTTAAATGCTACAGTTGTGCTCATAAGTTTACATACCCTGGCAGAATTTGTAAAATGTGCTCCATTCTTTCATGAAAACATGAATGATCAGAGCAAATACAATTGCATGACAATAAATAGCTTTGTCTGAACATCAGCCCTAAATGAAAGAAAAATGTTTCCATTAACAAACATATTTGCTAAAAAATAAAGGACAATATTTCACAAATTTGGCCAGGGTATGTAAACTTATGAGCACAACTGTAAGTCACAGCAAAGGAGGAATGCTCTGGAATCTTAAAAGAAACCTGTCACAACCCTAATTTCTGGGAAAAGATGACTAATTTAGATGCAGCAGCTCCTTAACATACACATAAATAGCATGTATGTTTGTGGAGTAAACCAGCCCCCTATACTGAGTACTAAAAACACCAAAAATGGACCTTGGACTTAATTTTTGACTTTTATTTGAAATGCGATGCACAGCATCTCTTTCCCTGGTCTGCTCTCTCTCATCTTCCCGAGTCTCTCCCTGTTCTTCTCCTCCTTGTACAGTGAAATTAAGCATATAGTAAAGCATACAGATAATTAGGAAAATGTAATGAAGATGTCCTGTTTAAAATGAAGTCCACTGATATCTGTTAAGCGTGCTTCTGGAAAGCATTTACTGTGGGGAGAACACATAACTTCCATGACATATTTGTAAAATTACATTGTGAATGGAATGTTTTTATTTGTCATCTTATCATCTTAACAGGTGCTGTTTTGCGTGCCACTATTCTCTGTTTGTGTTCTTACCTGGTTCTTCCTGACCTTGCACTCTCTCTTCTCCTTCCCCTTTTTCGTCTCTCCCTCTTTGGACTGACAATCACACACAAATAGATTGCATTCAACTAGATGAAAAATTACATAAATATGAAAAAATACCAATAAGAACACAAATAAATCAAATCCTCTCTCTCTCTTTGTACTGTCAACCTAAAGGCAAATAACCAAGCAATGCATTTTATATCTAATAAGAGATATATACACTGATACAACTTACAACATTACTCAAGATAGATAAACCATTTGATCTTACACTCTTCCCTGAACCTGGCTCTTTAAAAAAAAGAAAAGAAAAAGTTATATCTCCATGATGAGGCTGACTGTCTGTACACACACAGGCACACACACACAATAGGAGTTATAATGTTAATGGGCATCCAGTCAGTTAGCTAGTCAGTAGAACCTTAGCTTTAATATTAACACATGCACTGACACAACAGCTAGCTTGTCTCGGTCCAGTTCAAACACCACCAAAAACGTCAGCTAACTCCTACCTAACAACATAAACAGTAACCTGCGATTAAAAGCAGCAAAAACGAGGACTTGTAATGATAATAATGTGTTGGTATTGAGTGGTAGAACTTAAGAATTGTGCCACGTATCCTGATTTAAACCGGGTACTTACTACAGAACATGTGCTTCTGTGGGAGGCAGCTTAGTTCTGCAGGTAAAGGCTCAGAGCCCCAGTCGGGAAAGTTGGACGGGATCAAACCATTTTTGAGGCAAGATAGGGGGAGAGGAGTACTGTATTTTTGTTGTTAAAACATTACGTATCAACCAAGTACTGTGTGATTTTTACACTTTTCTGGTTTGTTAAAAAAAAAAAAGGACATGCAATACAAAAAAATTTCTCAAACTTTAGGGGTGCTGGGATTCAATTTGGGGGTGCTTGAGCACCCCCAAAAATGGGCTAGAAATGCCTATGGTCCATTCCTCTACCTTTCCTATTGCTTTTTGTATTTTCTTTTCTAAGTACTTAAGATTTCTTCCCCTTACCCAAAGGGCTCCATCATCTGCGTATAAAGACTTACCTACTGTATTTTCTACTTCATCAAAAATATCATTTATCATAATGTTAAACAATATTGGACTGCAGACATTTCCTTGTGGAGTTCCATTTTCAATATTATATATACTGGAGTGCTCAACACCTACCCTTACCTGTATTTGTCTCTCTGCCAAGAATGCTGACACCCAATTAAAAATTTTTGGCAGCCATTTGTCCTGGAGGTTGAAGGAGGGTCAGGCCTCCAAAGCAGCTCTTTTATAGGTTCCCTGAGTAGGTGGGACCTCAAATATGATTGGATTAGAGACGTGTCCTGATTGGTCAGTTTAAACAGAGAAGATAAGCTCTCTACCTCATATATATGAGTGTACTGGGAGTGAGTTGAGGGAAAGTTTGTTGAGAAGGCAGTACAATGAAAGTTGTAAAGGTTTTCATGTAAGTTTTTTTCTATTGCTATTTTTCCCCCTCCTGTTGGGGATGTACTGTTTGTTCAAAAAAATGTGTGTAAAAACATGCAGCCCTTATCATCACATTATGCACCCTAATGCCTTAGTTTGTGAAATGTAATGCTGTTTACTGTTACTTTGTCGTGAGTAATAGTAAATGATGGCCTGCTAACGACTGCATAAGATGACTATGATAGTAACCATTAATCCTGCTAAACCTCAGCATGATAGCGTTGTTATTGGGAGCATTTCAGCATTCTAATACTAGCGTTTAGCTCATCTTACCGCTGCGGCTCAGCCTCCAGTCTTAAGGAGCCATTAGCTGTGACGTTCAGCTTGTTTCTGAGAAGAGCTCAGCTGATGTTTCCACACTTTACTGTTGCCCGGCAGACGTGGCTCTCAGTGATGTACTTGCTAAGATACTTTCAACAGGTTTGTCCCTTAATATTTTTCATCTCACTCCTGAACAGCACCTTGGTGCTTAAAGGCACACAAACATTTACCAAATGTTGTCATGGAAAAAGGGGAAGAAAAAAAAACAGAGGCCATTTGGTTGAAATTGATGTCACTGATGTGTGTTGTTTTCATGGTAAAATATATAGGATTTACTTTTTTTTGTGCGCTCCTTTTATGTTGAAGTTTGTAGTAAAGTATCTCATTACATTTCCTCTTGCTTAGTTGTAAGCTTAAGAATCAGGCAGAATTATTTCCAGCCCCATTCTTTATGATTAACTTTAAGGTAGTGTCTACAGATACGGATCCGTACCGCCAAGTACGTACACAACATACAAGGAATTTGGTTTCGGCTGTTGGTGTCACCCTAGGATAATGGAAGAGAATAATAAAGAAACAATAGAAAGAGGAACAGAGAGGAAAATAAAAATAGTAATAATAAAATTAAATATAACACAATATATACAGAAATTTAAAACTACAAAGGAATATGTGGACACGGTAGTGAAAATGATAAGGTGCTTAATTATGAATATTTCTATCGTAATATTCCTCTTTGATTTGTTAATATTTACATTATTAGGGTTTTTTTTCTGTTTGCCTGATCTTGAAAAGAACATGCTGATATGTTACCTAACCTGTTGGCCTGTGTGATTGAACTTGATAAATGATGTACTAAATATGGAAAAGACAACATGCCTTCTTCACACTGATGTGATATTTCTGTCTTGTTTACTGGCACCTCATTAACCTTCTGTTCCCACTCACCCTATTGTCTCACAATGCCGCCATATTTCAGAATAAGAGAAGGTGCATTAGTGGCATACAGAGTCGCTGATCATTTCCCTTAAAACGGATTTCTCTTGGCCGCTGCTGAATTTCTGGCAATGTACCCAATTAGCCGTGTGTCTAGCGGCGTCCTGCTGGTGCATTGTTAGCCTTGCTGCAGGCGTGTTTGTTTTAGTGCTGGCGAGTGCAAACTTATTAGCCTCCTGCAGAGTATTCTTTGGAAAGCCAGAGTCACTTTTTTTTCCCCCTGCCTGCTCTGTGTAATTATTCCAAGAAGAAAGAGGAGCTCTGCATATCAGACCAAGCATGTTCTCAGTGTGATTAAAAAGAACCTGCGTGTGATCAGGGAGGGAGATACACTTCTAATTGAACGAACCTAGTCGATTTAAATGCGACTCTGTCAACACACTACGATATTTTCTCCAGATTACAAACTCACTCGTGAGGCTTCATACCAGATGGGTGAAAACAGCTCATGCATGTATTAATAAAAGCCAGTGTGTCAGAATTAAAAATACATTCAGCTTTAGTGGCTGGCAGGTACAGAAAGCTAATGAGACAGATGGGTGTATCCTGCAGCGCTGGATACAGTCGACCTTCTTTTTCATGTGCAGTCATTGATATTCCACTGAAGCTGGGAGCTAGTTAACATTGATTTGTCATCCTTGCTGCTGCATCTCCAGACGCTTGATGGCCAGTTGACATTTGATCGTACACAGATAGGGTCATGTGCACCACTGGTGGCCAGTAGCCATCTTAGTTGGGATGCATTAGGTGAGCCTCCACCTGCTCTTTCAGATGGACAGCTGAGTGAATATGCAGATCATGGATTCTCTGTCCACTGCCAGATGGTGCCACTCAAACTGTATCTGCAGTCTGCATACGGCACAATGCAAAAATAGTCTGTCCAAAGCAAGAGATGAGCCAAACAATTCCTCGGGTTTCTTGCTGTTACTCTGCTTTGACTTTGAATTATGCTGCCTACAATCTCAAAACAAAAACCTATAACATGTGAGCCCCTGAGGAGGCAGAGAGGGAGGAGAAGAAGTGGTCGAAAAGGAGGAAGCAGTCTTGTTTTTGGAAGTCTTCCAACTACAGACCGGGGTCACATCGTCTGGGAAACGGACAGGCTATGTGGGAATTCCATGTTGCCGTGTACTTCCCGCATTCGAAGGAGCCTTCCAGAAGCCACACCGCCTTCGGATGAAATTCACTGAAGTCAGAGTGAGACAGGAAGCAATGTCAGTCCCCTGTGTGGCAATATAGTAGCGATTACAACATAGATTTAATTTATATAATAGCCAAAAAAATAAATAAATAAACCTGCCTCATTATTACAGTCTTTGAAAGATCAACACAGCCTTACTGATTCTCCATTAAGTACAGTTTTATGGCTATAATATGACATATTATAGATGAACTCCATAATGTGGAGCTAAACTCGCCCTGTTGAAAGGTAACAGGTGAAATCTTACTGTGCGTACTTCAGTTAAAGGGGAAAGCATTTTCTTACTTTTGTGGCGTCGCTTCAAACTGCATCTCTGCTGATTCACTGTCTGTCCAGTGCTTACGATCAGGAAGTGTGCAAAGGGTCAGCGACATTTACTAAATGAGTCCTGAAGACCACCACAGTCAAGAACCTCCAGTAAAATTTTACTTTGACTGACATAAATAAATGCAATTTCTTTGCAAATGTCGAGCACTTTCGAGCACTTCATTTTTATGAATCCCACGGGGAATTTCCAGTGTTACGGCAAAATACACTTCAAGAAAGCCGATAACAGAGCCAGAAAGGAGGATCATATTTTTAACTTTAATATACACTCGGTATACTCAAGATAAAGATAGTGCTCAGACTGACTGTGCATTTCTAATGTAGTGTGTGTAAGTCAAGTAGATAATGCTATATGCCGTAAGGTGGAAGACTGTCCTTGGACATTAAAGTGGGTTTAACTGCACAGAGTATATTTACGCAAATGTGTGGCAGCCGATAAGATTAGAAATGAAGTAGTTCTTGTGTTTCTTATTCACTGAGAGAATCCTGTAAAGGGCAGAGACCAGCAGTCGAGTCAACTAAACATGATTTCACAATAGACGTGAGGAATGTGATTAATTAAAGCTTGTTTATGGTGCTATTTACGCTGCTATTATTTCAGTAATGGCCTGTTAATGTATTGACACTCTATTAACCGAGGTTTCAACTGTCTACCATCACTTACCTGCAACATGAGCCGCTTCCACCACACTGCAAACAGACCCAGAGGAAAATTTTGCTCTTCAGTATTTCTGTTTTCATTTCCAACCTAAATCATCCACTTA
Organism: Acanthochromis polyacanthus; assembly: GCF_021347895.1. Classification (NCBI taxonomy): domain Eukaryota; kingdom Metazoa; phylum Chordata; class Actinopteri; family Pomacentridae; genus Acanthochromis; species Acanthochromis polyacanthus. Next base: position 31,404,638 of record NC_067121.1, read on the forward strand.
TTAGGAGACATAAGGAGCAAAAACTGAAAAGACAAATGAACCTGTCTACTTCGAGAATAAGAGGAAAATTACCACTTTTTTATGTTTAATAAGCTTCTTGAGCAATAAATAAGCAAATATGAGCAAATTCCCGGCTGAGTCACCAATAAACTGATCATGCATGTTTTTGGACTGTGGGAGGAAGTCGCAGAAAAACCCAGGCTGGCACAGGGACAAGATGCAAAGTCCACACAGAAAGGCCTCAGACTAGCCAGCAGGTCTAAACCCAGATCCTTTCAAACCACTGATCCACCACGCCGCCCCACTGAAGCTATCATAATGCACAACATCTTTATTATAAATCAAGGGAAGGCAAGTTTATGCACAAAGCAACTCAAAGTGCTTTAAAGTGGCAACGAAAATAAATAACAAAGATGATTTAAAAGGTAGACATACAGCATACATTGAAATCATAGAAATAAAGCATAATTTAAGCAATAAAATCAGTATGAAATTTCATGAGCATAAAATATCCGCAAAGAAATGAAAACTCAGATTTAAAAAAAAAGAAGAATAAAATCACTTTTAAAGTAACAGTGCAGTGCTGGTATTAAAGACGGTCAGTCAAAGGCAACAGCCAATAAATAGGCCTTTAACCTTGATTTAAATCAAGTGAGAGTTTCAGCAGACTTGCAATTTTCTGGAAGTTAGTTCCAGATGTGTGGAGCATAGAAACTGAAAGCTGCTTCCTCATTTTTTGGTTTAAATCAATTCAAAGACAAATGTGAGTACTGCCAAATTCTCTGAAACGCCTTTGCCTTGCTTACGGTAGAAAAATGAACATTCAATACAAGAGCAACAGCTCTGGTTGACATTCCTGCTGTCAGCATGCCAATTGCACGCTCCCTCAAATCTTGCCACATCTGTGGCATTGTGCTGTGATAAAACTGCACCTTTCAGAGTGGCCTTTTATTGTGGTCAGTCTAAGGCACACCTGTGCACTAATCATGGTGTCTAATCAGCATCTTGATATGGCACACCTGTGAGGTGGGATGGATTATCTCAGCAAAGGAGAAGTGCTCACTATCACAGATTTAGACAGATTTGTGAACAATATTTGAGAGAAATGGTGATATTGTGTATGTGGAAAAAGTTTTAGATCTTTGAGTTTATCTCATAAAAAAATGGGAGCAAAAACAAAAGTGTTGCGTTCATAATTTTGTTGAGTGTATATGCACTAAAAAAGGAAATAAAACCGTATGTGCTGAACATACTGGCAGTGCTTCCTTCATATTTAGTGATCTGTGATGCACCATCCCATTAGAAACATCACCACCACAGCTACAAGTAATACACAAGAACTCACCAGCATGTTAGAAGTCACAATCAGAGGTTAAAATCTCCAACAACTTCAAACTCAACACTCCTCGGTTTCCCAGCAACACAGAATCAGATAAAACGGTTGCAGTTTGATCAGACACACAGCTTCCCTGCATTAAGTAGTGGGATTTATGACAAACCAGGAACAAACTGAAGTTTCTGTGTAGATGTTAGATGTGAGAATTCTGAAAACAATAAAATACACTTGACATTGTTCACTGAAAACAAAACAAAAATCTGTTGTTGCAGGTTCATTTATAAGCCAGTCAAGTTTTAATACAAGATGAGATAAAGCTTTATTATTCCCAAAGGAAATAATTTAAGATAGAGGACACCGAGAAATACTGGAGTCTTTAGTTTCATTGCTGTTTGTATCTTTTTTTTTTTTAGCTCGAGCTGATTATTTCAGACAAATATCAGTGCAGTTTGAGAAAAGAAGAGCATTTTAGGGTCTTAAATTGGAGTCAGGCTGTGACAAGAGGAATTCAGACTCTGAATTTAAGAGAAAATGGTCAAAATCTCATATTATTGTCAAGCTGAGCCCAGTTCTGTCAAGGAGAAATGGGCTGGACAAAGAAAAGATGTTGTTTTGAATATTTCTTTCCTCTGGGGACACACAAACTACTCCTCTGTAGTATTTAGGACAGAATATCTGCTTAAGGAGCATTTGTTTCCCTATGAACTCTTTGATCTGTAGTTTTAGATGGAAGCTGCAAATAAACCAAGTAGCTGATGGGTTTTTGCCAAATAAAACAGAACTGAAATGTACACGATTACAATTTAACAGAAGTCTGGCCTCAAGAAGAGATAGCTTAATTACTGATCTCGTGGCGATGGAAGAATTTAATCTGAGTAGGTGTACCTGACTGACCATTATCCAGTCTCCTATTTTTTTCAGTTTTTGGTTTCAACTTATTAAGAAAAATATCTGTATCTTCAGCTGCTAAAAGCTGCACTTTACCCTTATTCATAACATTTAGTGTTGGTCAGGCGCCATATTGATGTTTTTAGAGCTTTGTAACTAAAACAAAAAAATATCTAAAAGTAACTGTTTTATACACTGTTAACCCCATAAGACCCAAATATAGAAAAAAAGACCAAAAATAAAATAAGCAAAAGAAATATATCCATATATGAACACAGATATAGAAAAAATGAGCAAAAATAAAAGACTAAAAATATAAATAATAATGATACTACTACATAAACCCAAATATAGAAGAAGCAAAAAAAAACCATATATTTATATATAAAAAAAATATAGACAAAAAATAGCAAAATTATAATATATATGTATATGGTTAAAATAATACAACTGTATTTCTGCAACAGTGGGTTTTACAGGGTTATATGAAACTCGCTGTCAATATTAAAAAACTCCTTTGCTTGTTTAAAAATGTGTTAAACTAAGAATAAACCATGAGATCCATAAAATTCTGATTACAACAAAAGCATGAAAACATCAAGCAAAAAATTGCGGCTTGATATTTTTGTCTAAATAGCACTATGGCCTGAAGAGACTTTCATAAAATATCACATTCTGTTTGTCAGAAGCAGCAAAGGCGTTAAATATCTTACAAATCATATTTTTATTCATTCGTCTTCATGAAGAAAAGACTTTTCTGGGACAAACTTGCTGATTGTGAGAGATAAATGGCGAAGAGGGGCTCTAAAGAACTGAATGTCATGTTCGTGTTGTTTAAATGACCCAGTTCTGGAACAAGAGTTTATGGCCTGTTATGGAGAACTGCAGACTGTTATGACATCTGTGTGCCATTTGTTTTCTGCCGACTATTTTCATGTAATACACGGATGCAATGAGTGAGCCAATTTTCTCTAACCTAGATTGCAAAAAAGATCAATACTCATCAGGCGCATAAAGGTTGGTGAGACTGTGTCACTGGTCAGTAGGTGGGAGTACACATCAGGATACTATTCTGTCGTTGAGTAACAGGGTTTTTTGGGTGATATAACAGCAATTATGTCTTCACTTGTGTCACTCAGTGTGAATCATACAAATGCGTGAATTGCCTGTATGTGATTTTCTGGGTTACGGTTCTTAAAGGAAAGCTACGTGACACTTAAACATTAAAAAAAAGCAATTATTCTTCTAATTAATAACTAAGACAACAAAAGCATTACATAAGAGTCTGAAGCATTTTAAATATGAAGCTGATCTTCTTGTTGCATTGTGAAAAATACATGCAAGCTCCACGAGTAAAGAGCAAGGTGTAACTCATGATTCTCTTTAAAAAGTGCAGTGGTCAAACACTTCGTCGATAAATGGGAAGAACACCACCGGATGAGAATAACATGTTTTGGCTGAAAGATGTGACCATAATTTGTCCCGGAGAGCCAATGAAAACATGTTTACAATAAGTCAAGTATGTTCAAAAAGGAAAAGCTCCATTTGCACGGGACTGGAACATGTTGAAGCCACGATGTCCTGAAAAGTATTGACCCAAGAGTGGAAATAGACGAGCATGCACTGAACTTCACCCTGCTTGAGACTCGCAAATATTGTGCATTTGATGAAGCACTGAGAGGCTGGAGGTTGGCTTTCAGGATAAAGTTAAATCTCCAGTTTATGGGCTCATGGTGTTGAGTGAAAAAGAAGAGACTCAGAAGCAGCTACTGTTTATACTGCAGTATATGGATTTTATGGTAAATTCAGTGTGTGATACATTACAGCACCTGATTTGACAAAGGTGGGTTCAGTTTGTGTGCTTTTATGTGAGACTGTGCCACCAAAATTAATAATATTAGGACTTTTGTGAATGGAAACTTTTAACAAAGGACTAAAAATCTACTCTAACACCACTTTTCTCTCCTGTACTATTAAAAAAAATACAACGATAAAATAGTTTTTAAGAGTGCTGTTTGCTCTGATCAAGTGTTATTTGAGTTGCATCTTCTCCTTCTCTTAAATCTTTTTTTAAAATTGATTTTCACCTTTCTACTCTCTTTCAAAAAGATGCATTACTGACTCTTCTTCCTCACCTGTGAGCTTTTTTTTCCCTTTACAAGAAGCTCCTTTCTCCCTGTCACGCTTATAGATTGTGTTTCGCTGTAGGAAGCGGAGGGAGCAGCTCATTATTTTAGGCCGAGGTGACCCAGCATCGACACTCAGAGCCGTGTGTCGGGCAAAGCAGCCAGTTAGAGGGAAAGTATTGTTCGAGGCCACCAGCGGAGGAAACCGGCTCAGACACCATCAATGAGCTTTTCATCCGGCTGCCTGATTTCCCTTTTCCTGTGCATTTTCTTGAACTCGCTGAGAAAGAACCTACTAGCAGCAGAGTTTACTGTCAGCTGGCTCTCAGTCCAGACTAAATATAGCTTCATCAGATTCAATCAACAATTGTTTTCTCAGTCCTGAGGCTAAACATTGGCACAGTTCTCTTGGCTTGGTCATACCTTGATAGGAAAGGACAGTCCAGATGGCGGCGGTGCCAAGTTTACTTTGTGACACATGCAACAGAAACACATAGTTTTCTGTCTGTAAGAACTAAGTTTAAACTCTGGTCTCTCCAGGGAGGAAAAGATAACGAGGTACATGAAGAAGTAAATGCAACACTTTCAATTATTTAGCACCAAAAGTTGTTGTTTTTCTGTGAGCTAAGTGGGAATCTAATAAAGAGTTTATTCTTTTTCGTGTTTCGTAACACTCCTAAGTGGTTTGTTTTGTTTTCATTTTTTATTCTGAGCTTCTGTTTGTTTCCATTTCTTTTTTATGTGTTGTGTTGTCTTTGTCGACTTCATTAAAAGTTGAACAATCAGCTAACGTGCTCTATCAGGACTGTGTGGGTTTGGTTTGAGCACATTTGACTGACGTTTTGAGGTAACACACCCACAACTGTGTGTTTTTTTTTTAATGTTGCAAAAATCTTTTGAACGGGAGCAAAACGGGGAGAAAAATAGTTGACCTCAAGCAGAAAATGTTCTCATAGTTAGAAGATGATAGAGAGAACAGGGTTTTTTTTAAGGCCTTTGGAAAAAAGCTGCTGCATGAATACAATACAAAGTTATGAATTTAAAGTAAAAACAAAGTATGGGCTGGCGGCCTCGTGGCTAAATGGTTAGGATATATTCTACTGAAGAGGGGATTTCTGATTCATATCAGGTCCAGGAAGCATTTCTCTTTCCCACATTTCCTTTTCTCCCCTCCATTGTCTCTATTAAACTAGACGCAACAATGACCAAAAATAAATCTTGGAACTATAAAAGCAATTAAGCAGCTATGAATCAACTGGGGACAATCTAGTGGTTTCTGATTCTTCCCCAGCACTGGGTTTGTTTTACACATGAAAAATTATTTACCAGTTGTAAAGCCACAGAAATGCTAATATAACACAGATTATTAGTTATCTAGAAGAAAGATTCTTGGAACTGACACATTTGCAGTGAAAACAGAAACCTTATTGTCCAAATTTTGAGTAACCCATCACTTACCTGGAATTCCCCTTTTATTTATGCTTTCTATTTGCTTAATTAAAGCTTTTCAGCATTTATCCTTGCAACTAGAAGATCCCGGTTTGCGTCCCGTCCTTCCCGGGATCTTTCTGCATGGAGTTTGCATGTTGTCCCTGTGCATGTGTGGGTTTTCTCAAGGTACTCCAACGTCCTTCTACAGTCCAAAAATATGCTAAAGTTAATTGGTAACTCTAAAATTGTCTGTAGATGTGAGTGTGAGTGTGATTGCTTTTCTCTATGTGTAGTCCTGTGATAGACTGGTGACCTGTCCCCTACATCAGCTGGGATGGACTACAGCCCCCCCGCGACCCTAGTGAGGATTAAACAGTCTATAGATAATTGATGGATATGATTTGTAACCAATTAGACAGTCATATGGGCATTTTTAAATGAATGTATTTAATTGAGAATCATTTAAAAAAAAAAAAAAAACAATTCCAGGAATTGGAAAAATGCTGAATAATGACTTGCAGTTTGTTACAGTACTGGCCCACAATTATTAGGACAGCTGATTATTGACCCTTGGTAGATACTTCAGTAAACTTTCTACTCTAATATATATTTTACACCTGTAGCTACTGGATATTTTACAGCTAATAAAAAATACTTAAATAAATAAATAAATGTACTGCCAAATGATAAATTTACAAGATATGGTGTAATAATATTATATTATATATCATGTAATTACAATAAGATTTACTGCTTACCCTGTGGTAAAACAAAAGCTGTTAAAATGAGCAACATCTTGACCAGTCACAACAAGAATATGCTGGTTATATGCCAATAGCAGTAAAAGCAATACAATAAATACATAATTTTAATCATCTTAAAATGTGTTTGGAATATCTAAAGTATATTTAGATGATACAATTGCAACATGGCCTTGTGTTAAATAAAGAAAAAACTGAAGTAAAGTTAGAATCCCCCTCCTTAGACCTTCGAATCACATTACAAATCCATGTAACAAAGCTGAAACAAGCTTGTCTCTGTTTATTTATAATAGGGTGATCTTTTGTTGTTTTTTTTGTCTCTACACAAGTACAAGAACAATATTTGACAGTAACAAAGTATTTTTACATTGTTTTATGGCAGCTTCTACTTCAAAAAACCCCATAATGGCTTGTCAGCTTTTATTAGAGCAAGTGTGTCAAAATGTTCCTACTTTTGGGGATTTTCTGTCCTCATGGCAACATCTGCTTCTTCTTAGAACTGCTGAAATACACGAACACTTCCCACCACACACACTCACACACACCCTGATTAACTGCAAAGACATTTAAGAGCTGTGAAGCAATTCATTCACTATCTGTCACACATGTTGCTCGCTGGTGAGGAAGTTGTCTGGAGGAAAATGAGCGTCGAGGAGTCTCCTCATCCTCCCACATGTCGCGCCTCATTGGCTGAGAGACGTGACGTCACAGAGTGGAAAACCCTATAAAACAGCTGCTCTCCCACACAGACAGCAGACCAGCTAAGAGCTCAGTCACTCACAACAGGGACGACAGGAAGACAACACACTTTGCAAACTCTTGTGGAAACCTTTGGAACTAATCCACCAGACAGCCGGAAACATCTCATCATGTGCAGAGGACTCGACTCGCTGCCCATCACCTGCCTGGAGAGGTGAGGTTATTTTTCTCTTTTTGAACAACAGATTATTATGTTGTTTAGAATAATCAAGTTGAGTTTGTTACCCTCAAGCAGTCTGTTTGTAACGTTTTCTTTCGTTATTTTTCCAGGGCAAAGGAGCTGAAAGCTTTGTTTGGAAGTTTGCTGCAGAAGTCAGATCACAACATCGCTAAGAAAAATGACAAACTCAAGTAAGACATTCAGTCAACTTCTCTTTTTAAGCATTTCTATGAAATTGCAGTGGATTTTTAGAACTTCTCCCTAATGATTTTTGCTCTGTTTCTGCAGGTTTAGCGTCAACGAGCCCCTGAAATGGAAGGAGTCATTTGAAAAACTGTTGTCCAGCCAAAGTAAGTCCCATCCTCCAGATGAAACCTCAGTACAACTGCTTCAGTTATTCCAAAAGTTTAAAGATATTAACTGCTGCTCTCTTTTCTCTTTGCTGTCTTCAGATGGACTGTGCCTGTTCAGAGCATTCCTGGTGTCAGAGTTCAGTGAGGAAAACATCGCCTTCTACTTGGCATGTGAGGACTACAGGACGACGAAACCCTCAAAACTTGCAGCCAAAGCAAAGAAAATCTACGACGAGTTCATCGGCTCTGACGCACCACGAGAGGTAAATATCAAACAACTAGATGCTCTCTTGATTTATCTCATTTTGCTGTTGAATGATGGTGATTAAATGTCCTTTTCCTCTGTTATCCTTCAGGTAAATCTCGACCATGTGACCAAAGCGATCACCAAGGAGAACGTGGAGCAGCCCACCCAGTCCTGCTTCGATCTGGCCCAAGCCAAAATCTACACCCTGATGGAGAAAGACTGCTACCCTCGCTTCCTCAAATCCTCCATGTACCTGGAGCTGACGAGAAAAACCAAGAGAGGCTAACAGACTTTTTCCTGCAAGCAGCAGACACAATGTGATTACTCCTCAAAGGGACATAAGCTTAGGAACGCACAGTAAAGGTTCAGATGGAAGAAATGCCTCAGTCCAAGGAGTTTCTTGCTGGACTGTGGAGTTATTTCAGAGACAAGAGATCTCCAGAGGTTCCACTCAGATCTACGAAGTCCGAGGTGGAAGCTAAAGGACACATGAGGCTGTAAGAAGAAACTGGCAGAGCTACAGGCGACATCTGCTCCTGAAAGAGACACGTGTTCTGTTCTCAAGACGGCAGCATGAATTCAAAAAAATGCAAAGATGAAACATGACTGAGTTGCTATCACACAACAAAACTACCACTGAGAGGCAGACGCCTCTTCAAAGCATTATTGATTATTTATTCTTTATTTATTTTAAATATAAATGCTCGTTAAGTGAATTTCTGCTGTCCAACTGTTTGTTGAATGTCTGTTTGTATTTATGCTGTTTTTCTATCCAAAGTACTGTATGTAAAAGTAAAGAATAAAAACTTTCCTGAGACAAAAGCTTACTGTTTTGCTCCATGGAAAATGCGTTTGTAGACACTGGATGTTGTTACTGGGCTGGAAAAAGAACGCAGGAAGAAAAAGACTTACTCATGCACTCCGTTTTAGCTGCTAACTAATCTGAGGCCTCAGTAGCTTCACTCATGGTTTCACTTCACAAGTAGGTGACCAGATGACTCCTGTTTCTCTGAGGCTACAGTCACTGAAAGACGCGAGTGTGAATGTGTGTCAGTTCTTGTTATTATTAATACAACAGTTACATTTTTAACCCTTACTGAGAGGTCAAAGGTGAGGAGTGCAGTAGGTTTTGAGTTTAGATGAACAAGGGTTATAGATGTCTTTGCTCAAGTTAGAGGTTGCCATTATTCCAGAGTCATTCTTGAGATTTGTTCCAAGGCTCTTTAATATCCTAACAGCAACCAATAAAACAAGTGCTCTAAAAATAGAGAGGAAAAATCTGTTATCTGTGGCAGTCACAGGCCAGTAAAAAGCTCCTCCAATCATTACATTCAGTCAACATGAGATGATTTCTAACTACCTGTCTGCCTGTTTGCACTTTGCCCTTACGTTAATTTTGCTTCACCGGAGTCTTTGATAGTGAACAAACAGCACGGTTCCATCTAAACCTACCTCCGTCAAATAATCAGATCCATTTGTTTTTGTGTGTCTTTCAGTACTTTTTGTGGTCTCCATCCTCCTCCAGTTTCATTAGGGTGAAGAGATGTTTAAACTTATGAGTGCATGTGTTCACCATCTGTTTGTATTTTAACCAAGAGATTATTTTTTTAGTTGTATGTTTTCGAAAAAGGGAACATTTGGCCAGTACCAAATAGCAAATACAGGTCAGATTAAAGGTATAAGACAATATATAAAAGACTGACTACCTGAGCATGTTTTTAAAGGACATAATTGTGCACAAAAACCCACAAAGCAACTACATCAAAATATAGTAAGTGATCAATCAGTCAGGCTTTATTTATAAAGCACATTTCATACAAATACAATGTAAGACAAAGTGCTTAACAGAACGAAAGAAAACATAAAAACTGTAAAAACAGCAACCCCACTTCCTCATACGCCCATAGACATTATGTTATAAATGAGTGTCTCAAGAAAAACCTGCTGAAGAACTGATAAAATGCTATGAAATGCAATAAGGAAATATCAGAGGCAGGATAAGTATGAAAATTTACAATAGCAATATATGACATTAATAAAAAAAAGTTCAGTGTTAAAAGACAGAAAATAGACTGACAAGTATAGACAAATGTAGAAATATATATATTTTTAAAAGCCAGGCTCAAAAGGTAGGTTTTGAGTTGTTTTTTAACATCAACACTGCTGGTCTCAGGCCCTCAGGATGGCTGTTTCATGCAGAGACATGGACCATAATGATATATGAAAAAAAGGATGCTTCATTGTGGGGCTTTGTTCTACCTTTAGGTAATGTTATAAAGCCACGACCAGAATATCTGAGGGTTCACAGGGTTCATGGGATTAAAACTAATCTGACAAAAAGGACCATCAAGAGTTTCTATCAAAAAAAACCTACTTGAAATCAGTTTTTAAAACACACATGTAGCCAGTGCAGAGACTGTATAATCTGTGTAATAAGTGCTTTTCTTTTGATCTCAGTCAAAACACCTGTACAGCTGAGTTTTAAAGCAGCTGAAGTTGAGATATATTCTTATTTTTTTCCTTACAACAGTCAGTCCTGCAGGTAACAACAACATGAAGTAGACTAATAAAAGTTTGTATTTGTTTCAGAGAAAACCAGCTATACTCTGGCAATGTAGCCTTAGTAGGTGTATGTGGGGCTCACACCTAAAATCTGAGTCAAAGGTGGAATTCCAGTTTTTTTTTTCTTTCTCGGCAAGGCTGCAGGAAACTTTTTGATATTCCATGATTTGAAATCTAAAACGCAGTTTAAAATGGTTTTAAGTGGCCATCAGTCACAAAGAAAAAGGCAAAAGTTTTGTGTCATCAGCATGGACTTCACTGAAAGGTTAAAAAATATAGGTCCTAAAATTGAGCCTTGAGGAACACCACAGTTGTTTACAGAAAACTGATATCATCCACAAGTCTGTATGATAAATTCTAAGAAAGTCAGAAGATGTTTTTTTTTTTTTTTTTTTTTTTTTGCTTACCATAGAGACTCATATGTTATGTTGTGAGCTGGAGGGTTTGTGTTTCTAAGTATATATTTGTTTTGACTACCATCAGACAGAGTCACGCTGCTTCCCCTTAATACAGCATTCATGCAGGATACAGAGGTGCAACTGTCTCCTGGCTATAGCTCCATATTGACTGCCAAGAAACTGTGTGATAGCAGTCCTTTTATCTAAAGGCAATTCATACTGAAATTTGAACAACCATAATTATATTACTGGGCAAACTCATCTGCTTAGAAAAACAATAAAGACTGGAAAAACAGGTTCTGCTAAAAGATGAATATCCTACCAAAGCTTCTTGTTTATATAATGCACGTATGAGTTACATAAAATATACATGAAATATAGCACATGCTTCTTTAATACATTTGTTTCTGTATAAAGCCTTTTGCACTGCTATTGTAGAATTGTATTTGTTACCTCAGCATGATCGAGTAGCCTAGATGTGACTGACTGTCAATGAATGTACTCTGTAAATAGGTTAAAAAGTGACTCAGAGATTTATAAAATGTCTTTGTACTGATAGCTTCTTATTGCTGTATGACAATAGAGCCTATGAATCCTTGAACCATTTGAAAATGGGTTAGAACATGTGTAACTCAGAGCCAGACTAGCTGCTTACTCGTGTTTCTAGGCCTAAGCTTAGCTAATTGGCTGCTAAGCTAGCTCATATTTAGGGTGATAGCAAACTTGTTATCTTGGTAAAGATGACAGGAAGATGTCTAAGTTTTGGGATGTACACGTCAGGGTTAGATGAAAAGACTAATATCACTCACATACAAGTTTTGCAGCTACAACCAGCAACTAGTTAGCTTAGCTTTCCACAAACACAGGAACTTGGGAGAAACTGCAGCTAGGCTCTTTAAAAAAGATGTCAAATTAATACACATAATTAGTCTAGCTTGTTGTTACCTTCACCTGTTGTTGATATGAAACAATAATGTTATGGCAGGTTCATTTGTGAACTTAAGAGGTGCAACAGACTGTCTTTAGCGTCCTGTTTAGCATCAAAACAAGAGAGCGATATCTTCTCATCTGAACCATTTCTTTGTAGTAGGTTTACTTCAGCACACAGATTGAGGGTTTAATGTGAGGCTAGATGTCTGAATGTTATAAATGGGAAGCTCACAAGTGAAAGATTGTGAAATATTGTTTTTGTGAACATGTGTTCTTTGTGCGAGGAATCATATGAGCGTGAACGCCTGTCACCATGGAGACAGCAGCCGCCTACTGTGCACCTCCACACTCAGGTTTGTTTACTACCTCGGCAGCCACTCAGTCTTTGAGTCACAGAAGCCTCCCATCCTTTTGTAAATCAGCCTCGTTTTCTCTTCATTCTCTCCGCCCTCCATCATCGCCGTCTCCTCACCATCCCACGCTCAACCGCCGCAACTCCTGTTCAAACACTCAGCCATTAAAGAGACGAGGGCAAAGTCATTCACGGCACTCTGACACTCCTGGAAAATGACAGAGGCTATCTCTCCACTCCATCGCTCTTTCTCGCTGTCGTTTTCACCCAGAAGTGATGAGTTAAGAGGCCTCTTCTGAGCGTACTATTGAGATTAAGTGAAAAAACACTGATTTGTTTTTTGGCTCAGCAAACTGAATCTGTACCATCTTTTACCTCAGTATGACTTTCTGCTTACCCTGTGCTGTACAAGCTGCCTGCTATGCTGCACCGCTAAGAGCCCTAAGTATTTGCGTACAGCGGCCTGTTTGAGCAGATGTTCATGATTCATATCTAATTTCAGCAACCAAATCCCAGATTATACAGAGAAGCATGTGGAGACCTGATCAGGCGTGGCAGCATGTGGGAGGACAGCCTTTTAGATATTATATGATCAAAGGAGTTGTAGTGTGGAAAGTCTGGAGGGTTTTGAGATGAAAACAACACAATAAACAACAACGCAACATAAATCGAGAGAAGCTGTCAAAATCAAGATTAATATTTGGTTTATATCTGGTTCACCAAAGCAACAACTTGGATTAATGTTAAGAAAATGAAAAACCTAAAGCCTAAGAAGAAACTAATAAATGTGTGCTTCAGCTCTACTTTGTATCCAGAGAGGAATTTTGTGGTGCCAGATAGAGCATTTTGGTGTGACGTGTTTAACTGCTTGCAGATGGGAAGACAAATAAGCTGACAAGTGAATCATGGTGAATATAATGGCAGAGAGTGTCTCATTCAGCCAAGAATTTTTCTTTTTTTTCTCTGACCTTGAAACTGCTTCGGCTCAATGCAGCCACTTTGTATTCTGTTAGGTGCCTGAATTTATAATAAAATATAGTAATTCAATAGTTAATAATAATCAAAAAGCTGTTGAATATGTGTTTTTAAAAAAGTGCAATATGTGTCTATAAATTGCAGTAACATAGAAGTATAAAGTACACGTGGCATGCCTCAAAATTGTACTGTAGTAAATGTACTTAGTTACATTCCACCTCCGAACACACAGTTCAATAAAGGTGACAGCAGGATTGAACTCTTCTTTGTCTACTTGATGTTCTCACCCACATTACACAAGAATAAAAAACAAAGTCGTTCTTATTGTATTTAGGGCATCGAGGGAGTGAACTGGCATTTCGCGGTTTTGTGGAATCAATAGACAAAAATGATAATTATCATGCTTTTCAAATTCAATTGTTTTGCAATTGTTAAGGTTGAGTAGAATTAGGCTCAGGAGGGAGATTTAGAAACCAGACAAAGATGAAAGGTTAAACAGTTTAATTGACTCAGACTAGACAGTTGAGTCTTCTTTTGCAGACTCCTGATCATAGAGGAATGAAGGTGGGCGGACTTGGCGTGAAGACAGGCTAACACCTCTAGGTTCATGGGCTGGTTGATTTGGCGAAGAGTCCGGGGTTTGGCAATCGAAGAGCAGTTTGGTTGGTCTTGGTGTGGGGGTTGGAGCCTCGTGAGCTGGGCAACTAGTGGGCGAAAGCTTGGCGGTGTTGGCTGATGTCTGGAAGTAAGTCTGGAGCAAAGACAACAACGTTACTGGAGAGGTGAGGAATAGACAGAGAACAAAATAATCTTGACAGTATTGGCTATTGTGTTTGTACTGTGATTACAAAGTGGACGATTTATTGGAGACTGGAGTGAATAACCGGGTTAGAAATACTAAGACATGGAGTACCCCAAACACGCACACACATACACAAATGCTAACAAAGAGAGAGACAAACCAAGGACCAGAGGTCAAAGGTCTGCGCTACGAAGCAGGATTTGATGTAAGAGAGGTAATTTAAGGTTTAGCCCTGAGTTTTACGACGGTGGATCATTTCTTACTTTGGTATGGCCACCTTCTTCCATTGCTCCATGGTCCAACTCATGTCCATTGGACTTGGCGCGAAGACAGTACCCAACAAACTGCGATGCACTGTATATTCTGACACCTCTCTGTCAGAACCAGCTTTAAAAGCAATTTAAAGAACAATAGCTCATCTGTTGGATCAGACTACACAGGCCAGCCTTCCCTCCCCATGTCCCTCAATGACCTTGTCGCTGGTTCACCACTGTTCCTTCCTTGTTCCACTTTTGATAGATACTGACCACTACAGACCTTGAACACCCCACAAGAGCTGTAGCTCTGGTGATGCTCTAACCCAGTCGTCGAGCCATCACAATTTGGCCTTTGTCAAACCTGCTCAAATCTCTACGCTTGCCCATTTTTCCTGCTTCGAACACATCAACTTTGAAGACAAAATGTTCACTTGCTGCCTAATATAGCAAACCCATTAACAGGTGCCTTGATGAAGAGATAATCAGTGTTATTGACTTCACCTGTCAGTGGTCATAATGTATTGTGCAGCTTCAGTCAGCAACCAGTTAGCTTGGCTCAGCACAAAGACTGGGAGCCACCTACAAAGACCTTGTTTCTACTCACAGGTATACGTCGCTTTGGATAAAAGTGTCTGCTAAACGAAACTATAGAATTGTGGAAAATCTCAAATGTTAAGAAATTCTCCCACACATAATGTTAACTTGTGCTTTTCAAAATCAACACACAAATTAAATAAAATGTGTGTAACCCAGACCCAGAGTAGCTGCTTGCTAAAGTTTGCAGGCCTAAATTACTACCAAGCTAGCTCATATTTACTATATATATAAGAGCAGTATCAATCTTGTTGTCTTGGTAAAGATAGGAATAGTTATAGGTTGGTTTGGGAGGTGAACTGAGGTCAAAGACTGCTACGAAGCAGGATTTGATAAGGAGATAATTTTAGGTTTGACCCAAGTTTTATGACGGTGGTTCATTTCCTACTTTGTCATGGTAACTTGCACTGAACACATAATCTGCTCTGCATAATAAAGCATCACCTACTAACCAATCAGTTCTCCAATGTCTAATCCTACAGAGCTTGATGCAAAGACAACGCTGTGAAATAGTTTGTAGAGTAGGAAAGAGTTTTTCGAACTGGATTTTTAAAGCCACTGAATTGTTCCATAGGCCTTTGTAAAGAGATATAATCCTAAAACAGAGACTTATGAAACACAAAATCCTTCTTGGGTTTATAAGATTGGCATTCAGCTTACTTATAGGTGTTAGTTGTGTTTTCATCTTTGTTCTTTACTTGCTCGATTAAGGTGAAAAGTGTCTCACACTCAATAGGAATATTCCACTGAATGCAAGATTATTGAATTTGTCCTCCACATCATAACGTAAATAGTTTTAATTTAAATACCTGAAATTTATTTTTTCAAAGATTTGTTGTTTTTGTGAATAGAGTAAAAGGATAACATCTATTTTTTGATGTATAATCATATGTTGGATGAAGATAATTTAACTGAATGTTGAATAAGAAACCTACTTCTAGGCAACTTGTGCATACTTAGATCGGGCCTTATATGAAGCAGTGATATTTATAACCCTTTTAGCTCCCGTTTGCACAGTTTGGCTTTTTTTTGAAAGCCTCTCTTCTTGTGTTTTGGTTGCAACCACATAACCAGACAGATGTGTTGCTTTCAGCCTGTATTGTATTTGATCTGGTCCCATCACCAACCCTGAGATTTCTTCTACTTCCCCAGTTTTGTGTGACCATTTCAGCAAGACTGTGGTTTAGTGAAGCCAGTTAGTGAAAAAATACCCTGGGTGTGTTTGATGTGCTTCATTGTACAGGCTACAGCAGGAAACACAAGAAAGGGGAAACCGTGAGACATGTGGGAAAAGTGAGTGATGACAGTAATATGAGGCAAATACAAGGAGTGGAATCTAAACTGCTGCAAGAGAAACAATTAAACCACCCAAAGAAGGAAAGAACGGTAACTTAATTTGTGAAAAAAGCCTCATTAAGCGAATTTTAAATGTCGCAAACTGGAGTGTTCAATGAAAAGAGTGCAAAATTGACTTTTAGTCCACTGTAACTAAAGTGACTTCAGTGATCAATCAATCAAAGCACTTTGACAACATAAACTGTCTTCAGTGTTATCAAGTCTTTCAAGTCATTTTAACACAAACTTACCAAAAGACATAAAAAATGAATCAACATCATGGAAATCTCCAGGTAGGGAGTACAAATTTACCAGTCTAATTTTAACAGCTGGAGTTTCTTCTGGCAGAGAAACAAGAAAAGTCCAGCCAAGCCCTACTATGAAAACTCTGAAGCTGAAAAACCACCGAAGGATTTTCACAACCACTTAAAGCAACTCGGAAAAAATAATGTGGGACACGGCTGACAAGATCTTAAGGAAGGAGATTTGGTCTTTTTGTTGTGTCATGATGAGTAAAGCTCTAGTTTTCTTTAGGGAACCTCTACAGATCTTTTTGAAGATCAATAAGAAATACTCTGCTTTGAATAATAATTTGTCATTGGTGTGTTTTTTTTCCTTCTATCAACCAACTATTTAGAATACCCTCCTCCCCACTGAAGAACATATGTGCAACGCAGGTTTCAAGTTTCCACATTATGTGGGTGTAAGTTTCCTGTTAAACCAGGACTGGCTTGGAGTAGTTTTGATTTCATAAATCCTCCCATGTACACACCTTGAACTTTAGATTTGAGGTGAGCTCAGAGAAACTTCCCACTTTCGGCAGATTAATTTGAACAGTGTGTCAGACAAGTGTCAGAGTCAGAGCATTCATCATTCTGCACAGTGAAGGTCAAACACCAGAGAGAGAAGCAGCTCGGACCAAAACGCATTTTTGAGTGGAGAGGGACTTTAATCTTTAAAACCCAAAATTGGAAATATAAATCTTTCTCTTCCTTTTCCACAAAGCTACAGTTGGTGAACACAGCATCCCTGACTTTAGTCCAGGAAGAAACCACTGTTGCATATCATCCTTCTTCTTTCTCTCTTCTTTCCTTACTTAAGGAAGAAGAAAATACTCAGCGGAAATACAGATGAGTGTTGCATCTCACCTTTACATAAAACCTCCATCCAACTTGTTACACAACAAAAAACCTGAATATAAAACACTAACCCAGAAAGCAAACAAGCTCTACTGGAAAATGGGATTCAATTAACCGCCATTGCAAAATTACTGACTAATTACCCAGCCCGTTTATGTGTAAGACTGCGTGGTTTTTATTGCTGTAATGTCTTTTTATATAACCTCAAGTTTGTCCGTTTCAAGTTTAAATCATTGTTCCGTGTTGGCTAGCCAGAAATAACCGTAATTGTTCAAAGATGAGAAGAGAAAGAAACAAGCAGATCTAATTATATTCCAGGATACTGTTCTGTTACTGTGCAAACTGTAAACACAGACAGGTCCCACACCTGGATGAGCTGGCATGGGAGAGGCTGAAGCCGTTTTCCCAAACATGGATCAGTTTAAGTGGACAGCTTTAAATGTCAGGAAGGTGGAAACATACTTGAGAGGAAAAGAGGCGGGGCTCAGTTGAACGGTGGATCTGGCTCATCGGGGTACCTACTTCAGCGGTGGAAATGAGTCAGCCGCCTCATTTTAAAACATATTTGCTGTGTGAGTGGTGATTAATAGCGTCGCCAGCAGAGCTTGAACTTGGTGGAGTGGTTTAAAAACAAAGAGCCGCAGTCATGGTTACCAAGTTACCAAGGCAACAAGACCCGGCACAGCCAAGCGGTCCCATTCGAGTGCTCGGTCTGAAATAATTATATTACAGGAGCTTAAAGTCATTTTCATCTAATTTGGTTTGCAAAGTAGGCAAAAATAGGCCGCTACAGATGTACGCCTTTGTGTCCACTTGTTCAAATCGTTGTAAACACTTAAAAACCTTATAATAGGTGATATGAAACCAGTGACAGATATGAGACTCTTACTCTTGTTTCAACATGTGCTCTTCATTACTTCTCCACATGATGTATATAAAGTCAGCAGGGAGTCGAGACACATACAGCAAATAATGATGACTCACCTCAGTGATGTAAAGCACATGTGTTTGCTGTTAGTCTAAATTTCCAGGGATGATGATGCAGATGTTGATAAGCATGTCTTTGTGGAGTTTATATGATGTTTTTGCATCATTGCATGTTCTCCAAGGAGGCCATAATGTGTACACCAGACTTTAGAGGTTTAATATGGAACATTTTCACATTAAAATGCCTAAAAGCAGCTATGGAAATGCCATGAATTTTGTTGACCTGAGTACTTATGTTATCAAACATAATGTGTTATCTTATATTTGCTGTAAGTGATGTATTTTTGTCTTTAGCTGCT
Source organism: Acanthochromis polyacanthus (assembly GCF_021347895.1). Lineage (NCBI taxonomy): Eukaryota > Metazoa > Chordata > Actinopteri > Pomacentridae > Acanthochromis > Acanthochromis polyacanthus. The sequence continues at coordinate 31,423,329 of NC_067121.1, forward strand.
CTAGGGAAACATTAAAGAATCCCCCCTGGGTCAAAATCTTGATAACATGGCCATATGGTTTTGTTTTGTTTTCTTAATATGCTGAAAGACATATGAGTTATATAAGCAGTCAACACTATTGCTGAGCGTTCCTGACCCTGAAACTGCAGTTTGCTAATGACAATCTAAAAAACACAGATTTCTGGGAGCTGATTCATAACCATTTATTAAACCAGTTCTGCTAGCTCAAAGAGGGCTTTCTGTATCATTCTTCTTCTTCAGAATCTATTACTGGTTTGAACATGTTTAGCTGAATTACTACAATGTTACAACTTCAAATGATGTAATGTCGAGTAGCTTTAAAGTGTTTGAGCAGAGTTGAAGTGGTGGTTAGAGAGGCTTTAGATCTGTACAATCAAGAGAGAGCAACAGCAGAGTTTTTTTTGTGGAAATAAAACTTCTTAATATGTGACTTTGATACAGAGAGATGAGTTTTTAGGCGTTTAATCAATGACTGTAGAGGGACTTTGAACTTCAAATCACACGGCAGAGAGAAGGGAGAAGAAAAAGACAAAAACATTTCATTATCTAGCTGGTCTGTTGGTTATTCTGTTGATTCTATTGCTTCTTTGTAATGGATCAATATTAATTTATTATGTTTTGACCACAAATACCAGCTTTAGAATGCTTCCAATATTCAATTCACCATAACATTAGCTACAGCAGCATTACAGCTAGCAGATTCGTCTAATGGCAAGTTAGCAATTAACATTAGTTTGAGGCTGTATTATCAGAATGAAATCACATATTGTGAATATATGTGACTAAACACAAAGCTGAAGTACAAACTAAATCATTGAAGTACAAACCAAGTCAACAAAGGCGCACTAGAGACCTCCAACCAAACCAGAACCAGGCTGCTGGAGCTCCAGAGGGAAGCAGCTTCTGTCAGAGAGAGCCCCATGCTAGAAATGAGGGAGGCTTTATGCAGTCTGAGCCACTTGGCTCAATCAGCTGACGACCCTCAGCTCGTGAACAGGCACATCTGGTCTCCAAGTGGAGAGTTGTCACGCTAGATAGCACTACAATGTCAACCAAATAACTGTCTGAATTTAATAACAACCACCTTCTAATTAGCTAAATTATAATAAAATGAACTTATTAAAATGTTTTGATTGTTTTCTTTTAATGAAATTGAGATAATCATGACAGATACTTCTTTTTTGGCGATAAATCAAATTTTATATGGAAAATAAGAAATTTTATGTGTCCAACAAATCACTTTCAGCTAAGTTACCCGTTACAAAAACACCTCTAAAGGAAGTGTGTTAATTCCAGATCACATGACCTGCTCCACATGATGTCATTTCCTCCTGAAGAAAAGACTGGCAAGACTTTATTAGTTATTTAATATAAAGTAGTGTGGGAGTCAAGTGTGGATTTATGGCATGTCAACAGGTTTACTACAAAATCTTTATGAATAACTTTCAAATTCAATTTTACTCCATTGTATATATAATATTTAGAAGAATCTTTCTCTAAAAATGACGCATGGTGTTTGGTTTTATGCGGTCATGTTGATTTTAAGCCTGAAAACAGCAAAAATGTGAACTAAGATACACAAAGTCCTGCAATTATATATTGATCAATTAAACCATTTACATTTTTGCAATCTCTCTGTTTTTTTATTCTTCTACTCTGCACATCAACTCCAGAAACCATTCCTAATGCTTCTTCCAACAGCTTGCCAACACCTTGGTCCTCCATATATTGGTTTTTGACCCATCCTACACTTAATTAATTGATCAAGTATGTTTGATTTTGCTTTCAACGTTTGTGTCTACATGCTTTTGTTTGTACGGGAATGGCTGCAAACTGTTTATTTTTGGTGAATGCTTAAATGACACATGCAGAGAAAAGGTATTTTTGATAAAGTATCACAATTTCAAGCTTAGATTTATTTAATTCTGCAGACAGAACTGCATGTCACAATGACATGACAATTTCAAGGATGGTCAGAAAATTGAAAAGCTAACCCTTCTCTCTGTTTTGATAGATTCTTGTTCAGATAAATGGTGTCATTTTCACCTTTCAAGCCTGTCTAGGATAATATAATGTGAATATAAACAAATTAAAAGCAGTTTAAAACAACAACAAAGACTGACTGAAGCAAAACATAACATCTATTTGAGTCTATTTCTGAGAGCTTGGCCCGTAACAGACCCCCTCTGTGGTGTTGTACTGTGACCCGACCAGATGTTCTGAATATGTAGCTTTCAGGAAACATCCTCATGGTGCATTAAAGCTCAAGGAAATGAGTCGACTATCTGTCTCTCCACTTTAAGTCGCAAAACATAAAAGTCTGACCCTCTTTCTTTCCCACAATCACACTGACAAGAAACACTTCAGATTGACTGCAAATTACACAGCCAATAAATATTACGCTAAGTCATCTGTTAAGCTCTGCAGCAGCATTTCCCACCACTTATTTGTCTGTTCTGTTTATTATGCGGTTATTTACTCTTCATATGTTGAATGTAATCCCCTGATGAGAAGACACTTCAGACAACAATGAGGAAATCATAAAAATCTCTGCAGTCACTATAGTATCATGTCGGGCCAATCCTGACAGGACAATAACTGATACAGCTGGGATCAAAGTGCCCCTTTTAAGCAGATTATTTAAGTGAGAGCGAGCCACAAAGTAAATATGTGCAAAAGCCGAGGCCAGCATGCCCATTACAGGAATAGTTTCTTTTTTTTAATACACTTTCTTGCCTAGAGTTACATGAGAAGATTGATACCGCCGTGTCCATTAAATTTGAAGTTACAGCCAGCAGCCTTTTAGCTCAGAATTAAGACTGGAAACAGAGAGAAACTGCCAACCTGACTGTCCAAAAGGTTCCTACTATAATTACCATGTTATGTATCTCATTTGTTTAATCTGTATAAGATGTAGATGAAGGTTCTTACTTATTATACAGAGCATGAGAGTGGCATCATCATCTCATTTGACTCTCAGCGAGCAAGCAAATGAGAATATTTTTGAGAATGTCGTCTAATCATCTGCTGGCTCTACATGATTACTTTTGCACTGTAACAGCATCCAGGTGAATGTAAAGTGTCATTATGTGCCACAGTTGGTACTTATTTATGTCATTCTCTATTCAGCAAACGCAGGAAAGCTCCGGAAATATTCCCCGCAGAGACAAGTAGCATCACACTATGATCGAGGTCAAAGTTTACAGTGAAGTATTTAGATGTAGAAACAAGCCAAAAAAAGATGGCTGTAATGATGAATAAGCAGTTTGCATGAACCCTGACTGCACCAGCTCACATATTTTCGTAGCTTTTCATAAACTCAGCAGGAAGTTACGAGGTTCGGCGCTGCACATAAGGCTGTTTCCTCGTGAAGCAGACAGAGGAAGTAGCGTGACGTATACCGACACACTGCCGGTGACCGCATCCACGGGAATAATGGGAAATGTGCGCGGCAATAAGTGGCTTCCACAGTGATACGGTAATTGGGTTTGTGGGAAGGTCAGCTTTCTACTCGGGCCGCTCTGACAAACACAGCAGTCTGTGTGTTTATTGACCTATGAAGAGCAATGAATGTCTCGAAGCAGCTGATGTCGTATCAGTCCGTGCTCGGTCACGTGCCGGCTTGTACAAATCAACACAACACCTGAGTTCTATTTGCCCATGGGATGGAGTATAGCAACAGAACTGCTCTGTGCAACGGTGAACAATATGGCAATCAGCACAGTGGCGCTGGTTCAGGAGTCTGTTTAAAGAACGTGCTTTTTCTTCGTCTGTTTTTCCAGCTGTGGCAATGTCAGTCCACTACTATGGGCCAGAGTTAATATCTAACAGCTAATAAATGCATTGTGGGTGGAATTAATCCCATTGAGTTGTGTACTACCAGCAAATATTTGTGTTTACTTAATAATGAACTGATTTTTAAGCATTAGACAACAGTGGAAAATATCCAAGTGAATGTATTTATATGATACCAGTCAAAAGTTTGGACACACTTTCTCATTCAGTGTTTTTTATTAAATCATTTTGCACATTGTTTACTTCAAATATCCCAAATGATTACTTCATTATTAAGCTAACAATTAATAATATCTAATCATTTTTATCCATAGAGCCCTGCTCAGTTCCTGGGGGTCCAAAGATACAATAAAGATGCCACATAATGGGGGTTATCAGAGACCCAAATGCAATTGTTCTCACTGGTTTTCCCCGGGAGGGTCGTCCATCCATGTTTTCAGCTTCACAAAGACTCTACTGCAGATCTTAACCTTTAGTATTTTCACAATAACATGCAGTATAAGCAGATGCTAATGTGACTAGAAAAAATAAAATAAATTGAGATTGTGTCAGAAAAAACTGTGACGTGTTCAGTTCAAAGGGTAATTAACCACGAAGTGAAGCACGTGAGTTAGCATGAGTGGGAGCAGTTCATCCGCTCTCCTTTCATGTGAATGGAGGTGACAGGAGCGTTAGAAGATGCAACACATCTGACGCACAAGCATCTGTTCGTACTTGTGTCGCGATAAAACTCACTGGAACACAAGAATCTTCGGTTGCTGTCTGTAGTTTTCCAGCATTAAAAATGAACTCGGTGAAACAAAAGCACGTGACAGCCAAGTCACCAGCCTCTGTACGGGCTCAAAAAAAGACATCATGTGCAGAAAAACATTCTGGCTGCAGGAACTGGATGCACAGAGCAAGACCTCAAATGCTGAAAACGAGGAGGTTCACAGAAGATAGTGTCCTGAAGCACCTCTTGAAGTATTTCTGTTCTCCTTAAGTCTGTTCTTGGTACACATTGTACCCAGAAAACAGAGGCTAGACGCTTGTATCACAAAAAAATAATACAAACTGTGTGTCTGTGTGTGTGTAGAGGGGTGATTTGATAAAGTGAGAGAGCACTGTGTTCATTTGGACCTCAGTGGAGTCTCTGTGTCTCACACTGACAGTACAGTAATCACACTGAGTGGCTCCTGACACAGATCAATGGGAGACAAGCTGACAAAAAGATAAAGAAGGACATGGAGAGTAAAATGGTGAATGCTTTATGTATAAAGTCAATGGCTCTCTTTGGCTCCACGTCTTGGGCTTTAGCTGTTAGAACTTTTCCATCCTGCGCTGTGTGAAGAGCTCTGTTGCCACCTGCTGGAGAGACGACATGAGTGAAGTCAGACCAGAAGCAGAACAAATGTGCTATTATTATACCGGCAGGTCAGGGAAAAGCAAAGACATCACTTTAAATATGGGGAAAACAGAATTTATTGTCTATATTCTGTGGAGAAGACTCTATTTGGCTTAAAGCTGCTATTATATTTGCTAATATTTTATGAACACTGCATCAAAAGATGATGGGTGCGTGAAAGATGCAGCTCAAAGTGATGACTTCACAGATAATTATCGCCGGTTTTATGCAGCATTTTAATATCTTACAGTTCATTGTTTTTGGTTTCCTGGCCCACAACTTCACTGTTATGGTCCTCTCTCATTAACTTTGCTTCTTACAGCAAGACATAGGTGCTTTTTAAACCTTAAAAAACAAAACAACAACAACTGTTATGTCTAATGTTCATTTTTTGGCTCTCTTTTTGGTCACTACCAACTTCCTGAGAGACATATTCAGCTTTGTAGCTATTGAATCTTAAGTGTTTACCTTCACAATATGTCCACATGGTGTCTTCCATATATAAGAAAACACATCAGAATTGAAATAAGCAGTCATCATGGCTTTTCCACCTTGAAACTTCAGTGTTCTGATGTCAGGATGAGAAACACAGATTCAGATTTGGGGTGTCATGCGTAACAAAACTAAACCTGTCAACTTGCAGAATGCAGCATTCTGTGTTATCCATCCAGCCAGCCATTCTCTATACACCGCTTTATCCTCACTAGGGTCGCGGGGGGTGCTGGAGCCTATCCCAGCTGACTCGGGCGAAGGCAGGGGACACCCTGGACAGGTCGCCAGTCTGTCCATTCTGTGTTATCCTTTTTTTTTTAAAATGGTTTTGGGTTCAAACATGTTTGGCTGAATTTATTTCACAACTTGCCATCGTGTAGTGTAGTTTTAAAGTTTTTTGAGCAGAGTTGGAGGTGAGCTGGTGTGCTCGAGCAAGCACTGGTGTGGTTGCATGTAAACCATTTTACATCAGGAAGGGAATACTTTCATGAGGAAAAAGTCCAAAATTGTAGCTTTAATACACAGCGATACGGTTTTAGGGGTTGATTCAAAGAGCAGAGACAGACTTTAGGCACAATAAAGCTCTAAATGATGAGCTGCAAATTCAGGTAATAGTTCTCTGTAATAGTAGTCTACAGCCCCGTTCAGACTGTCACACTGTTGTGACATTAGCAAGAATATCAATGCAACTGCAACTTTAAAATAATGAGCGCTGTTTTTGAAGCTTGTGACTGCTGCCCCCATCTGATCAGGTACAGTTACTTCTGTAAGACCCAAATAAAGAAAAAAAGAGCCAAAATTCTAATTATAGATAGATAGATAGATAGATAGATAGATAGATAGATAGATAGATAGATAGATAGATAGATGACACTGCAACAGTGGGTTTTACAGGGTTAAAACTGAAATTTGATCGGTAAGAGGGAATAAAAACAAGAACCATTTCAGTACAATTTTTTTCTTTTTTTGTGTGATTTTTCTTTGAAGTAGCAAATTTCCTAGAGAAAATGGCTGTATTTTTGCCCTAAAAGCCAAGCTCACTGAACCATTATCTGTAAAATTGGGTTTTTATAACTCGCAACAAATCTGTGCCCAAAAGAAACTTATATCTTTACGTATAGTCCAATATTAATTGGCTCATAGCTCTACTTTTTGTTAACTTTACTCATTATAATGGTGAGAGGTTTAGTTTGAGCGTGAAATTTAAGGTCAACCTGTCTGTGTGTTCACACATGGAGAACTGACAGCTCAGAGGGTGTTTGTATGGAACTCCACCAAGTTAACTTTTTAGCCAGAGAATTTTAGTTTTCTGTTTCTGTAGATGAATAAGTTTCTCAGATTCTTTCTTTCTATTTCCAGGAGCTCTTCAGGGAGCCTTGGGGGCTCCTGGAATCCACATGGAAACAAATATTTGTTGGTGTTTGTTCCCTGTGATGCCACTAGATGTCACAAAACCAAACAGCAGCAGCAGCTGAGTCCATCCAGGGAGAGTCCCTCCTCATCTGTCACCACATCCTACGTTCAGTTTACTCACAATTAAGATCCTGCTGCTGCTCAATCGTGACCGCTCACTCTCACTTTAACTCCGCTGTGAGGGGAAAAAAAAGAAAACCAATCATGCGCTGAGGTCCGTGCGTCATCGGGACCCCGGCGGCGGCGGCGGCGCGTAACTGTTCCTCCGTCGTTGACTCAAACCACACCGGAGTAAAACGGCTAAAGCTCACCGATCAGCCGATCAGCGCGTTCACTGAGCGCCGTCAACCAATCAATCGGTCGCGACCGGAGCGCCTCAACCCGCATGTGACCTCCGGAGTGACGCGTCTCTCCGTGGAGAGGGTGCGGAGGGAGATGCGCATATCTGCAGGTCTCTAGCGCTGTCGTAAAACAAGTGTCGGGGAGCGAATCGGCTGTCATTTAAAGCGATGCCAGGAGTAACCAAGTACAATCTAGTGGATGACGCGCACGATTTGAGGATCCCCATGCACAACGAGGAGGTGTTCAAACATGGGGTGTGCTTCGAGGCAAAGGTAGGAGCCTCCGCAACAGATTGGAGTTAGTGGATGAAAGGAAGAAATTCAGGCTGGGAGACCAGTGGATCATATGAACACTGATGTGGTGGCTACTCCTGTCACTGCAAGGCTTTATCACTTTATTTTCTTCAATTGCATCTGCTACTTTATGCTACATTTATGTTTTCTGACATAGTAAATATATTACTTTTTATTTTTGCATGGCTTTGGCTCTTTTGAATTCACTTATTTTGTTAAAGTGTTGCTACATTTTTTGTAAAGCCGAACTCTTTGGCTTCTTGCATACAGTAAAATCAGTCTGAGTGCAATAAGGCTGCAACAAAAAATGATTGTGCAAGCAACTGATTTTGCACTATAAAGCAAAAACATAATGCAAAGCATAATTTTGCAGAAGCCCCAAGTCATTATACTTTATGCTTATTATTATTTCCATACCTTCTATGTGCATTGTTGTTTCTGTTGTTGTGCTCTACTTATAAACTCCCATTTTATTGCAAATGCCAGCACAACTTTCCACGTTATTTCTTCTTCTGGCACGATTTTCATATTATTTTGCATGTTTGTTTCCTTATTTTTCTTAAATGTAGCATGCATGAGCTACTGGATGCCTTTAATTTCTGCATAAGGATGAATAAAGTATCTATCTATCTATCTATCTATCTATCTATCTATCTATCTATCTATCTATCTCAATGTCAGTCCTATGCCACAGTTTAGTTTAGTTTAGTTTATTTAAAAGGACAATGTGCAGTAACATTAAAAAGATGCCTGCACCAGATTTAGCACAGAGCTAATTTCCATCTGCAGTCCTTTCATATCCAGTTTAATATCATGTAACATCATAAAGACAGCAGCAAAATCTCAAATATGAGAGGCTGAAATCATAAATGTTACAGTCTAATGTGTACTGTAGATCAGTGTTGGTGGATTGTACATCTGGAGTGCAATGAGAGGATTTTTTCCCCCCCAAACTGTGTGAAAAGCTCTCAGAACTGTAAAAAAAATAAAAAAAATAAAAGAAAGAAATAAACAACTTTAACACTCCAGCGCTCCTCACTCAATCAATAGTGTTTATTCTTTCAAAAAGCCAATACTTAACCCTTTCTCTCTCACTCTGCAGTACATTGGCAGTTTGGAGGTGGGTCGCCCCGGCAGCCGGATGGAGATCGTCGCCGCGATGAGGAGAATCAGAGTAAGGCAATTAATTAAGTGACCTCCTCTGAACCAGACGCCAAACTTGACCCCTGTGACCCCAACAGCGCAAACACATTAGCTATAAACCGGCAATTAATGTTGTTGTGTGCACATTAAACACCTCCCTGCTGGGTTTTATGCATCACCCTGTGTGCAGTTGCTTAGAGGATCCTCTCCGTCGTCTTTATGCTTAAATCACCTGCCGGTAAAACTCCGGATTCATTGGGCTGTCAGGAGGCGTTTAAATCACAGCAGGATTCAGAGGGCAGCTCGGATTTTCTGGCTGAGGGGAGCTACAGCATGCAGGTCTAAATGCGATGCCGTTCGAGGAACCAGCATCTCCCGAGCCTCCCTTCCTTTAGACCTGGAAACACTGCGCTGCCTTGTCATTGCCCGTCACTGCAGTTTTACACAGCAGCGCTGGGAGGAGAGGATTTAGCTGCTTGTCAGCTGTTGGATCTAATCTAACAACCAAGTTATTGTGTCACTCGGAGGTCGGCTGCGTCCCCAGTGACACCCAGCGAAGACTTAATCCTGATCCCTCACGCTCAGTGCAGGATAATGGCCATTTGATTGTACTGGCATAGATTTAGTGGCGCTGTATGCTTGGATTTCCAGATTTGTACAGATTTCCTTATGATAAACTATAAAGACGCTCTAGTGAAGGTTCAAGCTGATGATCAATGCTCAGATAGTGAAAAGAAACCCACACAAGGTCATCCAAAGACCTTGCTGGCTCGATGTGTGCATTTCAGCCTCTCCATGTGAGCTTAAACAAACATTACTAACGAAATACCCTCGTTATGTAGCTCTCATCTAAAAGCAGACACTGTAAAACGCGTTAAAGCAAACTTAATAAAGCTGAGTCCATAAATAATGGAAGAAGAGAAAATGCATTAAGAGACAAATAATGAAAATACTTTGATGGTAAATGTGGGTGAGATTAAAATGGATAGCATAAAAGCAAGTAATGGCTCGGTAATTAGGAGTCTCCGCTTCTGGAGGAGACGAGGGCTGAATATTCAAAGCCTCCTCGTCCTTAAACTACTCGCAGTGGCTTAGAGATAAGACGAGAGGTGAGCAGGCCACAACCTGTAGCATTATTTTCGCTTGGAGGCGGCGTTACTCTGAATTAGTATGGGGTTGATGTGCATGAAAATGTGGCGTGAACACTTCCTGCGTTCCACTTCATCTCCCCCTGACAGCGGTGTGTGCCGAGATGGATGGTGCTCTCGTCCCAGTTTATGTGGGGCTGCATTAATCTGGATGTAACACACACACACACACACACTTTTCAAGGATCTGTGTCCTTCACCTTTGCATCTACAATCTAGTCCACATCTGGAGAAAACCCCCACACAGCAACAAGATGGATTAAGGGAATAAAACCCAGGTGACAAGAACAAAGGTCACAGGTTTATACTGTATAGACAAAACAAAACATATATTAACCGTCATGTCGTCCTGTAGGTCAAAACTGAGCCGTTTTAAAGTTTGAAAATGTGGGAAAAAAATATATAGATTTTCACATTTTCAACATTTTTGGGAAATCTTTGAACATTTTTTTGGTGGAAAAAAAGAAATATTAAAAATGTTTCTTAAGAACATTCAGGAAAAAATCAACCAAAATGTTTTTTGTATATGTTCTTAAAGAAAATGTTAGAAGTTCTACTGATATATATGTAATCACTTCAGATATTTTTAGGATTTTTTTGAAGATTTTTACTCATTTTATGAAAATATTTACAAGAACTTTCTTGCCAAGTTTGGGGATTTTTTTTAGAAAATAAAACCTTTAAGGAATTATTGGAATTTTCTTCCTGAAGGTTTTGCAAATTTTCAGAAATTTGGAGAATTTTTTTTTACTGAATTTTTCGATTTTTTTCAGACAAAGAAAGTATTTTTTGGGGCCTGTAAATGAGGACAACAGGAGGGCTAAGCTCACAGTTTTGTTTGTTCTGAAATGTCAAGAGAAAGAGTGAAAAGACGTCTTCAATCCTGCGGAAAATAAAAGACAGTTCTGGGTTGTTATTTTTACACAAACCCTAAGAAAAGAAAAAAGACAAGATGAAGAGAATATCCAAGCGCAGAGTGGGCGACGTTTCGCTCGCTGATGGGTGATTTCACTGAACTTCGTCTGATCAATTAATCATCTGATGTTGGACTTTGTGTTTTCAAAGCGAGGCGTGTTATTGCGTATGAATCCTCGCTTGTTCATAGATCTCCGAGCCGTAATATTCGGAGCCCGCAGTGGAAAAAAGCCGAGGGTACAGGCTGTAGTATTAATCATGCAGAGGGATGAAAGTGTCCCACACATGTCTGCCTCCCTCTGGGAAGTCAGCCTTTGAGCGCTTAAACAGCTTCCAGAAACTGAAACTGACAGTTTCTCAATGTTTACTCAATCTCAGATTTCCCCTTAGACGAAGATGTTCAAAAATATCCCCCATGTCTCTAGGATCCCATCTCTTTTCTGATTTGCTGTACATTGCTTATCTTGTGTACGGAACTCCATCAGTGCCAGTCAATCAATTTGGTTTGATTTAACTTTATTATTTTTTTGGCGCCAACCTTGAATGTAAACCCTCGTGTTGCCCTGTGGGTCATATTGACCCGTTTTAAGGTTTGAAAATGTGGAGAAAAAACTGACTTTCACAGTGAAACTTCTGATGTCCACATTTTCAACAATTTTGGGAAATTTTTGAACATTTTTTGGTAGATAAAAAGAAACATTAAAAATGTTTCTTTAAGAACATTCACAGAAAAATCAACCAAAATCCAGCGAATTTCGCTGGATTTTGGTTGATTTTTCTGTGAATGTTCTTAAAGAAATTATTAAAAGTTCTTCTGATATATGTGTAATCACTTTAGATATTTTTAGGACTTTTTTTGAAGATTTTTATTCATTTTCTGAAAATGTTTACAAGACTTTTCTTGCCAAATTTGGGGGAATTTTTTTTAAAATACAATTTTTAAGGAATTATTGGAACTTTCTTCCTGAAGGTTTTGCAAATTTTCAGAAATTTGGGGAATTTTTTCAAACAAGGAAGCAATATTTTTCGGTGCCCGTAAATGAAGACAACAGGAGGGTTTATTTGGCTCTCGTTCTTCCTCCACAGTATGAATTCAAGCTGAAGAACATAAAGAAAAAGAAGGTCAACATCGTTGTGTCCACTGATTTTGTCAAAGTGATTCTGCGCAAAAAGAAGAAGGTCAGTGTTGGGCAGGCTTGCATTTGATTTTGTTTGACTTTAAACCTTGAACTATATATAATGTTTCTGTTGTTTGTTGTGACAGAGAAAAGGGTGGTCATGGGATGAGAATACCATCTTGGTGACCCAGGATCCCATTTATAGGTGAGTCCTTTTAATTAAGTTCAATCAAAAATGAGAAGACTGAAGCCAAATATGCCGGCAGCTTGCAACCTAATCAAAACACACTGGTTTGATTTGATATATTTCCTTGCTTCAACAGGATCTTCTATGTCTCACATGATGCTCAAGACTTGAAGATTTTCAGCTACATAGCAAGAGACGGACAGAGCAACATTTTCCGCTGCAATGTGTTCAAGTCAAAGAGGAAGGTAGGTCGAACTCCTGTAGTCTGTCCTTCCGTCTGTCCTGCTCTCGTGAGCATGATGTCTCATTAACAGCTTAAACTGAACTCATTAAATTTTTGGCGGTCAAAGGTTGAGGTCCCTGTAGTTTTGCATAGCCAGACCTTTCTCATCAGTGCTGTGTCAGCGCTACAGAATGGTCCATTAGCGTTAGACCCATTATCATTCTGCTACCAAAGCAGAAAAAAAATAAATAAATGCTCACTCTGGCTTGTCTTTAAAAACACCCTCTGGTGAAGATTTTTACCACGTTAACACACATCTGTATGCTTTACCTACCCACAACTTTACTGTTTTGTTCCACTTTCACTGCCATCATTAACCTTATTCCCCACATAGCCAGGGTAAAAACCCGCTGCTATGTCTAATATTTACTTTTGTGGCTTTATTTTTGGTCACTGCCAACTCCTGAGGGTCATATCCAGCTCTTTGGCTGTTGAACCTTTAACTTCTATGACATTTATATATGGTGTTTTTATGGACTTTAAGATGTAACATGAGCAAAATAACTAGTCAACACCATGGCTGAGCATTTCCACCCATTACTGTCTCAAAAACATGGTTTCGGACTTCCAGGGTTTCATATGTAACAGAGCTACGAGACCAATTCTGCAGGCAACAACATTTTAGATGGAACATTTTAAGCCATTTGGAGGCAGAAAAACCTTGTAGTTATGCAACTTTGATGCACTTCAAACCAATCACAATCATCTTGGGCATTGCTAAGCCCAGGATGCAGTGCTGGTGTCCCTGCAAAACACCGTACGAGAAAATGAAACTCGACAACTGGTGGATCAGAACCAAGGAGATCTTCATCAAAACATGACATTTTCAGCATGCTAAGTTGCCACTTGGAGGTTTTTTTGTGTTGTTTTCCAGAGTGTGAAGTGATTTTGATAACTATAACGTGCGAATAACAGAGAAGAGAGAAGAATGTCGCATGAAATAAGAGACCAGCAGCAGCCTCATAACCAGTCTACATCTGGTGAGTCAGACTCAGGTCACTGTGGCCTCACATCTGTCTCTATCTTGTGACGTATTAATAACACCTGGAGGGAATTTCATTATGAAATTCATTTTGACTCAAGGATGAAGCGATTGGAATTTGATGGTCAAAGGTTGAGGCCAGTGGGACGTCACAGACCTCATTTTTGGCCATAATTCAAGAACTGATACGCTAAATTTACGCAAATGTCTAATAGAGCAAAATTATGACATGCAATATTCAAAAGGTCATAGGTCAGCTTCTCTGTAATATTATAATGTCCTGCTAAACACATTTTTCTGGCCATTATTCAACACTATAACTCCGGAAAAGAAGACAGATTGTGACTATATTCACATTCGGTTTGATACTGATGAGGTTGACAAAGTGTGTAAGGCATCAGTAAAGTATCTGCAACTTTATCTCAGCTTATCTGCTCGCAGTTCTGTTTCCACAAATGCATACTTGTTGCTATTTTTTTCTGAGGCAAGATACTTTCTAGGAGTGTAGGGTTGTAAATTATTCACCCTTATGAACATGTGTATCTGTGACCTGTTTTTTTAAGGGAATCGTCAGAAATCTCGGGACGCTTGTTTACTTTTTTTGCTGACAGTTGGATGAAAAGATCGATGCTGCTTTCACATCTCGACGGTAAACACGAAGCTACAGCCAGCAGCAGCCGCCTCGCGCAAAGTTGGGATAAAAGGGGAAACAAGAAGACTAACTCTGTTCAAACGCAGCAAAATTCAGCCTCTGAAGTGCTCCAATCAGCTTATGATGTTTTTTCAGTTTATCTCGAGCATATTTAATGTAAAAGTGACACATTGTGATTTATTATTAGAGCTATTTCTTCACCAGGTGCAATTACTTCCCACTCTGATGTTAAATTTAAGGCTTTGCACAGGCAGAGACATAATGTTTTAATAAGAGTGCTGTAGAAGTGCGTGTATGAGGAGTAGGTAGCTGTTTCCTCCTGTTCTCAGTGTTTGTGCAAAGCTAAGTTGACAGGTTGCTCGCTGTGGTGTCAGATTTAATGTCGAGACAGCAGAGTTCTGTCAAGCTTGTCATCCAGCTCCCTTTCCCAGTTACTGGAAGAATGCTTTCCAAAATGTCTGTTGCTTCAAAATGCACGTCTTGAGTGGGTATGAATGTGCTCGGGGCTGAACAACGGAACAGTTGGAAGCTGCTGCTAAGAGACGGATAAACACATTGTTGGTTTGGGTCTTATGGTGGATTTCGTTGACATTAATGAAAGCACAGATTTCCTCCTGCTTAAGTGGGCCCCAAACAGACATGAACCGCAGCGAGCCCATCGATGCATTTCATTTTCACCTTGTGCAGCTTCTCATGATAATGTGATGTGCTGTCATCCTGCCAGTGAATCTGAGAGAGACCCGCGATGTGCATAATCTCAAAATGAAAATGAGAGGCATGTTCTTCTCCACATATCTGCCAATTTTTTCCCAACGCGACAAAGACGGAGCGTCAGTGAGGTTGACTCTCGTCTCTTCACCATGGATACCGGACAGACAGTGAAGCTGAATGTTAATCATCCTGATGGGAAGAGAAAAGAAAAGGGTCTTTTCTGCTTTACACTTAAAGACATTTTCACCACCGCCGAATGAAACACCCACGACATTGCCAGGGACACGGTCAGCGGTGCCTCTTTACCTCCCCGGGGCTGCTGAGCTTTATCTGGGACTCGCAGACCAAGCATGTGTGCTGAGTAGGAGGAGATGGACCAGCTGATAAGGGGAGATTTGATTTATTTTCATCATGTTCCAGCACAGCAAGGCTTAGATGTCAGCTCAGTGCATCAACACAGCCTTTTGTGCCTGGCCCCGGGAGGCCTGCCAGTTTAACGTGACCATTTCCAAACCAAATTAAATTCCGCATTGATGGGACAACAGAATCGATTTCCCCGCTGTATCCATGTTTTTGTTGTTGGTGCATTTTGATATTTCACCTGATTGAGCTACTTTCAAGCTTGAGTTACCTTGACATATTGACTGAACGCCTCGAGGCAGGATGATCCTCCCGAGGCAGATGGCAATAAATTTATTTCGACGTGGCTTCTGCCAGTGTTCAATATGGAAAACATCACCTTTAGTGAGACTGAGGAAGGACATGGTGGATAAAGTTTAATTCCAGCGGATTTAGGATGGTGCCACTGGACTGCATATTAGGGCTTTAGGAAAGAAGAAACCCTGAAATTGATCAGGGAAGAGCTAGTGTCCTAAAGGCCACATGGAGTTTTCTTGCCTGTGTGTTCAGCCTGAGAATCACTGACACCAAGAAGCAACACAAAAAGCGGTATTTAATTTATATAACAGTGCTGAACCTGATTTGTAGAGTCCACAAGGACTGCAAGACAGGATTATTTTCATTAGTGATGAATCTGGCAATTTAATTAAGTCACAAAATAGTGTTACAACTCGGCTCTGAAGCTGCAACAAAACAGGGAGACAATTTACTTCCATACAACAGGGTGGTGACTAAAAGAAAGGTTTTATTGTTATGCAATCCAAATCAGCAAGGTGCACTACAGACAACAAACCAAAACCCGGCTTCTGGAGCTCCAGAGGGAAGCAGCTCCTGTCAAAAAGAGCCAGATGCTGGAAGTGAGGGAGGTTTTATGCAGTCTGAGCCATTCGATCTCAGGTGTGGCTCAATCAGCTGACGAACCTCAGCTTCTGAACAGGCACACCTGGTGTCCAAGTGGAGGGTCGTCACAATAGTCACACTTCCCCAAATCCTCATGTGACATCAGCCTAAAACACAAAGATGTTTAGTTTACTACCACATAAGATCATGAAAACTGGCAAATATGCACAATTGAACAACTAAGTCATGTTTGTTGTTCAAGCAATGACGATTATCTAAATGATTATTCACAAAGTAGTGGTGATTAATCCTCCTTAAACAATTCATCTGTGAAATGCCGTTCCACCAGGAAACTTCACTGAATCTACGCTTTAAATCGAGATATTTCATCAAAATCACTTTATCTTACATGAGCTATTTCAAATTGTTTAATAAAAATGTGGTTTGCTCTGACAAGATTCTATAAAAAACAAAAACTTCTATAGTCCTCGGCACAACTGAGAATTCATCAATAATTCAGCTTCGGTCAACATTTTTGTTAAAAATTCAGTGTTTTCTGCTCTGCTGGCTTGACCTGCAGGTAGAAAAGAAGTACAGAAACCACAAATGTAAGTAGTAAAATATCTATGGGATTTGAAGTCACGCTTTTCCAGTATTGGTAACGCCACGGAGAAATGGTGTGTATGTTGACTCAAGACGCAGTCAATTTTTCTGAGCTGGATAATCATTTAAATGCACCTTCCTTTTTTATGATTTCTGGCGATATTGCTTTGTTAATATTACAGAGCTCTCTGTGCTTTTAGCCATGATTGGGCTGCTTCCATAGAGGTACAGGACTTCACATTGCAGTGAAAAATGAGTCCACAGTGGATAAAAATGTGCATAGAAACAGAAGATTGAGTGTCTGTTAATCATCCGGTCAATTCAGTTCCACAAACCAAGAACTGAAACAGAAACATACACATATTTAAGAAACAAACTTATTTTGCTCTAAGAAAACGAGCCTTTCTGTTATACGCTGATAGGCTTTGACACGTTCGTGTCTGTAAATACAAAACTGCAGGTGGCAGAATTCGGTCTTGAAGTTTTTAGATGAAATATTTTTATGTACATTTGAAACCCCAGGAGTCTAAAATTACATCTTTGAGACCACTGTCTGTACACTGCTGTACATGGAAAATGCTCATCTGTGGTGTTGAATGCTTATTGCACTCATAATACTTGTTCTAGCATATAAAAAACACCATGTGGAGGTAAAAAATAAAATAAATTATTCAGTGTATTTGGGTCAGTCTCTAACTTTTCATTAGCTATGCCTTTGCGCTAAATGTTACTTCTGAGAAAACAGCATGTATCTACTACTATGCATGAGATATTTAGTAGCAAAAGCTTTATTTTAAGTCTTAAGTAGGGATTTTAGGGGTTAATCCAAATGAAGCTGTCCCCAGTCAAAGTCAAGAGTTCAACCAGAGCGCTGTGGAATGAAAATTGCAGGTCATAAAATGCAGTGACTAAAAGACAAATCTGAATAAAAGAAGACAATAAAATAAGGATTAAAAGTTAAAATAACATAGTAAAAGCTGAAGTCAGAGTGTCAAGCTTCAAAAGAAGAACAAGAAGAGGTGGGTCTTCAGCAGTGAAGCAGTTCTTTCATGAACAGATAAAATGTTCCAGAGATTAGGAGCAGCTATGGGCTCCATCGCCCCATAGAGCTTGGAGCATCCAAGAGCTTCTGGTTGGGCGACTGCAGTTTTCTGCAAGACTTCTGCTAAATAAGGTGGCACCAGACCGTTTAAAATTTGAAGAACAAACAATGAAATCTAAAAATCGACCCTGAAACAAAAAGAAAGCCAGTGGAGAGAAGCCAACAATGGTGCTATCTGATCACACTTCCTTTTTTCCCGTTTGAAGACGAGCAGCCGCATTTGATGGCAAATTGCTAAAAAAAAAAAAAAAGGACAGTAATTGATGGCACGAAGCTGACACACCTACCGAGCCTCCTACAATAACAAGTTTTATCTTCAGTCGCTCTGCTATCAAAGTTGCTTGCTGCTGAAATAAGCCGATGCATCACCATGACAGCAGAATGTGTACAAAGAAAGCAGACAAGGACAAGCAGCGAAGGCGCTCGCGGTAGCTTCTCCGTTTAATTTGGTTCCTATCTCCCCTCCTGTTTCCCTCTGTCATAATTTCCATCCCCCTCATTCTCTACTTTTCATTGTCTTTCTCATCAGTCGTGCACCAAATGCTGACACACGCTTTCTTTGTCAGTCTTCTTGCAAAACTCCTCTGGCGCCCCATTTTCTCTCCTGCTGTGCACCTTCATTTTTGCATCCTCCCTTACTGCGCTCCTGCTGCTGCTGCTGCTTCCTTCTGTTGTCAAAACCCCAACACACACACACACACACACACACACACACACACACACACACACACACACACACACACACACACACACACACACACACACACACACACACACATCTTCTTCTTCTTTGTGTCCTTCCTGGCAGTCTCAGGCCATGAGGATCGTGCGGACGGTGGGTCAGGCCTTTGATGTGTGTCACCAGCTGACCCTGCAGCCGAAAAGCGATGAGCAGGAGGACGAGGAGGGGAAGGCAGAGGAGCTGGAGGCAGTGCCAGGTGACTCACACCTACACACAAAGCACAAAAACTGCATCCACAGAAGCCTCCCGGCTCTCCTTCTGTCACACACACACATTCAGTGTCAATCTCGCACAACAGCACACAAACTCCCCAGGCTTTCTTCTCTCCTCCTGCTTCCTCTCTCTCAGGCAAACCAAAACCCCCGCAGAAACAAACAGCGGTAAGACCTTTCCGAGAAAAGATGTCATTATCCTCCACCTATTTTTTTCTTTTCTTCCCAATTTGCTATGTTGAAGCTGCAAATTGGTTTTGGTGAGTCGTGAGAGCCATTGATCAAAGACCTTTCTCTGTGTGGAGTTCAGCCAGCTCTTTGCTTGCTGATGCTGCTGCTGCTGCCGTCAGTGCCTCTAGATATGTTGGAAAGTATAAAGCACAAGGTATTAAAAAAAATAACAGCATGAAAATCACTTTCAAGCATCTGGTCTCTCTGCAGCAAAGAAGAGGTTCGCATTGTCAGAAGAGACAGACCTTGAAGCCACTACAGAGGAGAGCATTGAATGTGTGTCTTCGTCAGACCTGGAGAAGAGCAAAAAGGACGAGGCCCTCGGTAGCGATGGGAAGGTAGAGTACCGAAGCCGGCCTTCATCTTTTCAGCTCGGCTCACGCAGTCGTTTTCTCGCTCCATTAAAACAAACGAGGCTTTCTAGAACTTGTGGAGATGACGCTAGCACAATAAAGTGTGATTTATTGAAGCCTATGGCACCATTCTGCACGACACAGCAACTAACACGCAGAGCCACGACTACTTTTCATTAAAAATAAGCTGACATTCATTTTCACTGTTTAAAACTTTGTTATTTGGACGAGAAAGAGATAGAAGATAATGACAAATACGTCTCACTGTTTGCCAAAAAACTTAAATTACCATTTAAACCCTCGGGTTTTGTGTGGTCCAGAAACTTACTACTTCTACACTGTACAATACGTATAGAATACTGATGCTTCTGTGGCTGTGGATGGAGCTTTCTATGTCTTAGTGATCTATCATCTCGGCACTTTCTTGGAGAATACACATTTATGACAGCAAATCTGCTTTACAAACTGGGGATGAGGCCTTATACTGTTTAAAAGATGGATGTAGGTGCTGTGAAGTTGGTTTGTGGACTATTGTTCTGATGTTTTGGAATTTAGCCAACCGCTGCTTCATAAACCTTGAAACACTACAAGCAACAGCTGCTTTATTTTTACTCGAAATGGGACCATAGCTTAGTAAGTTAACATCATGTTGTATTCAAAAAGTCTACGACTGATTGAGACCATAAATTCATTTTAAAAAGCTTACTGCAATAAAAAATGAAGGGAGAAATTGGGTTGTTTTCTTGTTAACATATACAATCAGGCTAATTTTTGCAGTTGCACCCTCGCTGGCTGTTAGAGTTAGGTTTAACCCTACCCAGCTTGCTTCCCTATCAAAAAGAAAAACAAAATAATCAAGACAAAGACTTGTGCCATCCTTGAGCATGTCTAATTTGACATGCACTAATGTCCCCTAACTCTAACCCTATATGTGATAGTTTGAATATACTGCTGTATTCCTACACTGCTTCTGGGATTTTTAGTTTTTCTGTCTCAATTTTTTCATTAAAGATCGACTCTGATGTTACTTCTTCCAACAGGGGATCAGGCATAATGAGTTAAACTCAGCAAGTCTCTTGTCGTGCTTTTTTGTGGCCGTGATCTTTTGCTACCAAGTCTTTAGGCCTGCTCAACCTGTGGAAGACCCCAACCACTAACCCTATCCCTATCCCTAAAAACTGCAAATTTAAGTCACTTTCATGTTAGCCTAATGTTTTTAGAGCTTTACTACTATGCAAAACTTAAAGTTAGCATACATTCACTGCAAAAAATTGCACAAAAATTGAAATAAGTTATCAGGAATTATATTTCTAACAACAATTCGAATAATTAGCCGAGAAATCGTTTCACTTCAAAAAACTAACTTGAACACTTAAACTTGATTCACCACGTAATTACTTCACAGGCCAAGCAGATCAATCACTTTGTCCCTGAAGCATTTACATATGTTTATTCCTTCAGAAGAAGATAAACAGGGTGTACTTTGGCAGAGCATATGTTCTAATGATTGAAGAAAAAACATCTAAAAAGCAGAAATGTCTCGCTAATCAAGAGCTTTGAGCTCACGGGGGGGCATTGCTGAAAGTTTGGATCAGAAAACAACATTGATGGGTGTACGGTAGAGCGAGCAACCACATCTTTAAGGGTTGTTTGTGAAGAAGGGCTCCACAAGGCTCTTCAATATTGATGGGATCGTATGGTTTATTGATGAATTCACAGCAAGGTTCCCTGGCGCTGCTCCGCTAATCCTGCAGCGTTGGACATGCCGCTGTCTGCTTTCCAGCGTTTGTCTGCTCAGGTTCCCATCGACTCTCCCGGGTCCCATCAGCTTCATTACTCAAGATAAACCCGGTGCTGGTTTGTCGAGGAGTTAATTGGTTTGAATTGAGTGGTTATTACGTCTAATTGTGTGGATGCCTGGAAGCGGGGGAAATCATCTTTACTTTTTCATTATTTATCCTGCCACAATAAAACAGCAGCAATCCATACGGTGAGATCTCACATGTCTCTCCTGTGTGCAATTCGAAGGTCGAGTGTCCTTCACACTCAAGTGTGAGAGACAATGTAGTCCGGCGTATTGATCTGCTGTCTGAGACATGGCAGAGAAGTCGTGTCCTTCATGGCTGCTCTTCCCACAGAAGTGCTTGACCATAACTGTGTGAGTCATGCGTCCCAGCAGCAGCCAATACAATCAATCTATGGATCTATTTATAAGTTCACTGACTCCGTTAAAGCCCCATCTAGACAATTAGATTAAATAATGTCTCTTGGTTTTATGTTCATAGATAGATATAAGAGAGTTCTTTGACATACTATAGCTGGGTAATCGTGCTTATGTTGTGCCATTTAAATGACAAAATACCTCTTTAAAATAACACTATCGAACATAAACAATATTTTTTTAGTAATAAATCCAAGGAGGAGTCAACCATTTCATTTGGGATTGATCAAGGAAATCAGATATTTGTAGCATGGTGTCAAATTTTATAATAGAACAAAACAAAACTTTGCTTATTGATATTTTACATCTGTTTAATTAAAAGGTACTTTTCTATTGCGTGAGCCCACAGTGTGGTGATAGAAAGCAGCAGCTGCATCAGATTTAAAGGTGCACATTTTTAAATTTATTCAGTTTATTGGGAATCAGTTTAAAAAACTGCTATAATCTGAAAAATGTCCAGCAGCTATTTACAGTGAAGGAGCTCTAAAGACTTTCAGTTACTTCTCCAATATCTGACATCTTTATCAGCTAAAAGAAGCAGGTAATCCTCTCACTGATTGGAGGAGAACAAAGCTGGGCTAGAAGGAGAGTGAATATTGAAATTACATGAATCGCTTTCACTGAAACACGACTCCAAATGAATGTTAATGTTGTCCACAATAGTAACCTCAGTGTGGGTGTTTGTTTCTTACTCATTCTCTCAGGATATTTCCCTCTTCAGCTTCTGAGGGCAGCAGAAATGATTTAAAGGTCTAAAACATCAGATGTCATGTACTGACGTCAGACCATCAAAGTCAAAGACAAACATTCATTCAAGTAGAGATCTATCAGCAGAGTTATCCATCAAAAGCAGTCTCAATAGAGCAACATGTATTGATCTTCATGTGTTGTGAAATATAGTTCCCACTTTGATATTTTCTTTATTTGCACAGCTTGACATGGTAGATGTAGCCTTAATCACTCTCCTTCTTGTTTCTTGAAAGCTTCCCATGTCTCCCACTTGCACTTCAGCGCAGCATCGAATGTTAAAACTAAATGGAAACACAATATACATACAGTTGAAGAGTTTATTGCAAAATTTCTTCTGTAAGCCCCCGAATGTGAAGCGGTGATGATATCTAAGAATCCTTGCGTGGATTTTTCCGTCGGGATGAAAGCAGACAGGCTCATGGCTGTCTCTTTGCGTTTCCCTCCCAGAGGAGCTCCGACTGGCAGACTGTCAGCTTTAACACCACTTCTGTAGACAGACAAGGATTCATATGTTTTTCTTTCCACTGTTCCTCAATCATTTAGGATTGTTGGTTATCCTATACCCTGTACTTTCCTTTTAATTCTGCCTACTGTACAGACCGTCAACAGGCATACATACTCGGCTGTTTACTTTAGTTAAAATGGAAAGACGTGAGATTTTGGTTGTTTGGCGGCATCATCCATCACAGTGGAGGATTTTCTTCTGGAATGACGTTTAGTTCAGTGCGAACAAATTGCTATCAATAAATGTAAACTGATTGTACAGATCATCATCATCAGTATAAAGATAGTAAAACCAACAGAACCAATATGATCTCTTAATGTGGTTATGGAAAATAGCATGCTGTCCTATTAGCCTGATGTTCAGTCCTTTATAGACCACTTTTGCACTGAAATACAGGTTGAACTGAATAGACTGCTTAACTATAGATAACCTGAATCAGTGTCCGGCATTGCGTTCACCTACTGCTATCACTGAGGGAATTTTTGATGTGTTGTCGACTGTTTTCACAAAATGTGCAACTTGATGAATACTGTCTTGATGTATGGTTTGTTCAGTCTTCAGCCTTAAATGTGTCTCAAGGTATCCAGTAAAAGGTGAACATAATTCACAGACAGTGAGTGACACCAAGTGTTTGAACTGGACTGAGGAAAGTGCTTCAGCCTCTGTGGCTTTTAGATGCCATTAGAAGCAGTAGAACCCATTTTACTGTCATCTCTACTGTAGGTGTCTGATGACCCCTCTCTTCTGCTGGGCTCTCCCGTCCTCGGAGCCTCGGTGTCGGGTCAGACCGTAGCGGGGGCATCCTGCTCTGCAGAGCATCAGGTCCAGCTCCTCCAGAAGCAGCTGCAGCAGCAGGAACAGCAGGCTCTGGCAGCTTCGGCGCAGGTATTGATGGCATTTTCTTTCCTTTTCTACCTCATTGAAGACATATGTTGTTTTTTCTGTCTTTGGAATCTCACCTGATGTAGCTGTCTTTTCTTTTTTGTTCCATTTTTGAGGTTTCTGCTGCACATAGTGTTTACAGTTTTCTCAAGACTGCACATCCTAAACAAACCATCATCTTAATAGACCATTGTTTCTACCTCATTTACATCCACCTCATGCACAACCAAGAGCACAATTATAACTTCATCAATCCAAATATCTTCTGTAAGATTACTGGAAATATTTATGTTACTTGGTACAAACCTTCCTGGAAAAACACAAATGAGCAAAAGCCCAGGAATTACAGTTTTACGTAAGCACGGGAATGATTATTTTGACTTAAATTTTCAGTCAGTGGAGTGTTAAATAGAATGTGGTGTGATATTTGGGTTAGTAAATTCCTTTACAGTATATTTTGACGTCAAACTGAATGCATCTGTGCTGTGGCCTTGAAGCAAACCCTCCTGAGTATTCTGTATTTGTTGCTCACTTCGGATGCTCTCATTCATGGAGGTTGGTTCATAACGCTGATTCATTGTTTCACCCTCTTGTGCGTAAAGTGACTTCCAACGAAAAGGTGGAATGCTGTGTTAGTTTATTTGAAGTGCAGCGTTTGTAGTCACTGGATCCTGGAGCCTGTTTTCATCATCTGTGTTGTTAATGAAGTGCATATGTTGGTGCATTCAGGTACATGTGCTCCAGGAGCAGCTGTCGGTGGAGGCCTGCGCTCGGTCCGAGGCCCAGGCCCGAGTCCAGAGGCTGCTGCAGCAGAACACCGACCTGCTGCAACACATTTCACTGCTAGTCAAACAGATCCAGGAGCTTGAGCTCAAAGCTGCAGGCCAGTTATCATCAAGTGAGTGGAAATCCGCTTTTATCCTTGACGTGCCACTTAGTCCTCTCTCATTTAAAGTACATTTAAGTTTTTTTCAACTTGCCTTTAATCTTCCCCTATTTCTACTTTCTCCTTTGTTAATTGCTGTCATAAAATCCTTTCCCCCCCTCATCTCTTTTCTTTTAATCAGTTTCCTTCTTGCCTCTCTCCTTCCAGTTGTTATGGCTCCTTTTCCTTATCCACTTCTGGCACGCAATTAATTATCCCATGGCAGCCCTCTCAGAGGATTCACCGTTGCTCTCTGTTCTCCTCTCTCTACATTTAGCCGGTGGCAATACGCTGCCATTATAGTCTGAATTCTCAAATCCTGTCAGCACAGACATCATCCCACTCTCTATAATCTTATCTGTCTTGCTTGGAACTCTCCTCCTATATGTCCCTCATCCCAATTTAAATGTGATCTTTCTGTACTTTGTTTCATCTTGTGCATATATGATGCCCCTATTTTTTTCTATTCCTCTTCAGTGGGTTCCCAGGACAGTCTTCTGGAGATAACTTTCCGTGCCAAGCCCCCCAGCCTTACCCGTGAGCCCCCCACCCCTTCGTCGTCCACAGGCCCGTTAGCAGCTCCGTCCCAGCTGCAGATTAGTGACAGTGCCTGGGTCTCTGCTGTACCAGGACCCTGCTCTCCAGGCACCACCGGCACCGACACCATCCCTCTGGGGATCAGCGGCAGCGGCGTTCGCCTGGAGTGTTTCCGATTCTCATCTCGAGGTCCTGACAGCCAGGAGCAGGGCCAGGACACCGGGGAGACTCCCAGCGACGGAGCCCCAGATGAAAGCTCGCTGCTGGGAGAGCAGGTCCTGGGAGCCCTGGAGCTGCTGCGTTTCAGGGAATCGGGAATCGGATCAGAGTACGAGTCAAACACAGATGAGAGCGACGACCGGGACAGCTGGGGTCAGGGGGAGGGGGCTGGAGTCGACGGTGCCGCTCGGCTCCTGAATGTTCTGAATGCAGAGACCCTACCGGACTGCTTGAGTGATGAGATGGCTGTTTAGTGGTGCTCTGGAAGCTGTATTAGGAAACTCTGCTCTTATGCACCACCCCAATGGGAAACATGTGAAATTATGTGTTGTGACAGAAAACTGCATCATCTGCTGGAACAACGTACCTGTGTTACTCACTCATCACTGTTGTGAAAAAAGTTTAAAATTTTGCCTTTAAGTTTTGTCACTGTCTTTGCACTGAGACCATATCCCACATGTATGAGTGCTGTAACTCATCACATTAAATATCAGGAATAGAAATGAACATATAGTTACATTTATACATTTTAATCTTAAATATTATAATGACTTCGTTACATCATTAATGACTACATGAAAAATGATTACATTAGCAAGCGAGTGTTCATATTAAATAGTCATTAAAGCCTACAGAACAGTAATTAAGCATATTATTTTCATATGAAGTTTTTTCTGCCAAACCCTTAATGTCTCTATCAAACCATTTTAAACGTGACTAAGAGTCTAAATCCCCAAGACCGTATATAAAAGATGGACATAACCTCTGCCTCTAAAAAATGAACCAAATGCAGGAGTGACTTAAAGCTGCATTCTTTCTAACAACCAACAGGGGGTGACTCCACTGGTCGTAGTAAGAACTCCATTTGTATGGAAATCGATGAGAAAATGACCCTACTTCTAACTTAACTTATTAGCTAAGTAAACATCATCCTAATGTGTTTATGGTCTCATTTGGTAGATTCGAGTCTCCTTTAATGCAACTTTATGTTAATGTAGCAAATTGTGGAGCCATTTAGAGTAAAATACACAATAAATCAGGTATGCTTTAGGAGGTGGCTACTTTGCCAGTGATAAGTTAATACTGTTAAGGTTGAGTGGTATCAAAGAAAATTTCTCACTGCATTTCTTGAAAAAGCTTGCAAATGCAAATCGATTTGCAATGTAACTTTTTCAGGTCAAGCTTTTGTTCAGTATTAACTGTGTTATTTAAAATGTGATGGAATATTAGCATATATGGCTTTTGCTGGTGAAGTGACCATTAACGTGAACATCCCAAATAAGAGCCTTGGCAATCTTTTATTTGGATTGTTTCAAAAGCATGATTAGGACTTGAAATCAATGAATTGTCTTAAAATTCTCAGCCCTTGTTTTATCACATCTGGTTTTAAAAGACCACAACCAATGAATAACATCACATCCAGTGGCCACGTCACCTCTTACATAAAGTCAGTGCTCTAGCACATAATGTTCACCATCTTAGTTTAGTGTGTTATCATGTTTACTATCAGTGTTACACTCAGTGCACAGCTAGGGTTCATTGGATTGCCACTAGTTTTGCAGGTATTTGATATTAACACCTTTCAATTTTGACCAGAGACCAAATTTATCAGTCCAGTTACTTTGTTTTTTCTACACTACAAACACACACAGACCGTTACTTACTGTAATCCAGAAAACTGAAACATATATTTGGTTCTCAGCTTCATTGGTACAGTGCAGCTTTATCCAAACCCCTGTCAGACTGTAGAAACACTGTTCTCATCTCTGCTGTCTCTTAGTGTGTGTTGCATACTGTGTTGTGCGTTTGATGATTGTTGTACCTTACATATTGTTTGACTCCTTGACTCTGTGGGCCTCTACATTGGCTTACTACACTGTGGTTGTGTCTGTGCTTATGGATTTGTGACACATGAGCAGTCATTTTTGCTGTTTTCTAGAAAGAAATCCATCTGCCGAGTCCATGTGAGCGTGCTGACACATTTTTTTTAAATTGCGGGAATTAAAACCTTGCTGCACTTGCTATGACACTTATCTGTAATCTTTAAAAATGAGCATGAACCTCTCATAGTAGGACTTTTCTCTTTTTTAATACATTGTGTACAGTTTGGATTACATTTGGTGCATTGCATGATTTTATTCAGGCTATTCTTCATCCTGTTTTGTATTGTTGAAGAGCGTTTTCTCATTAGATGACTCTGTGTCTCAGAGGGGAGCATATCTCTGAGCAGGTGCTGCTACAGTCTTGTCTCTGCTGCTTAAAAATGTAGCCACCACGTACTGTACGTATTATTTATTAATGCCGTATTGCAGCAGTGATAAACTGCTGTGTCACTGTTGCGCCACCATTCAAAGGAATTGTTTTGGAGAGTCCTGACGTATGAATTCAGGGAAAGATGTGGATTTTTGGACTTTTCCATATCCTCTTGGCCAGCTGTCACACATGTGAGCCAACTCTTTAAATCACCGAATTGGAGACGTGAGTTTGAGCTCTTTCCAAAATCGATTAGTCTCTTCCTGGCCCTCTTTCCTCTCCCTTCACCTTCCTCCTCTCTGCTCCCTGAAGCTCGTCACCTCTTCCCCACTCTGTCAATCTCTAGCATTTCTCTCCAAGGTCATGTCTGTTCACAAGAAGTGTGCTAAAAATGAAAGTGCACTTACATTGATGTGTCTCCTTGTGGAATTAAATGCCCTTTCGCAAATGCCATCTGGTGTCATGGTATGTCCAGTCCATTTGGTGTGATTTACAAATTGCTGAAATGTGTCCGGGGCCGATTTAAACCGATGCATCTAACACAACGATAAGCAGCAGCAACAGCAGTTCCGGGCCTGACCTTTTGGAAATGTTTTCCTCGTTAGTATTTATAACTGCTTGAGAAAATGAGATGTGGGCTTGCAGGAGGTCCTCTGTGAGGGTGATGGCTCTCTATTATCGTTAGAGATACACCAGCTGTGGTCGTTAAACAGGGTCAGCGCCCATTAAGCTCAGTGTCTGCAGACGGCAGCGGCTTGATATAAGCAGATAAGTTGGAAAATATGAATAATATCGGCCATTAGCCACCCACATCCAGCCACGACGCCCTGCAGCTCCACGAGCGCAGCTGCTGCCGACACAGATAGTGGGCGGCCTCCAGGAGTTGGCCTGTGCTTTCAATTGCTTGATTATAAAGAAAAAATGGTGTGTAGTGTCATTCTGCTCGCCCCCTCTTGAATCCGCTGTATGTAAGTATCCTCCTTTGTACTCTGCAGGTAGAATGAATTCATGAATCATTGTTTTACTGTACATGCAGGGTTACATGTACACCCCCTGTCAAAAGTTTTGAGACACTTTCTCATTCAAATAAATTAGAACCCGTCTCAAAACTTTTGACAGGGGGTGTATCTCCTGGTTTGGCCACAGGGATGAAAATGTTGAAATACCTCGACAACGATTAGATGAATTGGCATGTTTACATTAATTTGGTGCTGATAATAATGATCTCCAGGGTCTAGTTGGTCAAAACGTTTATTCGAGTGTCAACACTCAATTGCAATTAAAAACCAGAGAGTACATATAGGTCTGCAGTAGGCACATGAAGGTACCAAGAGACTGAGTGATTCTAATTTCAACAGGTAAGTGGTTCATCAGACTGAATGCAGCCACAGAAAAGGCACGGCCGTCTCTGTTTCTGAGTCTTGACCTGGGAACTTTAAGGATCATCTGATTGGCCAACCTCAGCCATAAAACTGGAGCATGTAGTAGCTCACATATATGAGAAGGTGCCAACCCAATTAACACCTTCAAGGCAGCATTGTATTTTGTTAATCCGATCCAAATACAAAGAACAGCCAGCAGGAGGTCTGTTTAAGTGCTAATATATGATTTATCTACCTTGTCACTAAAGTTTAAACTCAAAAATACAATACATTTTTTTATTTTTACTTTTTAAAATAAATAAATTCGGAAATTTTCGTGCATTTTAAGAACCCATTTTTAGGTTTAGATGCAATGCAATTATTGAATTTTCTTATCAGTCAACATTTATTGCCACATGTTGGTAAAAAAAAATTCTTCTGGAAAATATCTAAAATTCTAAGAGTAATTGGCAAACAATTTTATGTTGAAATTCATAGTGACCAGATGATGGAACCCTGGGACCTAGAAGAATGATGTTTGTGGTTTGTGGTAAAATGTCTCAACCATGATTGGATGACCTGCTATGAAATAGATTTCAGACATTCATGCTCCAATCAGGACGAATTTTGGATCTTAAAATGTGCTTCATCGCATATTTGTCCACAAGATACAGTTTGTGTACAGCCTACTAAACAACAAAAAGTTAATGCTACCCTGTCATGTTTACATTTAAGAAATCCTTGAGCTTCAACAAATGTGCTCCTTCTTCAAAAGACATTTGAAAAGCCGGTTTGTTTAAATACTTTAAAGCAGCAAAAGGCAGAAATGTAGAAGTTTTTATTTGTACCTTCATAGATGATTTCAACTCTACACTTTTTTTCTGTTTGCCTCATTATGCCACTGTGCTTTGTTCCTTTTTTTTTACTTTGTTGTCCTTTATTCTCTCCCACATGAGAAACCAAGTGATTTGTGTGAGTTATTGTGAGTTTTTTTGCCCAGTGCTGCCCAAATAAATACTGCCTACTCCAGCTTTAAACACACGTCAGCACATTTTATCATGTTTAGTGGTCTGTTTATTCCACCTGTTGATGAGTGTAATATGAAACTACAGACAGAATGCATATGATTAAAAACAGCCACATATGTAGCGCTACAGGTTACAGACTTCATAGGAAACCTTCAACATTGTTATTATGAGCATGTTAGCATTTAGCTCAAGGCGCTGTTGTATCTTAGTGCACAATTAAGAGCCATTATGGCCGCAAACTCTCATGTTTGTGACTAGCATTCATAAACCTGCTTTCATCATTGTATTAGTCATTATTCATGTGTGTGAATCATAACAATACTCTCCTACTGATGTGGGTGATCTGTGCGTCATGTCTCCACGGGTACATGATGCAGCTTCCACCGCTTTCACACTGACGTCGCATTTAATAACACACTGATTTCTTAGCAAACACTCAATAGAGGAGCAGTTCGCTTATGAAATAGAATTATTTGCTTCATTCATTCCCTGGTGAATATTAATCTGACTCCCAGGTCTCTACAGTAAAATATTGGAGGCTAGTTGGACCTAGCAACAACTTAGCTTAGCTTAGCATGAAGACTAAGAATGGGAAAATCAGCTAACACAACCGTGTCCAAAAATAACAAAATTAATCCGTAGATACAGCTAATGTATGCTAAATATGTATGTACATCTTGTTACCTTAGCAGAAGGACTTTACAAAGGAAACAGCTAACTATGCTTAGCTGTTAAGTAAACTCATATTCGCTTAGTATAAAGACTTTAACAGTGGAACCACCTTGTCTGGTTCATTTTCTTGTTTTATGTGTTGCCGTGCTGCCACTGACAAGCTCTATTAGCGATGAATATATCAATTAATTTAAGGATTAGTCGATTAAATGATTAATTTTCCTCCAAAAAAGCAAGCTGACCATTTCATTGAAGTTCATTTTATTTTTAAAAAAAAAACTGTATGTCATTGTGTTATGCAGCACAGATTTATATTAAAATGTAAAACTGTAGGACTAACTCCAACATGATATAAATAAATAAAAAGACCGATTATTTAAGCCAGTGATACAACTACTGTCAGAGCTCCCTTCTCATCCCCTGTCTTTCCCATCTGGCATCCCAAATACCCTTTTCCCCATCTCTCTCCCTCTCATGCTCCTCTCCCCCTCTCCTGTTCCTCTGCCCTGTCTGTCTTGCTGTCTCCCATCCGCTCCTCTGCCCTGTCTGTCTTGCTGTCTCCCATCCGCTACTCTGCCCTGTCTCTCCCCCTGCAGCTGGGTGCCTGAGTGGAGTCTAGCTTCCCAGCTGACTCCACTCAGGCAATCAACCACCCCTACGGCTCCCGGACAGCTGACGATCATCACACTGATTACTCACCTCCACAATAAGAACCGGCTCATCCTTCCACTCCCTGCCAGATTGTTGAACAAAGACCACGCAGTTCAGTTCGCTCTCTAGCCTCCTGCATATTCTGTTGAGTTCCTGCCTTTGTTTTCTTACGTTGTTTTCTCCTGCCTCCACTCAGACCCAGCTGCCCGGGATCCAGACACCCAGAACCCTCGTCCATTTTCCCCAGCAACTCATCACCGGTTTCCTCCTGCCTGGACCCTCCGTTCCTACCTGGACCCCTCCTGTCCCTGCCTGGACCCCCCCGTTCCTGGCCAAAACCCCCCACTACACCAGCCGCTCCTGCACATCCCTGCCATTATTCATCCCCGGCAATAAATCATTCTAAATTCCCTCTGGTCTTGGTAGTGTGGCTCTCTGCTTTGGTCCAGCCCTCCCTCGTTCGTGACAACTACAAAAGAAATTCAAGTTTCTATCAAGCCGCCTAACAAAATAAAAAGTTTTGGACTGTATTCAGAGCAAAGTTCCATACAGAGTGGATATTTTACAAACACAGAGCATCTACAGCTACTCCTTTTTTCCTTATTATATATAATTGTTTTCTTGCTTTGGCTGTGGCTTTAAATTCAATGTAAATATCACCACTTTCACATGGCAGCCTTAACTCATGTATCATGAGCTTGTTGGACGACATTGAGGCTATAAAAGCAGGATTTTAGCACCTGAAAGTGACATGGCTAACATATATTCTTACTGAGGTAAGTTTCAGTTACTATTTCGTACTCGTTCCGCAGTCAGACAATAGAAACAGAAAAATATGTCAACAGGAACAGTCTTATTGGGAATATAGTTGTATTAATTGTGGTACATTTGACCACAGAGAGCAGGAGAGGAGTTAAAAGACGTAAAGCTCCTTAATAGCAAATAGTGTGTTCTCTCTTCAGGTCTTCATTTATTATGCTGTGCTGCTGTGGCCTGCCATCAAAACTCTGCACAGTGGGATTATTTCAAGTACTTCCACACTGCTTTAGAACTTTTACATTTAACTAAGTTGGAGTTTGCTGTCTCCCCCATTGTGCACGATTTCTGCAAATTCAGTGTTGGTCATCAGATTCACTAAAAAAGTGCTTGGTTGAGTGGAATATTATTTCTAATGGATGCATCCATGTTATGTATGTAGTTTTCTATGTATATTTTACATATATATTTTATATATAAACAAGGCAGATGACAACTTTACTTTCTTATCTGTCTGTATAAAATAGCTGCTACTTCAGATTTAAAGGTGTGCAGAGTTAATTTAGGTGTTCACAATTACTTTCCAGATGTGGAAAATGGACTTCAAAAAATGTCTACACACGTGGACAAAATTGTTGGTACCCCTCAGTTAAAGAAGGAAAAACCCACAATTCTCACTGAAATCACTTGAAACTCACAAAAGTAACAATAAATAAAAATTTATTGAAAATTAAATAATCAAAATCAGCCATCACTTTTGAATTGTTGATTAACATAATTATTTTAAAAAACAAACTAATGAAATAGGGCTGGACAAAAATGATGGTACCCATAACTTAATATTTTGTTGCACAACCTTTTGAGGCAATCACTGCAATTAAACCATTTCTGTATTTGTCAATGAGCGTTCTGCAGCTGTCAACAGGTATTTTGGCCCACTCCTCATGAGCAAACAGCTCCAGTTGTCTCAGGTTTGATGGGTGTCTTCTCCAAATGGCATGTTTCAGCTCCTTCCACATATGTTCAATGGGATTCAGATCTGGGCTCATAGAAGGCCACTTCAGAATAGTCCAACGCTTTTCTCTCAGCCATTCTTGGGTGTTTTTGGCTGTGTGTTTTGGATCGTTGTCCTGTTGGAAGACCCATGACCTGCGACTGAGACCAAGCTTTCTGACACTAGGCAGCACATTTCTCTCCAGAATGCCTTGATAGTCTTCAGATTTCATCGTACCTTGCACACTTTCAAGACACCCTGTGCCAGATGCAGCAAAGCAGCCCCAAAACATTACTGAGCCTCCTCCATGTTTCACCGTAGGGACAGTGTTCTTTTCTTCGTATGCTTGCTTTTTGAGTCTATGAACATAGAGTTGATGTGCCTTACCAAAAAGCTCCAGTTTGGTCTCATCTGTCCAAAGGACATTCTCCCAGAAGCTTTGTGGCTTGTCAACATGCATTTTTGCAAATTCCAGTCTCGCTTTTTTATGAGTTTTTTTCAGCAGTGGTGTCCTCCTTGGTCGTCTCCCATGAAGTCCACTTTGGCTCAAACAACGACGAAT
This sequence comes from Acanthochromis polyacanthus, assembly GCF_021347895.1. Classification (NCBI taxonomy): domain Eukaryota; kingdom Metazoa; phylum Chordata; class Actinopteri; family Pomacentridae; genus Acanthochromis; species Acanthochromis polyacanthus. The sequence continues at coordinate 31,457,006 of NC_067121.1, forward strand.
GGTGCGATCTGACACTGATGTACCTTGGCCTTGGAGTTCACCTTTAATTTCTTTGGAGGTTGCTCTGGGCTCTTTGGATACAATTCGAACGATCCGTCTCTTCAATTTGTCATCAATTTTCCTCTTGCGGCCACGTCCAGGGAGGTTGGCTACTGTCCCGTGGGTCTTGAACTTCTGAATAATATGAGCCACTGTTGTCACAGGAACTTCAAGCTGTTTAGAGATGGTCTTATAGCCTTTACCTTTAAGATGTTTGTCTATCATTTTTTTTCGGATGTCCTGGGACAATTCTCTCCTTCGCTTTCTGTTGTCCATGTTCAGTGTGGTACACACCTTTTCACCAAACAGCAGAGTGACTACTTGTCTCCCTTTAAATAGGCAGACTGACTGATTATGAGTTTGGAAACACCTGTGATGTCAATTAAATGACACACCTGAGTTAATCATGTCACTCTGGTCAAATAGTTTTCAATCTTTTATAGAGGTACCATCATTTTTGTCCAGGCCTGTTTCATTAGTTTGTTTTTTTAAATAATTATGTTAATCAACAATTCAAAAGTAATGGCTGTTTTTGATTATTTAATTTTCAATAAATTTTTATTTATTGTTACTTTTGTGAGTTTCAAGTGATTTCAGTGAGAATTGTGGGTTTTTCCTTCTTTAACTGAGGGGTACCAACAATTTTGTCCACGTGTGTATATCTTGATAAGTTTGATTTTTTTTTATTCCAGGGCTATCTTTTTAAGTTACACATACCTGTGACTAAACATGTTGTGCGATTGTACAATCACTGTGATCAGTTGTAATGCACACAAATAAATGTTAAACTGAGTCATAGTGTTGTTGAAATTGCACTTACTTTAATCTCTGGTTGTTTCTAATATAGTTTTTAAAAGGACAGTTTATTACATATAAAGATTTTTCTAATGTACTTGTTCTCCTTTGCACTAAAATGTTGGAAAAACTTAGACTTATTGTTACTTCTCAGTAATTATGCTCTAAGTTTACTGGTCCGGCCCCTTTGAGATCAAATTAGGCCGTTTGCGACCCCTGGACCAAAATGAGTTTGACACCCCTGGTCTACACTGTAACACTGACTGCAGCTGGAGTTTGGCCTATTCGCCAACATTTCAAACTGTTCCTTTAAGTGTACATGAGCTATCTTGACAGATTTAGCATGGACACACTAACCTTATGATGACAGGTGCTGCTGTTGTTCTTGATCAGCAGTTAAAAATCAGGGATCTCAGATGTTGTAAAATCCCTTGAAAGACTTGTGGTTTCAAGAAAAGCAAGCTTAAGTTAAAAAAGGAATGTGTGGCTTTAAATAAACAGCTGTAATAAAAGTCTTATTTTTCTTTTCTTCTTTCTTTCACCGACACATTTACCCCAGACACTATTTTCTTATAAAACATTGAGAAGAATTGTTTAATTCTGTGTGTAAAACTCATGCAGGTCTTTGTTTCTTCTCTGAATTAATATAGAGAACATGAATATGAACTTTAACTGTCTAAAACCTTTGTAAGCTTTTATTCAGAGTAATGAGAACATAATTTAACATACATACCATGGGGTTTTCCATTCAGCAGAACTATTCTGAGCCTTATACTAATCTGTAACCACTAAACTAGCTTCTGTTCCCGTTCTGGTCTGACTGCTGCGTCCATTTGACTTTTATTACCCAACTTTACTCATCTTGTTTGTATCCAGTGAGCTTTTTCTTGAACATCATGTCATCATACTTCAGTAATTAGCAGGCTTTCCTCTGTAAGGAAATGACCTCCTGTCTGTTTTTGTCAGTAGCGCTTGTTGGAAGCTGCCAGCTACTGCAGCTCTCAGCTGCCTTTGTGGGCCATAATTGAAACCATTCGTATATCAGGTGGAATTCTGGGATTTTGGCCTCACCTCAAAATCCTGAACCGTGTTATTTTCTCTCTTTCTTTCCTCCAGCCAGAAAGACTCTTACATCAGCCTCAGTTTCCTTTCCCTCTCTCTCTCTGCCTCTCTTGCTCTCTTTTCCACTCCCAGAAAGTCCTTCCGATTAAGAGGTCAGCGGCTCGCAGTGCTGAATGCATCAACTCACAGTAGATGTGGAATATTCCCCGAGACAGATGGATTCATAAAAAAGGAGAGAGAAACTTGCAAAAAAGTAAGTCAAATCCATATTTTCTCATATGTGGCCACGCTGACTTTAGAAAAAGTTTGTGTCAGAGTGCTTCAGTTTAGGGAGTGACATCATGAAGAAAAATATTCACTTTTAAAGTAAGTAGAAGTAGAAGCAGTGCATTTGTCTGTGTATATTTTAATCAGTCACCCTCATGTTTACGCTAAAGTAGCTCTAGAAAGTAGTCATTGATCATCATAATGCTGCGACAGAAATAAAAACTCCAGTGAAATATGCATTAAAGACTCAAGGTTTCGCTACAATATACTGCTCTGATGCAGCATATTAATTCAATATATATTCACCCTTTTAATTTCACTCATGTTTATGCATGAAAGTGAAGAAATTACCATATTCCTGAGTTGCAAATGTTACCTTTATATTTATATCTTTGAACTGCAATGCTTTGTACCCTTCACAACATTATTACTGTTTTTTACATTCTACTGTTGTTGTTTTTTTAATAATCTGTTGGCGGTTTTGTCTTAATTAGATAAATACGGAGGAGAAAGACAGGAATTCTGGGGAAACACTAGCAAGGGAATGACAATAAAGGGTCAACCACCAGGGAATGAAACCGGGGACTCACTGCTGGCGGCATTTGCGTCCATGTGGTTTGCACACCAACTGTTTGGCTCTCAGGTTGTCCCTGCACGCTAGTTTTTCAACAGAGCCTCGCGAGTATGCAAAACTGCCTTTCTGGCTTCACAATTAAAGCCTGTGAATTCGTCTCCATCATCCAAATTTTAGCTATAACACACGGGGCCTGCTGAGGACATGAATTAGTCTTTTACATCAGATCGCCTTGATGTCAATGTTAATCTCACCCACTGATCTGCGACCTTCCTTCCAGGTGTGCAGCTTCTTAAGAAGACATGAAGGTCATGGAGGTTAAACTGATCTCACACCAGGTCTTCTTTATCCTGCTGGCTGTCACTGTAAGAGCCCAAGTCAACCCAGGTAGACATTTATCTCTACATTTTCCGCCATTAAGCCGACAGGAAGGGGTTCATTATCTTGAAGGAGGACAGTTTGGAAACAGTACACATTACAGGGAATAATCCTCAGACATTTACCGCACGAGAATCAGAAAATCAGTGCTAGACTGGGGTGAGCTGCTTTTTTTTATTGTGATCAGAGCAAAAGTGCACAAGCCGGACCTATGCATATGTTATGTTCAAGCTTTAAATAACTTCTTCATGTTCCCAAGGGATGAGCGTGTTGACAAGATGGAGCAGGAAAGCAGGTTTAGGTGGGTGGGCTCTGAATGCAGGAATATAATGTGTTGTGTGTGTCTCTGCGTGTGTGTGTGTGTGTGTGTGTGTGTGTGTGTGTGTGTGTGTGTGTGTGTGTGTGTCTGGTTTACCTAATGGCCAGAAAGCAAATATCCTCAAAACAGGCAGCGCTTTCACAAGCAGGGGGCATTTGTGGAAAAAAAAAAGTTAAAATTTGTAGGCGTAGTTGTAGGTAACACACACACACCTACACAGGCTTCCCCTCACACACATTCAGCTTCCCACTTTGAATATTTTCACAGTCAAAAGCTTGTTTGTCCGTCTGCTGCCTCTGAGTCCATGTGAGGGGTTTAGGTGGAATTATGGATAAAACACAATGTGCCTTAATGAGCAGGTAGCAATGAGAGGAGTAAACTGGTAGATGGAGTCGGCTGCTGAGTTATATTAACACTGTAATGCTACTTGTGTTGTTGTTGAACCTTTTTTCTTACACACAACATATGAGTTCATGTCCAGCCGACACCTGGCCGTTAAAAGTCCAAAGGTTCTCTCACGTGTCTCTGGTAGAAATTATAAAAACGGACGAAAAATGAAGAGCGGGCAGCTTCGAGGACACTCCCTTCTCATTTTGCTTAGACTGGCACCTACACAGTGATGCCTCTGTTTGGCTTTTGAGGCCTTGCAGGGCTGCAGGAAAAGAGCAGGGGGGGGAAGGGACGAGCTCTGACCGCTTAACACTCTGCTCCTGCAAGGATACGAAAAGACATGTGAAGGCATATTTGTCAGTCACATGTACAAACATGCAGCACATATTAAAAACATGAGCGACGGGCATCATTGGTATTCATGTGTTTGCAGAAATGTGCCGCTATCCTCTCGGTATGACTGGTGGGCAGATTCAGGACGAGGACATCTCTGCTTCCAGCCAGTGGTCTGAGTCCACTGCCGCAAGATTTGGAAGGCATGTTCATTTGTACACTTCTTTTACTGCCTTTTATGCTTTAGGGCAGCATACTAAGCTTTAGCTCCAACAAGCACGGTCTTACACTTTCCATTTCCAGTGATGTTCTTTGGAAAATTCTCTTTCATCTTACATGAAACTTTTTATTTTCAGCCATGTTGGTCATTGCTGCTGGTGGCAAATTCTTCTATTTACTCCCAGCTAATGAGCTGCTTTGTTTTTAGAAACTGCCCTATTAAGTGTAAGGCAGTTTCTAGAAACCAAAAAGCAAGCCAAAAAAACAACAACCAAAAACTAAATAATTTCACCCACACAGAGTTTTAACTTGGATCAGATTAATGCCATATTTTGCTCTCCAGGATCAGGTACTCTGTCTTACTTTTGGGCTGGTTTTTAAAAGCAACACTGTGTTGGATAATCCTGATCCAGATACAAACTTTTAAAGATTACCAAATTCTCCTAATGGTGCTCTAAACTACATATTACAATGTGGGCTACTAAATACGTAAAGAACGACAGGCTGCATGGTTTTACTTTAGGTATTTGATTCAAAGGGACAGAAAACAGCACAATAAAGCAGCACAAGCAACCCTGAAACAGTCAGAGCCCTTATCTCACCCACAACAAATAAATACAGAGAAACAAATGTACAGAATTCACAAATACATTGTGAGCATCCGTTTTAAATCACGACAACCTGAATGTCCAGTAGTTAATGAAATACACAATGTTCAGATTTCTTCCTCATTTCTCTACTTTATCACTGCAATGGTTAAACAGACCAAGTGTAATATAGAAATAAATGTACATATACTTGAAGCAAATGCTGTATTATTTGACCAATTTCAAAGCATGAATGCATTTTTTTTCCTTTTAAACAAGTCATTTTCAAGATGAAATCCAGTCTGAATATATCTGAACAGCTGGGCCCAGGTCCATTTAGTAGTTGTGCGGGAGCTTTTTTATGAAATCACATTATCTTTATCTTTGGGATGGATTTGTTTGAGCTGGAACTGTTGAACAAACTTCACAATAGCGCAGCAAAGTCTGTCTGCAAATTAAGATTGTGTGCGATGAATTAAAAGCCTCATAGGAGGTATTAAATGGACTTGGAGAAGAGATTGTTCAGTTAACTGTAGCTAATAAAGTCAAGGATAAGCTCAAAACAGAATATAGTGGTTAAAAGCAGTATTGTGTTAGGAAAGGGTCAAAGGTAGAGGAATCGTTCAGTATTTGTTAAATATGCATTCTCCTTCTTCATGAGAGTGACATGAGAAGATGTTCACTTCTTATCTTTGTGTGATAAATATGAACCTAATGACAGCAGCTGGTTCGCTCTGTTTGCTTTGACGCTCAGCATATGTGACAGTTAAAGAACTGACGCATGTTAGTTGCAACGTTTTCAACAACATGTCCAGTGACATTATGTAATAGTTGAAGATGTTCTCATGCATTCCTTAATATAGAAAAAACATGTTCTAGCAGATAATGCCACTAACATTTCCCTCTGTTTGCGTTTCTTATCCACAGTCCCTCTTCTTCCTGCACTCACGTCTTTCAACATTTCTTCCTCTCCTCCTGTCCATGTTTGTGTACCTGAACTCTGATCCCTCCTTTCCTTCACCGCCTCCTCTGTGCTCTCTGCAGACTTGACTTTGACAACGGAGACGGTGACGGCGCCTGGTGTCCTGACATCATGTCAGAGCCGGACGGCCTCAAAGAGTATCTCCAGGTGGACCTGCGCTCGCTGCACTTTATCACGCTCGTGGGCACCCAAGGTCGCCATGCTGACGGCATGGGTAATGAGTTTGCCCAGAGGTACAGGATCAAGTACAGCAGAGACGGTAGCAACTGGGTGGGATGGCACGATAGGAAGGGAAGGCAGGTGAGCTGGTGGCCAGATATAAGACGCTGCTTATCTTTGATTCTGTTCTCACACATCTGATTCACTTTAGGCCCACATATGTCTCTGCATTTACTGAAGTTTTAAGGTACTTGTACTATAACTGAGTATTTCTACTTCATGCTGCTGAAATACAACTCAAAGGCAAGTATTGTGCTTTCGACTCCGCTACATTCATTTGATACCTTCAGTTAATAGTTATACTTTGCATATTCAAGTTGATAATACAGAATGCAGTCAACAAATGTATTATTATCCATTATGATTCAATTATTCATATTGTTATTGTTCTCCAGGATTAATTAACAAACTACCCAGCAGTAAACAATGTTAAACATCAGCTTCAGTTTTGGCAGTCACACATTAATCCACTAATATAATATACATTATTCTGAAATGGATCATTCTAATCAATGAGGACTTTCACTTTCGGTGCGTTAAGTATATTTTGAAGCTAATAGTTTTGAAATTTGAACACAAGACTTCTGTTTGTAACAGAGCATTTCTACACTGTGATATTTTTACTTAAGTACACGCAAGATTTGAGTACTTCTGATTTTATAAAACCAGTGCTCCTGGTTATAAATTATCCTAACAGCATCAGGAGTTTGCTGTGACAGGTTTGCTTTAGAGGCTGGGCTGACATTATGGGCATGACAGTCGTCCATGCTACAGTTTTAACCCCTTGATGTGCAGTGTGGGTCAGGAGATGCCCATTTTCCATTGGATTTGGGTCACTTTTGACCCATTTTGCGCATCAAAGGGTTAACAGGTAACCACTTTGAGTTTGTATACTTAAATGAGATGAAGAGTCTTAGCAAATCCCAAAGATATTTAAATTCTAGACGTTAGACAGCAGTTTAACTTTTAATGATATTACATTCTTTCTCAGACTTTAAAGTCTACAAAAATGAAAGTGAGTGTTGGAATGTAATGGAGTATATTTACTCAAACACTACAGCTTAGTTTAAATTTTAGATCTTTGTTCTTCATTTCTTATTTTATACTGTTACTACACCACATTTCATGTTTTCAGCCTCACTGCATTCACTACTCTTTACTTCAGAGACAAAATTTAGATAGAACAGATTACAGATTCTAAATTTAAAACAATATATGAAACACTGGTACTTAAAGCTCCAGTAGGCAGTATCTTTTGGCATCATTGTGCTAAAGTTCCATACTAAACTTTTAACTTTTGGAAATCTAGGCTGTGATGGGAGAGTTACTGATCAGATGGGATGGTTTAAATTGCAAAAAAAAAAAAAAAAAAGTCAAATTTTAAGCACAGGATGTGTCAGTGCAGATTTCAGAGAAAATATAACATGACACATTCAAATATTGACATTGAGCTTGACTAACTTTGGGTCTTTGAGGAGCTTCAAACAAAGAACAGAGGAAAAATGCAGGAAGAGAGCTGTATATTATGTATATAAGTCTGACATTTTTTTGCTTTTTGTTGTATATTTTACCAAATTTCAACCAATTGCAGCTTTAAAATCAACCAGCCACAGTAGAAAAATACCACTCGAAACAACAAGCATGATTGTACGGGCGAATAGCTCAACATTCAGTGTTCAAACTCCTGAATTGTTGATATATTTGCTTTTAACACTTTTAATATTTCAGATTTCAAGCAAATTAAGTTTTTGTATAGTTCTTAGGTTAATTATCTAAATACTTTCTCCACTTCTGGTGAAAGATTCCGGGAAAGAAGATGTATTCTTTGTAGCAGACAGAAATATTCCCTATAGTTTCTACTAAAAGGAAATGTCTTCTGAAATCAGGAAACAGTGAAATTAGCCAGAACTACTAATTAGTAGTAACAATTATCAGTTCTGGTATGAGGTAAAGAGGACTGATTTGTCACAACTGATTTGACAATTATACATTTATGCTGCTACACATAGCAATTTAGTCTTTCAGCAGCTCCGCTTTCCTGCAGCAGAGTTCTTGTTGAAAGCATTAACACTGTGTATATTTCTGTGGTTTGGTTTTCATTCGTGGCACGTTTCACTCACAGTCTAAATTCTGTCGTCTTCCTCTCCTCCGTCAGGTCATCGAGGGCAACAGAAATGCGTACGATGTGGTCCTGAAGGATCTGGAGCCTCCCATCATCGCTCGCTTTGTTCGCTTCATGCCTGTGACGGATCACTCCATGATCGTGTGCATGAGAGTGGAGCTGTACGGGTGTGAATGGCTGGGTTAGTCACCGATTCCCGTTACAGAGCGGAACGTCTTCACACAGTCCGGTTGATTTAGTGTTTGCTTTTATCCAGTTTTGTTATAGTGCACATGCTGAAATCTTTGTGTATCTGAATAAATCGGTCATGATTTGTCGTTTTGATCTGCCTCTTTCAGACGGCCTGATGTCTTATAGCATCCCAGATGGAGACCAAATGATCTACAGAGGCCTGGACGTCTTCTTTAATGACTCTGTGTATGACGGTGCATCAGCCGAAAGGTCTCAAATTAGTGTTATAACGTTCTTCAAACCTTCCTTCTTCTTTTGAGCTAACAGAGCGCCCATGAATTCACAAATTTCCCCCCACCACCAGGCTGACAAAGGGCCTCGGCCAGCTCACAGATGGCACTTGGGGTCTGGACGACTTCCTCCACAGCCACATCTACGGCGTGTGGCCCGGATACGACTACGTGGGATGGAGCAACAAGAGCTTCCCCAAAGGTTACGTGGAGACAATCTTCGAGTTCGACCACGTCCGAAACTTCACATCCATGAAGGTAAGAATCCAGCGTGGGGTAAGAACCTCAGCACAAGAGCGAAACGGGGGAATATTTTTAAAATTGCTGAGTGAACACTGCTGAATGGAGCTGCACTGTGCCACGCTGGGCAAGAACCCATCTTTTATAGCTGCTAGAGGTTTTATTGGGACATAATTTTTTTTTTAAAATGGACGTTGAATAGCCTTGTAGTGTGAAAATTACATTTCTTGTATAATTAGTCTATTTGTCATGGATAAGTGCTGTGGCTGGAGATCAGGGATGGTCAATGCACAGCAGGACAGATTAGTCATCTCTACACCTGCTCCTGCGTCTTCAGCTTCCGCTTCAGTCCCTTGTGCGCTTGTTAGCTGAACGAAAACAAAAATGCCTGTCCGTCAAAGATTGCAACATGATAATTGAGCATTTGCAGTAAACATTTCCTTTCTTCTACGTGTATCGTCTCCAGGTTCACTGCAGCAACATGTTTGGCCGAGGAGTGAGGATGTTCAGACAGGTCACTTGTTACTTCCGGTCGGGATCAGACTGGGAGTCCGACCCCGTGACCTTCAGGCCTGCCGTCGACCGCACCAGCCAAAGCGCCCGTTTTGTCAACGTGCCCCTCGGGGATCGAACAGCCAGCGCCATCAAATGCCGTTTCCACTTCGGTGACCTTTGGATGCTGTTCAGTGAGGTGGCCTTCCAGTCAGGTAGTAAAGGACACGTCGCCCTAGAAGCTTTAACTCCATGATACAGTGATAATGCATGTTTACTGAAGTGCCTGACTTCCCCGTGCAGCCTTTAGCCTCGTCTTCCCTCCTTTGTTTCTTTCAGGCTCGGCGGTTTACAATACATCTCTGACTCCTCGCAAACATGGACATCCCACAAACACTCTGCCAGGTAAACAACCGAGTCTCTTGGGATTATTTTTATTTCTTTGGGTTATTGCTGTACTTTTGTTGGCGCGACTGTCAGGAGGTGGAGAAAAATGCCTGCAACAGACCAGCTGATATATGGGCCACTGGGAAAGGATGTGCTTGTAAACAAAACATGGGATGGCTATTGTTTTATTCATCAAAAAAACACTATTTATGAAAGATTGTTAAATATTTCGAAGATCATCATCATTTTACTATTTTCTCAACTCTGTGTCTTACTTCTCGCTGTAATCTATAATGATTTTGTAAAGGTGTTAAGCACGTTTATGTGCACAGTTTAAAGCTTAAATAAATAGTTTTCTGGTTCAACACTGCCCCCTGCTGAGAGTATCAGAAACTACCCATTATTATTAAGATCAATGGGCTTCTTACTGTAGCTGTAATGAAACATCAAGGAGATTATGCAAGAACAATGTAATGATTTTTATAATGTACTGTAATGAGATTTGTGACGGCTTACAGAAAATCCATGTCAACTCTGATCTGGTTTGTTAGGAGATGATCCCACTCATAAAGTGGATGACAGCAACACGAGGATCCTGATTGGCTGCTTGGTGGCCATTATAGCCATCCTATTGGCTATCATCGTCATCATCCTGTGGCGGCAGGTCTGGCAAAAGATGCTTGAGAAGGTAAAAAGAGCTTCTTATTTATTCATTTGATGTGTTTCTGTTGCTTTATTCTTCTACTCAACAACAGTTCAGAGGCAAAAATGACACTTTTTTACTCCATTACATCTATTTGATAACTTAAACTGCTTTGCAAATTTAGTTAAATAATATAAAATATTATCAGCGGATAGAAAAGAATAGAATAGAATAGAATGCAATAGAATGGAATAGAATAGAATATCCTTTATTAAGCCCACAAGGGGAAATTTGTAATGTCACAACAGCAAAGTGGCAGTAAGAAAAGCAAGAGGACATAAAATATATACACTGTATATACAAAATAAATAAGAAAAAAATAGAGAAAAATACACACAAGGATACTAGAAACACAAAATTAATCATATATATGAATAAAAAATGTAGAAATGATATTTTTGATTAAGATATAACTTAGCTGATCCCTGTGGAGAAAGTTACAAGCTCACCAGCAAGTAAACAATACAAAATACTTAAATTGCTTTTACCAGCTCCAGTGTTAAAGTAATACAATATTAGGGTATTAGAAATATGCTATTCTGCATAAGGAGTACTTTAACTTTTGCTAGTTGAAGTATATTTTGATGTTAATGTTTTTCCACTTTTACTGTTTAGTAAAGATGTAAAAGCATGACTTTGACTCGTATTGTTTGTAGTGTTAGTCTTACTTCAGCACAAGCTCTGACTCCTTAATCTATCTCAGATTATTTCAGTTATTTGACATTATGATTGTGACATGTCCCGCATTCTTATTTGAACAGGAGTCCCCAAAATTTAAAAGTAACAAAAATGAGTGGAAAAAAGAGTGTAAAGAAAGGGTCGTGGCACCTACATGACATTGAAAAATAGGATAATTCAAGCAGTTGTTCATATATTGTGTATATAGTATGTACAAAAAGCAACAAGTCAATATGCAGTATAAGTTTTGGTTTGGCTCTGGAAAATATAAAACATCAATGAAGGGGTAAATTAAATTACATTTTGATTTGATTGTATGTGAGTTTTATGAGCTGGAAATGACTTCAAGCAGGTGTTCAGTGCCATCAGCACCATATGGTGTGTTGAAAAAAGTCTCTGAAGCGTGATGATCTGGAGAATAACCTTCAGCATTTTAGATGTTAAACACTGTGTCGTCACAAAGTTTAAATGAGGGATTAAAGTCTTCAGATCATGATGTGTTCTTATGTCAGAGTGGTTCGTCATTAATACCGGATATGATTTCTGCTAATTTGCTAATATGCTAAATAAATATCAAAGATTACAGAAAAAGTCCAAAAAGTGTAAACAGACTTTTTTTTTCTTCTCTCCTCCTCCATTAGTCATGTGACATGCCCTCAAATCTGTCAGTCTGCTGCCTGTATATGAAACTCGATATTAAGTAGCTCAAAACTGCACACAGACACACTGACATTTCAGTATTTATAATCTAATGATGCCATGTGTAGCGATATAACAGAGGGACTAAACCGGTACTTTTACTTCAACACTTTAACTTTAACTTCTGTATTTTTACAAATACTAATGCAGTGTCTCCACCTGACATTCTAAAAGCAGGAGGAGGTTTGTGCCAGATAAGACTTTACAGGTAAAAACCCTGCATGGATAAACATTTTATGAGCTCCTATTTCCCTCCCTTACAATTGCTGCCTTTACCAGCACACAACAAGATACTGATGTCCTACCACGACCCTTCACAACAACTCTCATATTGCATCTGATTGTTATGTTTCTT